>NC_051434.1:16444690-16500501 GCF_001649575.2 Kryptolebias marmoratus
ATAGCATCATATTTGCACCCTGTGAGAGAGGACAGCAATCTATTATCAATCAAGAAAAAATCAATACGAGTAAAGGTGTGGTGGACTGGGGAAAAAAACGAATAAACCTTCTGGGAAGGGTTAAGAAAACGCCAGGCATCATGAACATTAAATTCGAACATAAAGGAGTTAATGATTTTGGATGAGCGTGAAGGCACGGTTACGTTTGTTGACGAGCGATCCAGCTGAGGATCAAGCCAGCAGTTAAAATCACCTCCCAATATTAAGTGGTAAGTGGACAGATCGGGAAGAGACTGGAAAACATGTTTGAAAAAGTGTTCATTATCGCAATTAGGAGCGTATATATTGGCAAATGCCACTGGGATATTGCAAATGGTACCAGTAATAATAACATATCTACCACAAGCATCAGAAATGGTTTGAGAGTGCACATAAGGGACAGATTTACTGATAAGAATAGCCACTCCTCTGGATTTAGTGTTAAAAGAGGAATGATAAACTTGACTGATCCAACTGCGTTTCAGCTTCACATGGTCCACGTTCTTAAGGTGTGTCTCTTGAAGGAACGCTACGTGTGCTCCCAAACGTTGCATATGATGTAGTACCTTACTACGCTTTACAGGATTGTTGAGCCCCCTGCAGTTAAAGCTGGTGAAACGGATCTCTCGTCCTGCCGCTGTAGTTGGTGTCAAGTGAAGATCAGTCATAGGTCAGAGTAAAATAAAAGAGTAAACAAGAATCACCCTGGTCACCTGAAAAAAGAGACATACACAGACAAAAGACAAAAAGAACAAAGTAACACGCGCACCCCTGTAAATCGAAGACCATCCTAAACCCACCCGTTCGCTGAAGCATCCCCCCAAATGGGATACGCGAAACCCCATAGAAAAAACAAAAAACAGCATCCAGCCTACCAGAGACTAAGAAGAGAGAGAGTAGTCTTAGCTACTAACGTACTCTCCTGGGAATGTGATGTAAATATGATATATGTAGGGAATGCACCACCTATAGAACAACAGGTTTTATAGAAACATTAAATATCTTATAGAACATGAAAAGCTAATGTGTAAACGGACACCTAGAGCCCCACTGGGTTTTATCAACAAGAACCAAAAAATAAAAAATAAAATAAAATAAAAGTAAATTTCCAAAGTAGAAATTATATCCACAGCGTATTCACAAAGTTCTTAAAAGGCGGTTGAGAACAATAATGTATTAAATAATAATCGTATTGTACAGAGTATAACAGTTCCCAAACAAAAAGTTATCCCGGCCATCCCTGGGCGGCACCTCTAGAATTAAACTGTGGCCGGATCAACCACATTTTTAATGTTTTTCTCAACAAAGTCTGCAGCAAGGGCTGGATCCTCGAAATTGCGAATTTGCCCATTGGGAAGAGTGATCCGTAGTATTGCAGGGAAAAGAAGCCCAAACTTGATTCCGGGGCAAGAATGGAGTTCCTTCTTCACTTTGGTAAACGATGCACGTTTCTTAGCAACTGAGGTTGAATAATCGGGGAAAATGAAAACACGTTTTCCTTCGTAGAGGAAAGGAGACGACTCTCGAGCCCTCCGTAGAATCTCATTCCGTTCTTGAAACACGGTGACACGGACAACGAACGGGCGCGGTGGCTCCCCCTCCGCTGGCTTGGCCCGCAATGTGCGGTGAGCCCGGTCAAGGGCAGGCTTAGCATCGAGGCCGAGTAGATCCTGAAGTAGCGTTGATACAAACTTCGTTGGCTGTTGACCTTCGGATCCCTCCGGTATACCCACAAGGCGAATGTTGTTTAGTCTGGAGCGACCCTCCAAGTCTTCACATTTCTTGGACAACGTGTCCACTAATACATTTAGTGACTTGACCGAGGTCTCCAGGGTAGCTAGCCTCCCGTCCTGATTGTTAGCAGACCGCTCCAGATCCTGAATAGTATTCCCAAACGAGGCAATTTTAGCTTCTAACGGTGTCACAGCAGCTGATATCTCCCTCTTAACAACGTTCGAAATGATGTTCTCAAACCTGTTGATGAGATCAGTGCGTGAGTCATTCAGCATCTCCTGCATCTTGGTTAGCAACATGCTATTAGCATCAGGATCAGCCGGAGCCACGTGCTCGGTCTTGCTGCGAGTAGCCTTGTCGTTTTTCTTCATATTTAGCTCCAGCTTTCACAAGTTGCACATCAGATATGTATTTTCATTCACTAATAGTCCAGTCTGTTCCAAAAAAGTGTATAAGGGGGTGCAAAAATGTACATTAAAACACAAATCCCATCGGAGCTCCAGTGAAGCACGTCCTACATAGTCAGTGCTCAGCAGCGCCCCCGCGATTTATGTGTTTAACTGCGAGCGTAGATGGCAACAGAAGCTGGCTGCAGCACCTCTGGTGCAACTTGGCGCACTTCAGGCAGGAACATCCTAATATTTCTGCCAGGGTTTATAAAACACTGGAGTTGTTTTAGAACAGCAGAAGGTCATTTGCTCCCGGCCCCGCTCAGGCTAGCTTTTATCTCATCCGTCCGGTCTGAATTAAACTCCATTTCTCCAAACTGAGGTCGTTCAAAGAGCTGTTCACGACGAGTAAGCCGTTAAAACCACAAAAGATCTGATTTTCAATTTCTACGAAGGGGAGAACTGTAAAGTTGTCTGGTTTCTAGCAACTTCCTGTTGTACTGGTCGGAAAAGCAGCTCAGCCAAACAGCGTTTTGTGAAGGGAAAGTAATCATCTTTTGGTAGCAGTGACAGAAAGTAAATACACGTAGCAGAAGAAAGTCTGCACCAAATGCCATAAGGCATGAACAAGATGAATGGAGCCAACTTAGAAACCACAAACTATTACATTTTTCACAGTTGTAGTTCAAATAAAAATATTTTTTTGGAAAAATATGCGCTGCTTCAAGCAGCTAATTTCACTCCATACAAAAGCTTAGAGCTTTTACGTTGTATGAAATGTTGTTGGTGTGGCAGATGCATCAGTCTGGGCTGAAAAAGCACAGAAACATGAAAAAGCTCCAAACTTAGACGACTGTCAGAGTGTATGGAGCAGTGAAAAAGAAGCAAATTTGCTGCTGACATCATTTATT
Source organism: Kryptolebias marmoratus (assembly GCF_001649575.2). Classification (NCBI taxonomy): domain Eukaryota; kingdom Metazoa; phylum Chordata; class Actinopteri; order Cyprinodontiformes; family Rivulidae; genus Kryptolebias; species Kryptolebias marmoratus. The sequence continues at coordinate 16,447,764 of NC_051434.1, forward strand.
TCAGTAAATTAAGTCATACTTAAGTATTTCACATTCAGTTTACACACACAGAGTTACTGTACAACTATTAATTACAGAACTGGGACGTATTATGATTGTCGGTCCTCATGACCACAGTGAATGAGGTAATCCCTGACCCCCAGAGTAATCCGGAGTCTATATTCAGCTCTGTGTGTTGAAGCCCGCCAGAGAAAACGGAGTTTGTCCTTGACGGAGGTGAAGCTCCATCACATCGTGCTGCAGTGGGCCTCACACAGCAGAGGAAGCGGCGATACGCTGTTCTGCTAGGAAGGACAGCAGCAGCACTGTCACATATGGGAAACCGGGTTTACAAAGAACGATGGCACAGGATAACTTAAAAATGGTGGCAGTGGCTCCCCTGGCGTGGACGCCTGAGATCTTGGCTGTTGTTCAGGTTTATTTCTGTCCAGTGTTGTTAGATGGGGGTGGGATAAAGCCTCAAACCTACGCAATGAGCAAATCTGTGTTTTTTAGGGCAGATGAAGTGTGTGTGTGTGTGAGTACACGTCTGATCAAACAGAATAAAAAGCAGAGCCGCCAGCTTCCCGGTGCGTTCATGGCACGCTGAGCTCCGGCATACACACATGGGCAAACAGACACGTCCCTGTTGTGTTTGGGTTTTTGGGTTTTTTTTCTAACTTCATAGAGTTTCACTATTGGCAGAATGTATTTCAAAGCTCGTATCAGAGCTGAACTCCTCACCCTAAACCCTTAACCAAATTCTAATTCCTCTGAACATGTGGGACTGGCTCCAGTTTTCAGACCTTGTAAAAATGATTAAAGTTGTGAGCTAGTGGTGTATTTCGTTTCACTAACTGTACAAAGGTAATAAAAAGACAGCTGAGTAATGAAATATGGATTTTCATGGCAGGATTTGACAAAAACAACATTTTTAAGTCATTTACATTGAAATAAATGTGCATGATGTGTATTTAGGTTGATGAGCTCACACTAGGCAGCGAAGGTTTCAAGGATTGGCTGGCATCTGTAAATACTTTGATAAACAAGCATGTTTTGACAAATTCCAATGTCTGTTGGCCTTTTCTGCTGAGGAGTACAACTCGGATGACAGGATACGATGAAGACCAGACAGAACAAGAGTTCAACCTTACCTGTTTTGAGCCAGAGTTTGACTCGAGCCATGATGGACGCTGCCATTAATGAGGACAGTGATCGTCTTCAAAACTTAAACTGGTATGAATCTATTTATATCCCTGTTTCTTCCCACTGGTGTTGACTGGATTAAGGGCAGGGGTAGTAGTGCAGCCATGACATTGGGCTAACTCAGTGATGTCCGATCCTGGTCCTGGAGGGCCTCCATCCTGCATGTTTTAGTTGTTTCTCTGCTTTGATGCACCTGATTTGAATGACTGAGTGATTAACAGGCTTCTGCAGAACTTGAACACCTACTGAGGAGCAGGGAAACAACTAAAACATGCAGGATAATGGCTCTCCAGGACCAGGATTGGACACTGCTGTGCCATCTGGTAGAATAAATGGAGCCCATTATCTGGAAATCCATGCAGCGTCCTCATGCATGGCTGAAGTTGTACTACAGCCATACAGAACACAAGTAAACACCACTGAAGGATGAGTTTGATTTAAAACAAGTGAATAAAACTGAAAAAATACCAAGAAAGCTAAAGATGGGTGTACTCAAACGAGCGCCGATCAATTGACCTTCACAGTTTGTGACACCGACTGAAGGTATGCACGCTCAGTCTACCCGTGGTTTTGGATGAGTAGAGTTTTATCAGGATGAAATAACAAATTACAGCAAAATGACTAAAAATACTGATTGGCATGTTGTTGTATCTGTGACAAACTATGTCTAAAGTGAGTGTGATCATATTTTACAGACAAGTCTGCCTAGTTACCCTAAACAAAACCTGAACTAACGACTCTGCTTCTTCTTCGGCTGTGACACCAGGGGTTATCAGACAACCTGGCAGCATAAAGTATCTCGACAAAAATGTCCTCAGAAGATGTTGAATACAGTAGGTGTGTGCAAACGTCCACATATATGGCAACAAACTAAACGTTTCCAGTAAAAACTCTTAAACATGTAGAGAACACAGACACACCGTGATCAAAGACAGGCATAATATAAAAAGATAAAAAAATAACAGCTGTGGTAGTTTTTTTTAATTTTTATTAACTATATGTTGTCGAAAGAAGGTTTTTACAAATGTAACTCGGGTGTAGAATTATGATACACTTCATATAATAAGTGCATAATAATGTTATATAAGAAACTTTAATTGGTGGGGTTGAACTATAAACGTCCCTAATTCTAGTAAAAGCAGGACAGAGCCACAAGCAATGGCCTACAAACGTCTCGTCTTGATCTGCCGCTTCCCACTGAAACCTGCCAACCCTCAGCATAATGTACTTTGTTTGTGATAATTTGCTCTCAACAACCGGACACGCTGATAAATTAAGACAATTTGAGAGTCTGCTAAGTAGATAAGCTCCCATTGGCTTCACCTTCTCTGAATCAGGGGTATTGATCCTAAATAAGTCCAGAGGATGAGCATGTGGACGATCTGTTGACGTTAGCAGACGGCGATTGATTTCATTGACGGACAAAAGGCCTCAATTTTGTTAGAAGTCCTCAGAGAGCAGGTCAGAGGCGATCGGATAATATCCGGAAATCTGCGCTCCCCTCTGTCGCAGCTAAAGGAAAGGTTTCCCAACTCGAGTCGAGTCTGGTTAGGGACGGAGGAGGATGTATCACTGGATGTAACGTCACACGTTTCAACAAGTTTCAGCAGGACGGCGTTAACAAGGATGATGACAGAGTTTACCAAGCCTTGTCAATGATTTCCACAGGTGTCATCCAGCATTTAGAGGCAGGCACTCTTTGATTCAGCAAACAATCCAAAAACAATTACGTAGTTTAGCTTCGGTTGTTGTTAAAAATACCTCACAGGTCAAAGGTTAGGGTTAGAATTTGTTGATTTGGTTAAAATATGCAACAAACCCCACCGCTGAGAACCTGTTGGTGGAAAAAAGATCTCTGCTTTCCATTTATATTATGTGCATATTTGATGGGTTACTGAGGTAGTGAGCTTTAAAATTTACCTAAATGAGTAAACTATATATACACTGGGTCAAAATTGATTGTTTATTTGTGGTGGGTTTGCTATCGGACTGGACATTAGCTCACCAACTCAGTCCATGCCGTGTTGTGAATGGTATCCCATAAATTTTTACATCACCGCCAATTTCATACTACACTCATTATGTTGGGTGACAACAGTGACAACAAGATGCTGTCGTTGGTTTTTGCACCTAAAAGTAACCAAGAGATTCTATGGACTAAACCATGTAATGCAAACCTGACACAGATGTAAAGGTTTACAAAACTCGCCTGAAGTGACATTTTTTCCTCATCGATCTGGTCACAGTTAACCTCTTTTCTCCCAAACTCAAAAAGCTATCTACAACAGGTAAGATATTAATTGTTCATAACCATTCCACAGGAGGCTTGTGAGACAGATCCGGCCTCTTGGTAATATTTTATCTGGCCCCCCAGGATAGCATTTAAACGTTCTTAGATCTGGCCCTCCAGCCTGTGACAGATAGAGTCTCTGTTGCTTCTCATTTAGTTTAGTAAAGTTTTCCTTTGCCGGTTACTTTGAAGCCGAGATAACTAAGTTATCATGGAACTTTAAGTTCTCAGCAATCTTTGATTTTGACGTGAAAAGGACGACAGAGAAAATCAAACTCTTGTTGATCAACTTGCAGCTGAGAAACGATCTCAGATATCTGACTGGAGTTACCGTGCATCAGAGTAACAGCCAGTCTGCTGTAATATATGTTATCTTTTTCTGTTTTCTTCTTGTTTCAAAGTTAAATGTAAGTGGCTGTGTGATCAGATGTGTTGAGGTCTTTTTAGCTGTTTTAATGGAGACAAAATCATAACAAGGCACAAGAAATGAATGCTAATGATGTGTTTTTCAGTTAATTTTATTTTCTTTTGTTCATTAAAGTATGTTCGTTCTGAATTCTATATAATATGTCACAGGGAAAAGGTGTTTGATATTTCTATATGAATGATTTGACATATTACAGCTAAAACCAGGGATAATTTAAATATGTTTTCAAAAATATTGATTGGGATTGGCCCTTGGCTAGAACCAAATTTTAAATTTTGGCCCCCTTGTGTAACTAAGTTTAACACCCCTGGTTTAAAGTATTTGTCATCTCTGACTGGTGGTTTCCTTTTTCCTCCTAGCTAAGCAGCTTCTGATGCCGCTGTCATATTTACTCTACAAACATTGTGTTTGTATTGATCTAAACTAATAAATCCCATTGGAGAGCAAATAAGCACATTTGAAAAGATAGAGCACAAGTCTAGCAAAGTCCCATGACTGAATTAACGCCAGTCAGTTTCTCCTGTTTCTCTTTTATTCCCAGTGACTCCTCAGATTTTAGCTGTAAGTAGTGAACACTGTCCTTGCAGGTAAATCCTCCACGATCCTATTTCTGGACTCATTTTCGCTTCGTGCCCTTTGCCGCTCCACCCTGTGCCCCTTTAACAGGATAATGTCAGCTTTGAGGAGGTAATCCCTAATTCCTGACAACACTGGATTAAAACACACACACACAGACACGGACACAGCCGCTATAAGAGGGTGGAGACAGATCACGTTTCAAATTCCCGTATGATTTTAGCCCTGTAACCGATCTAAACCCTGAACTGGTGGAAACTGAACAGCCCCGCTCCGAAGCTCAAGAGACAGGTGTTTGAATGACAGATGTTCATGACTGAACAGACTCAAGTAAAAAAGACTAGACGGGTTTCAGGAAATATATATATTGTGAGAGATATTTGGGAGAGCAGAAGGGCCGCATGGACAACACCACTGCTGTTTTATTAAAAAGATTGCATTCGATATAAGTGATGGAAAGTCTGCCAGATTTGCTTTTCCTCTTTTTTTTAAGACCAATAATTCACTTCAAAACCGGTCCTTTTCTTTCCCCCTATATTTAATCATACAGCTAGAACACCATGTTTAATCTGGATTTGGAGTCTTTGTTCAGCAATTTTTCCACCAAACGTGGTTCTGATAAACTATTGAGAAAGTGTAATTGAAAATATTCTGTTACGGATTTCATCGAAGTACCTACGAAGAAGCAGATGGGTCTAAATCCTAATTTTAGGTTTTAAAAACACTTTTTCGAGCTGCGTTGTTATAGCTACTGTTTCGTATCAAAATCTTCAGCCACCAGTCCGTCTTTCAGGCATGAATCATACGGCTTTGGCTCGGCTGCACACGTTTTCACGTCATCGCTGTTTAGTCAGGTAGCTTTCGTTCCTCAGTAAAAGCTGGAGATCAGCACACGTCATTGAACCTAAAGGGCTGTCTTGACTCGGCGTCTTTCAGTGTGATGAAACAAAAACAAACAAAAACCGCTCACCCTTGGCTTCTTGCTATCTTTTCATCCTTTCCAGCCAACTTTACCACTTCCGCCTGTCGGTGCGTTAATCGACGTGCTGCAGCTGAAACGTTACGAAAAACCGGTCTGTGCAAGGAAAATGAAGAGTAAAGATGATTTTGTGAAGAAGTTTTAAAGGATGCCGTTGCAGCTACTGCTGAAACTCCAACATCCTGTTCATCAAGTTTCTTCTCCAAAGCTCAACAAATTTGGAACTTCCTTTAGTGACAATCTAAGCTGAGAAAACACCGACGTTTTAATGTATGACCTGCGAAAAAAGTGTAAAGAGGAGCAAAAACAAAAGAAATGCTAACGCTTGCTGCTTGTGGCTCAGTTGGGTCACCACGGTAACCACACTGTGTCTCTCACTCCCTGACAGCACTCTTAAGGCAGGTAGACAAAAATGAAGGCTGAAAAGTAATCCTCAAGCAAACAGTCGTTGTGTAAAAACTATTAGTATCAAAAAAAGCCTTTAACTGTTAGTGGCAGAAGGTAATGGTCGACCCACAGTCAAGTTTTCATGTCTACATTGTTTTATGTAGGAGGTACAGCAAGTAAAAAAGACCCTTCACCTCCAGTTTAGAAGAGAAAATTCAGAGAAAATTCAGTGGAAGGCAATGAGAGTTTGGATGTGCGCAAAGAACCAGTAAAACCATAAGTCCTATGGCAGTGAGAGACACACTGGGTGATAAAAGGGATAAACAGTATAAGAAGTGTAAAGTTTGCAGGACTTTGTGAAATTTTAAGAAAGTCTGGACAGCTCAAAAGTCACTATGTGACATCATCACACTCTAAGTTGAACATTATGTGGTAAAAATCTCCAAAAATCCTAAAAGTTCTACCGCGACTGCGTGAAACCAAACGGAGATATTAAAATGCCAGTTCAGTCACATAAAGTTAACCTTTCCGTGACCCGTTTAAACCGTGAATAATGTTTCTGCTGTGACGTCTGCCTGAGCTGCAGGGCTCCACAGAGGGCTGGGCGTTCTCATTTGTTTTGACAAAAACCCGTTGGGAATTTTTTGCAAGTTTTTGCTGATTTTGTCTACACCATACAATGCATTGCTACCAAAATTATATATACACTATATTGCCAAGCGAGCTGCAAGTTTGGAAGTTTTTTATTTATTTATTTGAATGGGTTTTTCCAAAGCTGCAGGAAGAGTTGGGAATGGAATCAATATTACAAAAACAGAAGTATGATGACCAAATAGTAATAAGGGTGCTTGAGTGCTGAGGAATGGGCACCCTTAAAGACTAAAAGTGAAGGTCTTCAACTGTGACACCCCTGCCCCTTCTCTGTTCCCAGCCTTGTCAACCCTGATCATCTTGGCACTTAATAAGGCAGCCTAATAAGATGCATCACCACATATAGATCCAGGAACAATGCGAGACACATAAAACACTAATCCTCCACAAGACAGCAGGAGAAAATGATTGTGCCGGACCACACGCTGTCAGCACAATTTTACAGCCAGCAATTAGGCTTTATTATGAGGAGAGAAGTGACGTGGAGCGATGAGTTTATCAAGACTGATGGTAATCCTGGAATCAGCGAAACACTGGGGCGATGACCGGGAGGTGAGACGAGGAGATCTCCACCGAAAGGAATAAAAGACTGAGCAAAGAGGAGGAGGAGGAGGAGGAGGAGGAGGGGAAGCGTGAGACAAAGAGTGACAGCGGAGGAGCGAGGAGGAAATGCAGACGGGCATGTTTCTATGGGCGCTCGGGAAAGATTTGGGGTGAGGGAGTCTTGCATCATCGAGGCCAGCCAATGAAAAGGCTCGGTTAAAATGTTCAAAGGGAGTGTCCTAGCAACAGAGGAGTAAATACCACAGCAGCCTCTGTTCGGTTTCAGAGCGGAAAAAAGGCCTATAGACACGCACACAATCCCCTTTTGATTAACACACTCCGCTCCATAGACGGTTTGCATTAAATATCAATACACACATCTTTATATTTACTAGGCATCTGGTTAGATTCAGCATAATGACAGTATGATGTGTGTGTGTGTATGTGACAGTGCATCATCTGTTAATCCACTAACAGGGATTAGAACCACAGTCAGTAGATTACAGGAGGGACAGATAGAGATCAGAACCTCCAATCACACATCTCTCCTTCCCCGTCCATACATACACACACTCCATCACCGCTCTCTCTTTCTGCCTTCCTATTCAGCCATCTCTCCATCCTCAGCATCCGTCTTTATCTCTGCCCCCTCGAACACACAAAGAGGACCTGCAGAGTCACATGGAGGCACACAAGGTTGCTTCACCCTTTCGGCTCCTCTCTCCTCCACCACATTCAGCAGAACAAAAATGCTCCTGAAAAGCCTGAGCCCTTCATTCATTTGTCCCTTCATTCACATATCCCCCCCCCCTCCTCTTCCTCCTGCCGGTTTTTCCCACACACCCCTTCCGATCAGCATTGGAATCTGGGGGTTATTGGTTTTATTTTTTAGCTTCCTCACACACCGTGAGCATCTTTGCTGTGTAAAGGATTCCTGATAACGTGTGTGCAACCGAACAGAACCGAAAAGGTGAAAGGAGGCAAGCCTGACACGCAGCGTGACAAACGATGGTTCGAGGTCACATACGTCTGCTGAGAATTTACACACATTAACACATACGAACATCAGCAAACTCCCTGTTGTCCTAATTGATTTGAACTGCAGATCCTTGCAGAGGCGAGGAAATGTGTGTGTTTGTGACTGTGGCAATGACCACGCTGCTCCGACAGAGCAGTGCAGTGAAAGAAGACGAGACCCAGTCGACCACAGGCTTTAAATCTAATGCACAACCTCCCCTCTGCCCACCCACGGGATCCTGGCCTACCCCTTCCGCACCATCACTGTCCTGCTAGAACTAACCACCTGCCAGCCTCCATCCTGATCCTGACCCACATCCTCAGCCTCCACCACCGGCTCCTCTCCTCTACGGTTGGTGCAGGGTGGGACTATCCGGCTCACTTGTGCAATCGGCGCCGCACGGGCGTGAGGGCGCTAACAGGTAAAACGAAGAGTAGAGAAGTCCGCTTACCGGCTGGGCGTGCAGGAAGGGAGGAAGGTGCCTCTGACGCTGCTCTTTCTTCCTTTTGAGGCGAAGCAGGAGTGGGATGCGGGGAACAAAAGAAAAGGACAGAAATAAACGCAAAGTACAGACACCGGCAGCCAAAGGAAACAAGAGGACTGAGGGGAGGGAAGGTGCTGGAACCAAGGCAGTGTGGCTTCTCTCTGCGATCCTTTATCCCTGTGAGGCAGGAGGCTTGTGGATTCACCTAAACGCTGAGCACACTGAGCGCACGCACTGCCTCACGCCACACAGCCCTCCCTCTTCCTCTGTCTCTGCACTAAAGACAGCAGCTGCTGGTCTATAAGAAATGGAACACTATGTCCCCCCTCCCTCTCCCCTTCTCCTCCTACCTCTCTCACTCACAAAGACCCCCCCACACCTCCCCTCCCATCACATACACACATTCAGTGTCTTCACAACATCCCCCCTCCCCGCTTTGACTAACATCTCCCATACCAGCCTGCTGGCAGTCCGAGGAGAGGGCACGACTGTTGTGTTTGTGCGCGCGTGCGGAGAGTTGCATTTCGTGTTTTGACTTTGTTTCTACTGCGGGGTGACTTTATGTGTCCGCATCGTGAAAATGAATCATGGTGAACAGTGATGTGCATCAGGTTTTTTTTGTTTTGTTTTGTTTTGCGAAGTGTGTGGGTGATTGGCGAGCAGCTTAGGGGGAAGGAAATTCACATTATTTGTGGTTTCTTGTGGTGTGAGTGTGAGGGTGTGTGTCTGTTTACTGTTAGACCAAACTGTTAAAAAAAACTGCGAGAGAAAATGAGAACAAAACTCTGAAGTCCTGTCAGCGTGTGTGTGGGTGTGTGCTCACCATTTGTTTGCATCGTTTAGCGACAATTCAGGCTGGTGAAATTGCCCATTTAGGACCTTTACTTTAGGGTCACAGCCTGGACAAAATGGCAGCATTAAATGACCCATGGCTGAATTGTCACTCTCTACGTGTGTGTATTTGTCTGGGTGGACAGAATGTCCATTGTCTAGAGGTCTTGCAGTCAGACCGCTGCTTATAGCAGCCCTGGAACAGACTAAAGAAAGCTAAAGACCAAATGCTGTGCAGCGCTTACCGCAGTTTATTATAGGGGCCAAACATAGGGCCAGAAGGAAGTTAAAAGGATTTGGTGCCCTTTTTTAGTCAGGTCATGGGAGTGACTTTTGGGGGAGTCCAGTTGATGAACTGAAAGGTCAAAGGCTGATAGGTCAATAGGACACTCACCATCTTGCAATCAGATGCTAAAAGAGTTTAAAGTGCTTTACTCTGAACTTTGTCACACCTCTACTCCGTATTCTCAAAAGAAATCTTGAAAAATGTGGCTTCAAGGTTGGAATTTATGGTCTGAACTTTGAAATAGTCAATCAAAATATAAATTTAGAAATGTAGCATTCCTTAAAGAAATGCATATTGCCTGCCACCTTGCATGCAAATGTTTTAAACACAGATTTTGAGCAATCCATTAGTATGTTTTGGGAATTACTCTCAACTACTGCACCGCCAAATTTGACCTCGGTATCTGTAAAATTTATAAAGTTACAGCCATTTTTGGGGTTTGTTAAGGTTAGTTAGATGTAGCGGCCATTTAGAATCGGGTTGACTATGAAAGTTGATCAGTTGTACTTCCTGAGAGATTCACTTATTTCTGTCAAGCACCCACACGCATACCGACAATTCAAATGTCAAAATAACATTCAACGCTGGCTTAAAGAAAAGCATAAAATAAGTGCAACAAGCTGCATTGTTGGCCCAGAAAAATTGCTTTGTAATATTAATGTGGAAGTCAGATTTCTGACCAGCCTCAACCCTAAAATCCAACATGGCTGACTCATGCACGAGAAGCTGTGATAGCTGCATAAATGAACTATTTATTTTCACTTCTGTCTGCTTGTATCCCAGTAATCTGATCACACGCACAGTATTGTCCAACCACTATCAGTAAACGTGTTGTTTAAACACTGTTTAAATGCTCTAAATGCAGAGAAAACCATTGTTTTCAACTTATATTGCTAACAGTAGTTAGCCTGGTCACTGAGCTCAACAATTAGCAAATCCTACTGGTTTTCTGACTTGCAACTGGAACAAAGTTAAGACGTGTTCAACATCATTCCCAGATCCGGGCTCTGACTTCCAAGGTAGATTAAATGCAGCATAATTTCTTAGATAGCTAAAAAATAAGTAAGCAAACAAGTAAGCACAGATTACCATATATGCCAGCATTTTCCAGTTAACCATCAGTGCCCTTATGAAGTTTACACTTATATGAGATCATAATTTGTGAATTAATAAATAAGGAATAAAACCTAACAGTATTACCAGCTACATCTTCACTGCATGCTAAAGCTAAACATAAAACAAAGGAAAAGTCAGATGTCTAAAAGCACATACAGTACTTCCTGTTTCTGTGGTTGCATCTGAGAAGTGGATTTTTCTTACTGCTACTTTCACATCATCAAACATTCTCCAGCATTGCTTAACTCACAACACAAGAGCTGCCTGGGATCACAAGCAAATGTTACAAAGTTTCTTTCTTGCCCCAGCTTCCCTGTGAAACTACAATAGAAATCTTATAAAGACGAACAAGTGAACACGCTACTGGAGCTGATGTGAATCTTTATAAATGTATGACCCCTGTCATATTTCATCCTTTCATCACTATCATTCAATCTCCAAATGTGGCAAGAGTTTGTAATCCCAACATCACTTCAACAAAAACGTAGATGTTTAACAGTCTGACAGTACCTTGCATCTATTTGATCAGTAGGTTTAGCACCAAAACTACTGAGGATACACTCAAACGTATAGAGTTCAGAAACTTTTATTTGTTGGGGCTGCTCTTTCTTATTTTTTTAAATAGTGCAACACAGATGAGGTTAGTGTATTTATCAAAATCTGTAAAGTTCTTAAATAACGGGAGACTTCAGTTTCACACCTACACGTAGAATCACCACCCCCCGAGTCAAATGTGCAAAGAAACAGATGTTCTGTTGAAGACGAGAAAGGTCGGGGGCAGTTTTGACTGCTGTCTGTTAGTAAATGTTTTGTTTTTTGTTTTTACCCAGCGGAGAGTGTTGGGGGAGGGGGAGTTGAGGGGGCACCTCCTCCTGGCCATCTGAAGTCTGGCTAACAGATTAATTACACACATCTCACAATCCTGTGAAATTTAATTCTGTTGGCGGTGAACTCACACCTTTGTCTGTGTGTGTCTGTTCTTGTTTTTACATCAAGACGGGGCCGAAAGGTGACTCAACACCATTTTACGAGGGACTCTTGAAATTTGAGGACCAAATGCCAGTCGTCAGTATTACAGAGTAATTTTTGAGAGGTAAGACATGGTTTTAGGGTTCAGGCTTTTAATTATAGCTATGGTAAAGCTTGGGTTACTGAGCAGAGTTGGGTATTTAGCTAAAACTGTCATGGTTAGGTTAAGGTGCTACAGAATGCATTTTGTCAATGAAAGCTCTCTGTGTTGCGTTCATGTGACAAACTGAACAACGCTTATTGCAGGAACCATCTGATTATCACCTGATGTGGGCACACCGCACTAAGAGACAACATCTCTGCAGACCAAGATGAATAAATAACCTGTATCCAAGGATACCGAGGGAGGAGGATGAGTAAGTCCATTTGCATAAGCTGCAGGGGAAAGTTAGCTTCCAAAGGTGCCTACTGTGAGCAGTTCTTTGCTTTATAAACAGAGTAATGATTGCTAAGCCTGCTTAAGTGGACAGAGGTCTAAAGCCCTGTAAATAATTAAGACTGTGTTTAACTCACCATTAAATTCACATCTGGAGCGGAAATGAAAGCACTATTGTTTGTTTTACCTGTCAATTGTGAGGCACAGTAAGGCAACTAGCTGTTTTTTTTCGAGACCCAGCCTAAAATGTAGCGGTCTATTTAGCTGAAATATTAATACCAAAGCATCATTGCCAACAATCGTAAGGTGGAGAACCTTGGATTATTTATACAAAGCCTGTTACTTTTTAGGTCAATTTTCCCTGCCTGCTTTCCATGCAGGCTGTGGCATTTAGGTCTGTCCTTGAGGCAGTTAGTTTCACCACAAAGAGTATTTTGTTTGTTTGTTTGTTTGTTTTTCATAAACTTTTACAATGTGTAAACTGAACTTCCGCCATTGTGGGCACCAATAAAAGAGATAGGAAGCTCAAAAAGAAGATAAATATTTGAAGGTGTAATTTATATATTTTTTAGTGGGTTTCCATGAAAAGGTTATTAACAATTAATAGCTTACCAGCTGTAGAAAGGTCTTCAAAGGAGCTCAATCTGAAGAAGGAAGATGAGCTCTGACCAGACTGATGAGATAACGGCTCGTTCGAGCCAAATGCTGCAAATGAAGTGCTACAGCTAGCTGCTGCTGCTTTATCTTCCATCAGCTGTTAGACTGCACAACCAACATTGATCCCGACAAATCAAATAAACTGTTTGCATTCCTGCTGCCTCTTGCACAGGTCACCATGTTCTTGTACGACACCTGTAAAGTTCCACTTCATCGCGGTACAGTTGCATATTTTAATGTCTACATTTACTGTTTAGTAACCGTGCAGCTTTTTACTCAGTATTTTTGTTACAGTTGTATATATTTTACAGCAGCAAGGTAAGAACTATGGGAATCAACGAAGGTCAACACCTGAAGAAAGTAAGTGTGTGTTTTTTTAGTTTTATCGAAGGTAATGTTTCATTTGTTAACATCGAGGAGGCAGTGTATAAAACATGTCCTGGGACCAGCCTGCAGGGAAGTTTGGTCTTGTTCTGACCTCGACTTCTGGGTTCCAGTCTATAAATACCACTGTTTTACTATAAATATTCAAATTAAACGTTAGTCTACACAAATCTGGATATTTTACTGTGCTGCAGTGCACTAAACAGATTATTCTATTTCCTTCATGTATTTCCTTCACTGAAAAAAGTGAAATCACCGTTATTACATTGAACTCTTTTCCTCATCACAAGTCTTCCATCATCCTTTTTCCCTGGTCATCTTCATCACTCCCTCCCTCCACTTCTTCCCCCTGCTCCTCTTCCTCTACATCACATGTCTCTCCTCCTCCTGCTTGAGCCACTGTCCCCCTACCTGCCTGCCTGTGCTGGTACAGCCCCTTCTTTCTGCCTTTGTCAATGCATTTTGCCCTTATAAGGAGAGAGCACAGGCAGACTGTACTAACTGCATGAGCTTGGCAGGGGTGCTGCTGGGGCAGGGAGACCTCATCGGCCATCGCGACAGGGTGGGGTGGGAGGAGGGAGGCTGTGGAGAAAGGTGGACGAGTTGGAGGGGGCGTCGGGGTGGAAATGAGCCACCGCGTTTATCTCAATGAATCCCAAGTAAGATGACAGAAATAGGCACAAGGGAAGGTGGGGTGGGAGAGAGAAGCTCAGAGATGGTGAGAAGAGGCAGGTGGAGGTACAGTACCATGTAGGGGGGATGCTCAGATGTTCAATCAACAGGAAAACTTAGTCCAAACAGATAACATACGTTTATGGTTTTATTTTCTGAGTGGCAACGGTCTGAGCAGAGTCTGCATCCTGCTAGCTCAGCAGCTGCCCACATACTCGTCGATGTACGCAGAGCCTAACATTTGGCTGGTGAGAGTCACGGAGGGAGAGTGTGGGCTTCAGTGTGGATGTTTGTGTTGCAACGTGACCAATCCAGGCTTCAGATCTTCTCTTTTTTTTTTTTTTGTTCATGAGAGGAAGGTGCTCCTTTGACTGGACAAACGTGATTGCAAAACTAAATACGGTGCGGTGACACAACCTGATTATTCACTCACATGCACACCGAGATGAATGGTGCAGTAAATATATTATTTTTATTTGTAGATTAAAATGTTCGAATGTATTTTGATTTTGAATGTCAAGTCACAACTATTCTTTTAACCATTACAGATAAGTGTCAAACAAATGAAGCAGTGCTGCTAACAGTTGAAGTAAGTATTGATCAAATCGACAAAACACAGGATATTCAATTTCTAGTAAAAAAGCGTCACATGACCAGGGCAGATCATCAGCGTTTCCTGTTAGTTTTGACCTACAGAGTAAATCTGATGCAATTCATCGTGAGGAACAGCTTCTAAAATTCCCTTATTGCACAAAAGAAATCTCTTTTTTTTTTCAGCAGACTTCTTCTGATTTCAGAATTTGATTATTATTTAGTTTTAGTTTCTTTGTCAAACAGGGACAACATCCATCACACATGTCACAATAATCTCAAAGAAGAAAAGGTATTTGGGTTTAGCAGCTGGCTAATTTTCCTCCGTAGTCACCATGGCAGGTAAACACAATAATGATTTTAAAAAAGTAACAGTTTTTTGAAGGAATCAATATTCCCAGCCAAGTTTTTCAAACCTGATCTGTCAGAGCTCAGAGTACGTGTTGGGGATGACTCTCAGCTACTACCACACTGCGTTTTAGCTCAATAGCTGCAAATTTGACTGGGTTAGAGCCATTCTTGTGTACACTAAGGTGAGCTGGCTGTGGCAGCCATCTTGAATCGGGTTCACTCCAACAGCTAATCAGTTACAAATATATATCCAGTGATTCTTTCCGTAAAGTTTCATTAAAATCCATCTGCTGGTTCATGAGATATTTTGCTAACAGACAAATCAAGAGTCAATTACATTATTGCCCAAGCTTTAAATATGAAGCATGATCACTCAGAGCTTGTTAGAGTGCGTACAAATTAAAATTATATGACAATAAATAATGAAACTCTTGAAATAAGATAAAATGGAGTATTTTCCCCTCCAGTGCTCATGAGCGTCTGAGCCCATTCGTGCTTGTTGGTTCAGCTGCAGCTTTTTGTCAGCGTCGCACGTCTCCGGCAGCAGGAGGTCTGGTCTGCCTGTGAATCCGGGGCAGGTGCTAATTGGGTCTGAACTTTCTGAATGGAGGAGCCCTCCCCATGGATGGAGGTGCCTGTGAAACAAGAGGGTCCTCCTGTGACGTGTAGTTGTTTTTTTTTTTTGGTTTTTTTTGGGGGGGGGTTGTGTTCCAGCATGCACACAACACACCGGTGTGTCAGCGTTGCCTCAGGCTGCATAAACACACCTCCTCTCTGCGCACCCCCATCCGTCTCAGAGGACCCCTCGCTTTGCTGCGTTGGTAGGAATGACATCCTTTCGGGAATTTCGTGGGAAGCGAGACGCAAATCCACTGAGTCACAGGTTTCTGAGTGGAGTAGAAGAAGGAGCTCATAAAACCAACACGGCACTAAGTGTTTCAGCCTCCATGAATCAAGGAAAGGAAGTATATGCTTTTTTTTTTTTTTTCAGGCCACTATCAGTGTGAAACTTTTTAATCTCTGGCAGCCTGAGGGCAATGGATCATCTCATCTGAATAAATCCCCCCGAGAGCCAGAATTCAAAGCCCCATTACAGCCCATGAGAGACAAACATAATAGATTATATGAATAAATATCATCTTCATTCAGAAGTTATTTGGAAATAAGCCCCTGCTCACCATTTTCCCCTTAATGAAAAGTGAATTATCTGCTTTCTATCGCAATCCCGAATCAGTAAACTGATTTTCCCCTGCAGTAATTAGGAAACTAAGACAGCTGAGAAGAAAACGA
This sequence comes from Kryptolebias marmoratus, assembly GCF_001649575.2. Lineage (NCBI taxonomy): Eukaryota > Metazoa > Chordata > Actinopteri > Cyprinodontiformes > Rivulidae > Kryptolebias > Kryptolebias marmoratus. The sequence continues at coordinate 16,463,887 of NC_051434.1, forward strand.
GCCTTGATATCTCTCCCGGGCGCGTCAGTTATGCAAAGAGGCTGTGATGTAACCTAAAAGAGGAGCTGAAGTTTATTGGATGAGCGAGTTGAAGGGCGCGCAGCTGATGAGCGCTTTCACCGACCCAAAATAAACCCTCATTGTGGCAAAACGTCTTAAAGTGGTTTCAATTTTAGATCATTTCCAGCTCATAAATAGGTAATAAATACACATTCGCTGGTCATTTCATCGGTTACTTCTGTCAGAGGTCTACAGTGGCACAAGCTCAAGACAACGGCATGTAGACACGATCAAACCAAGCAAGGGATTTACTGAAGATGATAGAATGATCTACTGGGGATTTTTTCTGGGCAGGAATGGCTCGAACAGACAGAAGAACCATAGCGCAGGAAATAAATTATTAGAACCAGGAATAACCCGACACGTCCATCATCTGAAGATTGGACAAAGGGAGGATTTGAACAACTTTACTGGAAAGCATTTATACAGACGAACAGAATAGTAGAATAAAAATCTTTCTATCTAAAACCAGTGGGGGTCACGATTATGAAATGTTGAGTCTTTCTTTGAGACCCCCTAACCCATTAAAGACCACAGTATCCTCATCATCTGATGAAGAAATTCTACAGAAAGCAGCCACTTCTCACACAGATTCCTGTAACACGAGTGTTTTCAGCGTGCTGTAAGGCCTTCACAGGACGCACCATTTGACCTACACCTTGAGGGGTCCGGCAGCATTCCCACTAAGTTATTTATAACCTACAGAAACTGTGTGCTCAGTCGGCTCCCTTCCACTTCCGTCAGTCCAGCTCTCTGTAGTTCTGTATCAAACAGACTAGGGAAGCCTCTGTTTGGCTGCTGTTAATAGTCATTCCCAAACTACAAAGTGGCTGCTTCAGTTCAGGTAGCCTATAAAAGAAAAACGATTGCTGGGTTGAATCAGATGTACGGCGAATATACAACAAAAAGAACAAAAGAAAAAGAAAAATATGTATCTTTTTAATTTTTTAGGCATTAGGATTCAGTCTGGCTCTGCCACCACACGCGCTGACCACACTACCCTGGCAAAACAAAGGTTTGGGCCGGTTTAGTCCAAGCGTTTAAGATTTAAATGTCCAATCTGTTTGGCTTCGACTTTATGTCCAGTCACCTAAAGATTCATTAATAAAATGTTGCCTTTCATTGACTTAGGTCGTATTCAGACCTGACACATTTGGTCCGCTTTAATCAAAGCAGAGTCCGTTTCCAGCGTTGGTCCGGACTTTTTTTGCAGGTGTGAATACAGTCATGTGGATCAAACAACCGGGCCGAGACCCGCTTTTTGAGGTGGTCTCGGTCCGCTTCCAAACGAACTCTGGTGTGAATACAGACCGGACTTGAATCGAACTAACTACGTAAAGCATGCGCCTTTTTGGACTTCACGGGCCACCGTTGCTAAGCATCATGGGACAAATGGCATTATTTCATTGAATGAGCTGCTCTTGAATTTCAAAATGATTCTGTAATTGTACCAACAGAACGAATGTGCACATAACAAATGCAGCACGCAGGACTTCCATCTTTATTTCCGTCTCTGTGCTCTGTGCTCCAACCGCTGCCCCCGTCTTTCTGTCCAATGGGAGCAATGACCGTCACCCACGTGGCTTTGTTTATAAATTATAGTCCGCTTACAAAAAAGCACAATGTGAATGCAAACCGCACCAAATGAAAAAAATAAAGTCCTGGTGTGAATACACCCCTATTTTAAAATGATTTCAGGAAATTGGGGGCCGGATGTAGATCCCTCAGTGACCGCTTCTCGCCCTCGGGCCATATTTTGCTCACGTGCGCTCTAGGGGTATCTGAAATGAACTTTGTGGAATATTTGTCATACTGAAGGCCCAATTTCAAAAAACATGCGTCTTTTAATCCAACCCCAAGCATCTGAATGTAGAGAAGACTCGCGAATTAGCGTCTCTACTAGTTTAGCGATAGCGTGTTTTTTTGCAGTAGCAACGTTGACTTTTACCACAGTGAGGACATTTTTTTTGTGACACTTGACTCCTAAACTACGGACTGCACCTTTAAGTCAACACTTGAGAATGCTGGAAGGTTAAATGGATGAAAGCTTTGTTTTATGTAGCTACATGCTATTTAGCACGTAAACTGCTGTTACAATCCTTTTCCTGCTTGCTCTGTCAGGAAAGATGGACGTCACTGAGACTGAAGGAAGGAGACACATGTCAGCAACTCGTGTTTGGGTTACATGAGTAGAAGAAAGGAGGTGTGTGTGTGTGTATCTGTTTTAGTGCCAGTAGGGGAAAACTAGAGGGATCGGTGGAATGGGGGTGCCCCAGAAACTGGCAGTTGCCCATCTCCCTTCCCCCACCCTGGCTATCCAAATATTGTTGTGCCAAACCAGAAAAGCAAGGAGGGATGGAGTAAAGTCAAAGAGGATGCCAACATGTCCTCCACCAACCCCACCAACCCCACCCCCCTCCTGGATCATCCTCCCGCTCTGCCTGCTGCTCTTCCTCCATTCAAACGCTATAGCCACAAACAGATCCCGGATTAATGTGGCTTTAGAGCGTAAGCACACATATTCCCGTCATAGTGTAAATCGCTGCTCGTCAACTGCTGGCTCGCAGGCCAAACGCGGCCTGGGAAATCGTTCCATTAGGCCGATGAAGTGTTAAGCTGTTAATAAATCGAACCCGAAAGCAACACAGCAGTCAGTTCGCCTGCCCTCGACGCGTTATTAGGCTCAACTCGGCCAGAGTAAAACCTGCCACTGAGCGCAATACAGCTGTTTTTAGCTCACTACGATGAGAGAAGCACTGGATTATGGGAAACTCGAGTACAAATCCAGCATTTAGCTGGTTTATTTTCTCATTTCATCCAAGCTATGCTAATTGGATAGCCAAACCAGGGCCCCGATTGTTTTGTTATTTCAGGCTTATGCAACACTTTTTAAAAAAAAAAAATGTCATACCAATGTGTCAGAACACTACATCAGCTAATATTAAACCTCTACACTTTTTGCACGACACTGTTTGTTTAGTTTGTTGCTGTTTCCTCAACCGAACAGCGTCCGTGTTTCCAGCCTCGAGAGACGGACATTTGACCATTAATACACATGTTGTTCAGACATTTTTGACAATAAGTTGTTTCATAAGCCTGAAAAGTTGCATAAAACATGCTAACGTTTGGTTTAAGCTAACCATTAGCCTAGCCTGGAGGAAGACATTAGTAACTTTTACTTAGTAACTGCCATTTTTAAAAAATTTCCAGACTAAATTAACATTTTGGGAGCTTGTTTATCAGTTGGCAGCAGAAACCGAAGTAAAAATAAACAGACTGGCCAGGTTTTTTTTTTTTTTTAAATGTGTCCAAATTTTGTGTAGTTTATGGGAAACAACTACTTCTCTTTCTGTCAGTCCTGACCCTGAAATACACTCCGTCCTGTGCTCTACATCCCGCCATGATCCTATTTAAGTCGAGACCGGAGCGTCTCACCGTCCCCCTGCTTGTCCAGACTTCTCCTTTCCCCCTCAGGCTGAGGTGATTAACAGTAATAAGGATCAACAATGCATGATAATGTGAATTATAATGAGCCGACAGCCGCGGCCTTCGACCTTGTGCTCCACACGAGGACAGTAGCCCTGCGGGGGGGACAGGACAAAGACAAAACCACGCCTGACTCGGGGTTAGCATAAGTGGAAAGGACACGGGACACCTCGAGGCGGGGGGGGGTCTGTGAGGCTCTCAACGCAGCGTGCACACAAAGAAACGTGAGACTGTCGGTTTCTTCTCAACTGTGGCTCCCAGCGTTCACAAATGACAACAATCAGGTCATGTTTTAGCTGCCGCTTTTAGTTGTGCTCGAAAAATTAATCGCCCTCGACTTCTTCAAAAGCATTTTGGTTTCGATTGGGTGTCGCTTTCGCTTTGTGAGCAGCCAAGTTCGGTTAGGATGATGTTGGTTTTTTAAATTTGTTTATTTTACAGTAATGGTTGCGTGATGAAAATTGCATCATTTTTGTTCTCGTCGCGGCTTCGTCCGCCCCTCCGCGACAAAAAGCTCACGCCAAACCTTTTCTCACAGGGGTTTGCACCAAGTGTTGTGTGATTGGTCAGAAGTTGTTGATGAGAAAAGCTTTAATGAGCTTTAATGGAGTCTGTTCCAGCAAAACTTAGAAAACCTACGAGCTTAAAATAAAAAAAAAAGTTTAAAAAAGCTTGTTTAGATAATTGTAGTAAACTACTGGTGAAAATGTCTGTTAGCGAAATATCTCATGAACCACAGAACGTATCTTAATGAAACTCTCAGGAAGTAATCAGTGGATGCACGTCTTCAGCTGATTAACTTTTGGAGTCATTATGATTTAAACAACAAGTGGCAGGCACCTTTAAAGTTTCTCTGGGAACTTTTCAAGTTTGTGTTTTTGTGCAAAAGTTGGACAACTTCCTCTGGAACTCTGTCAAAAAATAAAAATAATCACCCGTTCAAATCGTATGTGTACTCCTCCAGTCTGGCAGGTGTTAAACAGCTCTGGGCACAAAATCACACAAACAAAAGAAAGGTTTTTTTACCCACAGGAAGTCACTCAGGAACATTTCAATCCATTTACCTTCCACGAATACATTTCTGCAGCCTGTTCCAGATATCCAAGAACTGCCACAATGTTACTTTAAACCTCAGTCTCTACAGAAACAGTGTTTAAACAACTTATGCAGTGATAAAACTCACTGCTTTTAAAGCTCTCTCCATCCGTATTCAGACCTCAACATGTCTTGTTTTGCTTTCAGTTCAGTTTTTATCCCTCCTCTTGACTTTTGGCTCACATGTTGCTACAACACTAAGCTTGTGCATTTATTTCTATTGATCAACACTGAGTAACATTTCTGGAAGTTTTACAGCCGTGCAATGAGCTGAAGGCTGAGGTGCAAAACTACTAGTTCCTCTGGCTCCATCTAGTGGTGAAATTTAAAAAAGATTTGAGGGAAGTGCCTTCTAATAAGTCAAATACTTTCTTTTGTTTCAGCTGCTGTGTGCACAATGCAATGATTTTTGTAACTTTATCATCTCTAAATGTTAGAAATACTTGACTCCATTTAACTGAAAACAAATGTGGTCAAATCCTACGACCACATCACAGCTAAGTAAAATCTAAATATGAACTAAATCAATATCATGTTTTCTAGGAAATTCGAGTTCACAAAAAAGTATCCATGAACTTTAAACTGTATTAAACCGGCCAGTCCCTATACCTCTTGCCACGAGACAAACAATTACTATTTGTCCGGTTTCTTTTGCAGCAAGGATTTAGATATATCATCAATATAACTATAAATCAACAAGAGCATGAAAGAAAACACTACATTAAGCAAAACTTGTCATATATAGAAAGCCATGTTTATTCCAACAGTTAAATATGGAGTCTTAAACAATGCGTCTGATCTGATTCACGCTTATTTCACAGAAATAAGCCTTTGAAGAACAAGGAACACATAAATCTACCTAACAGAGTTTGCTCACCTGAAACACAAATGGCACAAAGTAACATGATTCAGACCACTGAGAACAACACTGTCCTGCTTCACAGAGAAGGTAAAAAATGGTGAACAACTATCCTCGACTTTCGTTAGTTGTAGTTGCTTATCTGTGCCACAGTAATAAGGGAAAACACAACACAGAGAGGCAACGGAACAAACAAAGAAGACAAACAAATAAAAAATAAATCAATATCTGTATTTTGTGGAATAATCCTTGGGGGACACCACCAGACCTCTTCCTTTTCTCGCTCCTCGGTAAACCGTTTCAACAATGTCTATCATCTCCTGCTTGTCCTCAATGATCCAGTTGATCTTATTGTTATTACCGGTGCCCAAATCAATCATGATGTGTTTGTTTCTGGGAGAGAATAGAAAAAAAAAAAGAAGAAAAACATCATTTTACAACTCTGAGTCAGACATCTTTTGCCGTTTAGTTTGTTTGTTTTTGTCACTTTTTTTTTTTTTTTTGCACCGATCCCGTTGCCGTGTTTTCGTCCGAGCCCTACCTGAAAAAGAACATGACAGTGCAGGGGTCGTACAGCTCGTACATCTTGTTGAAATCAGGCACTTCTGTGATGTCCACAAGGTAAATGACGGCAAAATTCTTTACCTGTGGGAAAAGAGCAAGAGAAGTAAGAACGGCAACGTCTGCTCACCAACACAGCCAGAACAAAAACAAGCCAAAATAATAATAAAATAAAAAAACACTAAAAAGACACATAACCCTTCACATTTTATATCCTGTCAAGAAACTGTTCAAGCAACCAAACCTGCAACCTTTAAAATCAGTGATTTTAAACCAACCTGGCAGAGTTAAAAAAGCTTATAAATATAATTTAAACTTAAAAATGACAATAAAAAATGAGTTTTCTTTATTTTAAAACCACTGCAGCCCAACAAGAGCACAAAAACAAATGAAAAGACACTAATGATACACAAACATGTGAACTAACTTAAACTTAAGCTGAAAATCTCTGAATTTCAGGGTTTTAAAATAATTATTGTTGCTACTATTGATAACGGTTTCCCAGACTGACCAGTAGCATCTGCTTGAAGCTCTAAGCGTGTGGAAACACAGATTTATATATAATAAGTACACTAATCCAGCAGGTTCAAGTAAATAAATAACAGGGTATTTAAAAGTGCTTGAAGATTATGTTGTTGTTTTTTACTTCAACATGAAGATCATCACTGGAGCCATCTGGACAGTATGTATTGGCACTAAATTTATGAAAAAACAAGTGAAGTGACTTCTGCAGGAGTTAGGGGGGAAACATTCAAACCTTTTCAGCAATGCTGTACAAAACTTCGTCCATTTTCATACACGTCGGGTCCCAGTCGTGTCCGAAGCGGATAACAAGGACTCTGTCCTCCTCGGACAGAATGGCCTGGTCCACCTGCCAGCCATTGTGGAGATGTGGTAACATGTACGACATCTTCGGTCCAGGATTGGTCGATATTACCCGGAGAACTGTAACAGAGTTGTCAGTAAAGCCGTCAGATGGAGTTGGTTAGCTAACGTTAGCCGAGGGAAAAAATCGAAAGAGAAAGGAATGAAGCCTTCCAAATAGGAAAACTAACAAAATGTTATTAAAACAATTACCTTTAAATTTAAAAATGCCTACAATATGACAAAATACCAGTAAAAGTTAACGGTTTATTTCAAGACAAAGGTTGGATGTTGCTTCTCTTGAATGTAGCCGCACGGACAACAAACCGCTCGGTGTTGACGTCATCAAATCTGCGACTCAGGAGACTCGACGTCTTTACGTCATGTCTCTGCGTCCATTTCCTTTAAGCTTTCTATATTCAAAACATAGACTGTATATAACATTATATAATTGAAAATAACAGTCTAATTATTGATAAAACGATATTATTATGTGTTGATGACTAAATCATTTAAATTCATTTACCCGCCTACTTTATCTTGTTTAGGACTGATACAGGAACAAGCAGAAGAAACCAAGCATATTCTATCAGACTACAGACATATTATAACTTTTTACATTATTGTTGTCTTAAACTCACACCTACAGTGAATTTAGTATCACCAAATGAGCTAATATGCATGTTTTTAGACTTTGGGAGGAAACCAGACCACAAGAAGAAAAATATCCTACAAAAATATGTAATATTTTTATGGAATATATATATATATTAAATTAAGAGAATCTATGCAAAGTCACTTAGATAAGTAGAATAAATTAAAGTAACTAAAGCAATTGAAACATGGTTCTAGGTTTTGCTTCCTAAACAGTAAAACAAAAGTAAAATATCTAAGTGAAAAAAGTATGTCTGGTATGGAAGTATCTAAATAAAATTTTTGAATGTTTACAACCTAAAGATCTTAGGTGGGCTTTCAGTGGTATTCAAAATAATCCAAGTTATTGAAAAAAAAAGAATATTGAAGGAAAACATCTCTTCATGTATTGAATTTAGGTAAAAAAGCTTCTCCTATGAAATTGAAAAAACATCGTAAGTAGTGCATGTATGCATTACCATATGTGGTTTAGAGAAGGACTGCAGACTCAAACTGCTCATTCCAGAACAAGAATAAATATTTGATTGTGTTCCTGCACTCCAACTTCTAGGAATAGGTTACCTGTATGAACCATGCAGCAAAAACCTTAGTATTTGAAAGCCTTAAAATATTATTCACGAACATGTAAACAATTTAAGAAAAACAATAGGCATTATTTAGTAAAAAATGAGCAAGAGTCAAACTTTTTACATGCTTACCTATCTCTTAACATATGCAAATTGACACAGTTAACCTTTTACCAAGTAAAACATTCCTCTTTGCTGCTCTATTGGTTCAGAAATTTTAGTTTATCATTGTATTAATTCCATTTACTCTGCTTTTTTTATTTTAAGAAGCTATTTTATTCACGGTGCAGGAACACAGAAACTTAAAACTGTTCTAATACAGGAAGACAAAGATAAAACATTTATTGTTGTGCAATTTATTACAGTACAATCAGGAGGAGAAAAAAAAGACAGACAACAGGGTTTAAAGATTAAAGAAAAACTTTCCAGTCTATGACATAGCAGCACATTATGGCACTCCTTAGAAAGAGTATAAATCACTAGATAGGTATCAACTTTTCCTTAATTCCACGACTAAACGCCACAATCACATTACTGTGGTGCTAAATGGCCATGTGATTCACAAGTTTAACTATCACATGTTATATAATTTGGTGTTTGACACATGATTGTTTAACAAACAATATCGGTAGCCAATTTGGAATAAAATTAAGATCTATTCTCTGACTACCATCCACACAGCAAATCATCCCTTAAAGCTGATATAGGCTTTGTTTTGAAAATCTGTTTGGCTATTTTTCATATTGCACAACATCCACACTCTGACCAAGTCTGTCAGCGGTAGCTTGAATCTCCTTTGCAACACGTTGGATAAAGAAGTCCCTCGCTGTAAAACCACACCCCGCTCAGCCTGACGGGATCGGGCTCCAGGCCGCACACACAGTTGCTTCAGGGCCAACAAGCAGCAGAGGGAGCGTTCACATACATCAGGGAGACGACGCGCCTCCACCAGTGGTTCTTTTAACATGGAGATACACATCCAAATGTCTGTCACTGTTCTGTGAGGCAATATAAAAAAAACAAACAAAAAAAAAATTTGACGCATCATAATGTCTTAGAATCCCTGAGGAAGGCCGATGCTTCGCTGGAACAGGCAGGGTTGGGATTAGGTTTGAGGGCGCGGCCAGTCGCAGTGATGAGGAGCGGACTGAAGCGGCACCTCTGCAGCTCCTACTCGGCAGGATGCTCCGGACATGACCGATTCACCTCAAACCACTCATCTATGCACCTACAACACAGAGAGGAAGGTGTAACACAAACGTTTAGTGTCTTACGGTGAGAGGGTTGTACAACAAAATGGCGGAACTGCATTTAACTCTGCAAAAAACAAAACACTACGGGTAAAGAAAACTCGTAATGGCTAAATCACTAAAAATCGTGGTTAGTCTGGTGGGTGGCTATCCTCTGTGAACTGAAACAGAGGCTGGGGCAGTGGGTTGCCAAGATAAAAATATAGGCTTCCACTAGATCAGATGAGCACAAGCCTGCTTTACGTTTTCCACCATTATTGGTGCAGATGTAACTGATCTCAGCAAGAACACAACCACCTCTAACTTCTTCTACTTCTAGTTTTAAAGGGCGGCAAATCTAACCCAGGGGTGGCCAATCCTGGTCCTCGAGAGCCACTATCCTGCATGTTTTACTTGTTTCTCTGCTCCAACACACCTGGTTTAGAGGTTAAATCACCTCTTCATGTTTTGCAGACGCCTGTTAATCACCCATTGATTCAAATCAGGTGTGTGGGAGCAGAGAAACAAGTAAAACCTGCAGGATGGTGGCCCTCCAGGACCATGGTTGCCTACCCCTGATCTAACCTGAACCCAGTGAGGTTCTAATGTTGTCACTTTTACTGCACCATACCATATACAGCCCAATATGTCTGGATGGATGAATAGATGAATGGACGTATTGACCCGTTAATGGATAGACGGATTGATATTATAGACAAACATAAATAACTTGAGTTACAAATAGGTACTTTTTTCATTTCCCTGACAAGTTAGATAAAATGACCGAGGTCTGGTTACATTTGCTAGCCGGGACTTTTAAAAGTGGACTAATGTCAATACTGCGTCTTTGTTTGTTCATCGTTAGAAAAAGTTCAGATATTTGTGGTCTCGACTTTTACGCTTTTATTCTGAGCCAACCTCCTGCTGACGGTAGCTTTATACTTCAGAACTGACGTTCTTACAAGCAAGCAAATAAACAATATATGGCAAAATGTCAGACGGTGGATAAGACTATGTTTAGGAGGTTTATTTCTTTTACTCAAAGTTATGGTTTGTCTTTATTCTTCATCCTCAAGAACGGCTCTGCTTCAGGGAATTTTACAGATAGTACCTGAGAGGCACCCCTTACATATACTCCAAGGGCTAACAGATAGCGTGAGTCATTTGCCTAAAGACTTTATCTGTTAGAGACAGATATTAAGCTAAGATTTGGTGTGGCAGTAGCTAATGCTCACCCACAACACACACTGTGGCGTGAATTAATACATTGCGCAACATCTCATGATATCTTGGGCGTTCTTGCACAACATAATGTTAAAAGTTTGACCTAAACGTCTACATCTCCTTCTTTTCTCAACGTAAGCTGACCTTGGTTTAAAACTCTGGCATGAAACGCGGGGGGGTGATATGCATTCCTTCAAGAAATGCTGGGACTTTCATTATTTTAACGCCTTTGTCACGCTCTCCCGCCACACTCGGCCTCGCTGCGTGTTCCTGTGAGCGCTTCTCACCCTTTGTGGTAGATGCAGAGGCAAGGCAGCCTGGCGATGGTGTCCCCCTGCTCCAGCTCGTCTAAACAGATGGAACATTCCCCAGAGTCCCTGGACAGGATGTCCTCTGAGAAAGACAAAAAAAAATGGACAAAATGAGCGGAGAGCTGCGCCAAACGTTCACGACCACCGAATCCTGCGCAACCATCTGTTCAGCCTTGGATACCAGAACACCTTTTATCGTGTGAGCCCAGATAAGGCTCCATATAGGCTCTGTCACGTATGAAGTGTCGTTTAACTTTTAATGAAACCGTTCTATGTTCTATTTTGTTGCATAAGAATAGTATAGGTGAAGAAAAAAAAAAAAAAAAAAAGGCAACAACCGCATGGGCTTTACGCATCTGTACGCCCGTGATAAGATAATACGACATTTGACCCTGTCCAGCAGATGAGCTGCGTTTGCACATTTATCAGCGGCGTGCACACTCCCGCCGACGTGTGCGCACGGACCCGGAAACGCAACAAGAGTTCTCCTTTTGTTCGCACACATGCAAACTCATTAAGCGTGGCGATGGAGTTGCACAAAATGGCTGCTGTGTGTTTACAACTGTTCTCCACAGACGGCATCTGTTTTTTGCTCGTTCCTGTCTGTGCGCATGTAGGTCTGTGTGCGCGCGTGTGTGCGCACTCGTTACAGGTGCTCAAACTCTACACGCACGTACACCGGTGGCTGCTTAGACGTGCAGACGCATCACATATTGAGATTAGGCTTTGACATTTTTCTGCTGCAGGTGCGTTCTTTTGTGGTTTTGCACAAACGCCTCGTATTCATTTCACTTCTCTTTTCCTCTGACGGTTTCAAGTTAGAACGTCACCCAAATCAGTAATCAGATGGGAACGTACAGCTGCATATTGAACGAAACAGCAGTAAATTACAAACGGATCAAATTTAATTAGCCATGCTACTAAGTTCCTACAACAAAACAGAATATTTGATTCACTATTCTTTAAAGCATTTCTCTATGCAGATGCTTTAAAGGGCTGCTACAGTTTGAGTCTGGGACTCTTCAAGGTTCCAGTGCGGCAAACATAATAAATATATCTTCATTAAAGGGTGGTTGGTGGTGGCTGTGTATGACTAGCAATTTTATGGTGACTTGATTTGCTGTGAGCATCCATGCAGACTGGAACAGGGTCCTCAAAAACTAACAGGAACATGTAGTTTCTGTAGGTGGTTTTCCATCTGAACAGTTGCAGCTGAGTGTATATGACCCTCATCAGCCAACTTGTGCTTCCTTAGGCTAAAAATATACTCCTTATAATATGAGTTTAAGTGTTTCTGATATCCTCCTCACATTTACTGAAGTTTCATGTTGGGAAAATCAACTGTAACGCTCCCGCAAAACTGGAATTCTAACTCAGACTGTGTTTGAAGTGTTCCTTTGTTTATAGTATTGTGGTTATTGTATAAAATACTAAATAGAGGATAGGGGACGGCTCAATGTTTCTGCACTTTAAACACTAATTGAATTATAAATGAGTATTTACAGCCAGGCGTCGCATCAATAAAACCCAGCAAGAAACGCTTGTATGCGGACCTGAATGTGAAGCGACGGACACCAGTAATTGTCTGGTTTTGGTTGAAGAAATGTAATTAACATCTTCCGCTCTAAAAACACTGTCCAAAAAAATATTTTGACATATATGACGCACTTTTTTGGTCGTATTTTATTTACGTTACACAAGCATGGACTGCAGCTGAACCTTCAAAATACTAAAATTCTTTATTATTACCTACAGAACATCTCTGTGCAGAACTGATTTTAGAGCTGTAGTATGTGTGCAAATATTTAAAAAAAAAAAAAGGGGGCCGCACAGCATTATAACGGTTGGCAAGCAGCTTGTGTTACGTAAACGTTGTGATTCGCAGTTAGCACGTTTAATGTTTCGACTTGAATGTTTTAAAGATAGTTTCAGTTCACACTTTTCTAATCATTTCTTAAGCCATGCAGCTCGGACACAGGAGGCAAGCTACATTAGACAAGTCTAGTTAAAAAGGCACTTTCAATAAGTTTTAAAGTCATAACAACGAGCCGCAGACATTAGCATTAGCTTCAGTTAGCCTGCTGCGTAGGCTCAGAATCGCAATGCATTATGGTCCATTTCCACCGACTGTAGGGGACAACGTCTGTCGACTACTTTTATCGCACCGCATGACAAGTTTCTAGGGGACTATACGGTGGATAAAAACTTACAATTCCAAACACCACTACAAAATGGCTGACTACAAGGCCTTACATGTAGATAATCTCCTGACCTAATCTGGCCTGAAAATTCAACATGGCCGCCTTGCAGGTGAAAGGTGGTGATAGACACGGCAAAGAACATTTTATATTCACCTCCGTCAGTTTGTACCTCACTAAATCAGTCACAAAGACAACACTGAACGACTTCTATGAGGAAACACGTCGGATTATTGGCCTGTGCTGCTAACAGCAGTTAGCCTGGTTACTGAACACAACAACTGGTTTCTGCCTTGCACTGAGCACACGGTTGAGTTGGGTGTCACGTTATCCCCAGATCCGAGTTCAGACTTTCATCTATTTGGACAGTTAATGCAGACAATGAAGCTGGCTGCCTACATCAGCGTGTTTATTAGCAAGGGGATTTCCTAACGCAATCCATTTCTGCGTTTACACATGCGCTGCCATGTTCCCAGTGAAACTGTTACCATGTGAGCTGTACAAATGGCTAACTGAACCGGGTGCACGGGCCAAGAAAACAAAAACAGAGCTGGATGAATGTTTAACGCATCCACAAGTGTCCTGCTACGAAGAAAAGATGTACGAGTAAACCCAAGCATTCATTATTTATGAATAAAGTGTCTTTCAAGAGCACAAGTGCACCTTTTGCTTGACTTTTTTCAAAGTAGCACAACGTTTAGCAGCATGAACTAAAAAGCTAGCTGTAACTTCTTTCTTTCCTAATTCACATGTGTGCAATGCGCTTTTCCTACAGAACCATTTTTTGGTTAATTGCAGTAAGATTAAACAATTCATAACAATTCACGAAAGCACACAAGAGCAATGCAACTGCACTGATAAAGCAGATGCGTACTGATGCAGTTTGAAGATTAATTTTATTCCTTTTAATGATTAATTAGCTGATTTAATCTATTTAATGATTAAATAGATTAAAGAGCAAGGTAGCATGTTTGTTTCTACAAATATCCATTAGAAAAAAAATAACACAAATCCCCTGTATTCAGTTCTTTTGGGGGAAAATCCTGCTTTTGGTTGCACTTCTTGCTGTTTATCAATGTTGGGGGTTTTTTCAACAGTGACACCAGCTGTTCAGGAGGAGAACTGCAGCAACACCGGCATAAACAGCAACAAACCTTTTGAAAGAGTGCTTTAATCTGGTTGTGGAGATGAACGAATATTCCAGAATTGATTTGTGTTTTATTGTTTATAATGTAGAAAATACATTATGCTGCTCACTGCTGAGATACTGAAAGAGCGTTAAACCAGCTGGCTGTTTCATTATTTTGCACTAGACCTCACAATTGTGTATCGTTTGTCAATTGTGAGTCTGGTTTTTTTTTGTGGTTTGTACTGTAATTTCAAATGAAAATCTGTTTGTAAGCAGCCATTTTTATTAGGTACTCACTAAATTACATAGAATCACTTCTTTGCTTTGCTGTATTGTATTGCAATCAATCAAAACAGAATTAAGGGCTGAACTGTACTGCATTAGTTTTTGTTGCTTATGTATCTTTAATGACTTTGATCATTGGCAGTATACTGAGATAGGTATCACAATGTTGGCCACCGACCAAAGATGTATGACTCAAGTATGTACAAGTACTAACATTTTTGTGGTCCATGTACCTATAGGTGGTTTTGTGAGTCTTTGTCGGATTTTGACACACAAAATTATAGTGGTAGAGATCTGTGATCCTAACAATTGACAGCTGAAGTACACAAGCATTGCTAGAAGGCTAATTCAGCAAAGCCATGATGACAACATAACAGTCTTAATAATCAATTTACAATATTATCCATTTATAAAAACTGTTTTCACCTTTTGTAACAAATATTAAGTAAGAAAAATTTGTTTATATGTTTATTTGGCCTCTTTAGAACATCTCAAGACCTCTCACTTTGTGTTTTAGTTATGGGAACAATCATTTGAAAGCACCATCATTTGCCTTTGTTCATTGTTCAGTTTAAAGCAGACGACTGAGTTTCACATATTGGTTTCTGTGCCTCTTTTGAGCTAAATTAAACAAGTCAAAAAGAGGAATTTAGGACTTAATAGCTTGCCATTATTAACAAACGTATATATAACACTAAAATGAACACCGAGTCATGCCGCACAAAGATCAACACTGACACAGTCTTACTGTTATACGTGAGGCGGGTTTTGCTGAAACACATGAGCAGGTGCTTCTCTATTTCATCCGCTGCCATGAACCTGGAGCAAACAGGACAGTGGAACCCTGGGGGGGAAAAACAAAAACACAAAAACAAAACCATGACGATCCTGATGTGACTCTTTCAGGAGCTTTTATTGATATATACACAAGTGAGGATGTGGGACTGTCAACTTGGGCTTGGTCTAATACCTGCATACCAGTCGCCATCGAGGAGAGGCCAGAAGGGACAATGGCTCCTGGTCGGAGAGTCTTATATGAATAATCTGTCTGTCAGTAACTACTGAACGGATTTCAACAAAGCTCACAGAAATGACTATAAAGCAATCCATTTTTAAGTGCTTTGAATTCTTTCGAGAAAGGCCATTTCCAAAAAGGAATATGTATTTAAGGGAGAAGTAGTGACTGTGCAGTTCTCAGTTAGTAATCTCAACTGTAAAGCAAACAAAATAAAGTACCGGAGTACTTTTAATTGCCTGCATTTGACAGCAAATTTGCAAAGGATAGTAGGCCAAAAAGCTACATGATCGGAGATAAGCCGACCGCCAGTTAAACCATGAATGCTGTACGTAAAAAAAAAAAAAAAGGGGGGGTAAATAAACGCCTCGTGTGCGGCTGAGGGTTATCACAGCAGCTGCCATCGATGTTTGTTTCGCCTGTTTGTAGAGGAGGTCTGTGAAAGTCTCTGAACCCAGAGGGAGGCCTGCAGAGGCTCGGTCACGTGACTGTCACGACCAAAGGTTGGTGATGAGGTTATCAGTGATTAGACTTCCTCATTACTTTTACCAGTAATAAGAAAGCAAGAGGAAAGGGGGGTGGAAGAAAAAAAAAAAACTCCAGTTTTATTGATCCTCTTATGAAACTGTGACGTATGTGATTTCTGCTCGCTGTAAAACGAAAGCAGAGCCTTCCGCTGGAGCGTTGAAAATGCTCCCGTCGTGTCGGTTCGACTCCAGCTGACCTGGAGACGTTGAACAGCTAAACTTGCAGATTCGGGAAGTTTGTTTGTGTGTGTGTGTGTGTGTTTCTGACAGGCAACACATAACCAGCAGGAAGCTCTTATCTGTTGGCCTACATAGGGTACTTTTCCCTCTCTAGTCAGAGCAAAAAAAAACAAACAAAACAAAAAGAAAACACAGACCCACTTTGCAAAACAGAGAAGCAGAAGAAGGAAGACAAAGGGCAGTGCCGGCTGAGCCACCTGTGGCTACAGTAAATGTGCTAAACAAAGGCCTCAGTCATCGGACGGCTATTAAACAGAGACCAGGTATCGCATGTCAAATGGAAAAACACTAACTGACACAGGTATGTGACGAAAGAACAAAGTTTGAGCAAACTGGAGATATTTGGCCCCCATTGGACAGAGCTCGAAAACACCTTTAGGGTGATCCTGACAGGACAAGAACTACAGGAGTTACAATAGTTAGGGAGTCTTTAAAAAAAAAAAAAAAAAACTAATCTGCTCGCCTATAAAATCACTCGAAAGTTCCAGGGGACGTAGAAAAGATCATGACGAGCAACTAACTGAGCGAACAAGTGAACTTTTTACTTCCCCTATGCACAATCGGCAGTGGTTTTTTTGGTGGAACTTATTGCAGATTGTAAGAGATTGTGAGAGTGTCAAAACATCTGATGGCTTGCATGAACCGAAGCTTAGAGCCCGGAGGCATAAAAACTGAGATAAACGTGGCATGTGGGGCAAACAGTGCAAAAAAAAAGAAAAAAGAAAAAGAAAGAAAAGAAAACAAAGGACCACTCACTGCGTTGAGAACAAGGAAATGAGGAGATAAAGATGTTCGACACGTGTTGCGCAATGACACCTCTCTCCCCACATGGCTTTGGATGATCTTTTCTGGGGGGTTGCTTACCTCCCAGCAGGCGAGGGGACAGGTGAGACGGTAGGGACCCTATGAAGAGTCTGTGTGCCTCAGGGGCCAGCTGGCCCTCATCACCGTCCGTGTCATCGAGGCTCTGGTTGTGTGACCCTGACCGTCCGCCCGCAGGGATACTCAGGCCGGGGTTGGCTGGGCCGCCTCCGCCGCCGCCCGTGTACCGAATCCGGGGCCCGTCGGGTCCATTGGTGTACCTGAACCCCGCGATCCTCTCGGCCGCGCCGGGGTTTGCAGACGACGGGAGGTCGGAGCTGGAGTATGCCCGAGTTCTGCCGTCGAACACCGGGCTGCTCTGTTTGGCCCCCATGCTGCTCCCCCCTCTCGTCCTCCTCCTGGTTTCCTGCGCGTTTGTTAAAGTTTTTTTTTTTTTTTATGGGTTTATTTTCTGCCAACACACATGACTACACAGCGAGTCCCGACGAGACGACACCAAGAGGGGAAACAAAGGCCAACAAAAGAAGAAAAAAGCAGCTGGAGTTCGGTGAGCCAACATCCCAGAGTTCCACGGTGCGCGCAGTCTGCGCGTAAAGTGCGCACCAGCAGACGCCGAACTTGATCTTCGATTGTTCTTCTGTTTTTTGGGGGTGTTTTTGTTTTTTGTTTTTTTTCTTGGTACAGCCCTTCCCCTTTCTTAACAACAATGGGAGGAGGTGTGTTTAGGGAGGAGGAGGGACGATAAAGTGAAGAAAAATAAAAATAAAAAAAATCACATGGGTCCCGCGCCTTCGGTTTCTCCGCGTCACGCGAGCAAACAGCCGCGCGTGTTTCTCCAGCAGCTCGTCCGCTCCGAGTTTGTTTTTCTGCTCAACTGCGGCCGCCGGGAAAGGAAAATAAAAGCAGGGATTGCCCTCCTCCTCCTCCGGCAGGGGTGGGTTGGGGATGCAGCTGAAAAACTNAGCTGCGACAGCGGAGCAACACAGGCTCCCTTTCAAAGTAAGAGCTTTTACTAATGGAGAGAATACTTCTAAAGAGACTGCAGTCACACACGAAAGCTGTCTCTTTGCACAAATATGTGAAGCTTTATTTAGATAGGTGAAGTTTTATTTATTTGGGGGAAAAATGAATATTTGTGTCTTTAGATCAGACTGTAAATCAAATATATAAAAGAAATATATGATGATGATGACAAGAAACAGCTTAAAATCCAACATAAATACCTTCTATATGGTCCAAAATAAAGAGACTGCTCATAAATGCCAACCCTTCTCACTATTTCTTCTATTTACTTTTCATAAAATACAAAAACGACAAATCAAACTGAAGTATTTTCTTTATGAAGAAATGTTTGCTCTCCGCGCTCAAATATTTAGTACTGCCGTTATTTCAATTATGCATGCGTTGAAACCTTTTTTTTTTAAAAAGTTTGTGTTATTTCACTGCATTACTGTAACTATTCAAGCGTTTTTTGTTTTTTTTTTAAATCTAATTTTCCTCTAAGGGCAAAAATGCTCTCTCTTCTCGAGCCACATATGGATATTTGTAGGTAATTAAAAGGCTTCTGTCATACAGCCTTGCGTGATTTCTATTAAAGCTTCTCCATGCCGTCATATTAGCTTAATGTTGGCAAAGTTGATGTTTTCTAAAATAAAATAAAAAGCATGCCTGACTGTCAGTAATGATTGATTGACATTAACAAAAAGCCTCGTCCTGCAACATTAGGATGAACTTTTGAAGTGGGGTTCTATGGAACATTAGGGTTGGTTTGGGTTTCCTGAACTCTCCTTTAGTTCTGCTGCTATAGGCTCAGACAGCTGGAGGACAGACTGTCCACATGTCCTCACTCTGCTGCTGTTTTCACTCTCTCTGCTGTAACTATTTATATCATTAATGTGTTTTTCTTCCTATAGAAACTCCACCTGGACCTGTCCTTCTGTGTCTGTCTGCGTCTCCTTCCTGTCCTCTCTAACCCCAGCCAGTCAAAGCAGACGGCCACTTGTCCAGAGCTTGGTTCTGGTTCTGGTTCTACTGGAGGTTTCTTCCTGTTAAAAGGCGGTCTTTTTTCTTTCCACTGTCGCTATCGTGCTGTTCAGGATGTGAGGCTGAGACGAAGTGAAGATTCAACAAAACCTGCTGACTTCCTTAGATAGAAAACTTTTACTAATTGGCTTTTATAATAAATGTTTCTGTACAGCACCCTGAGACGACTTCTGTTGTGACTTGGTGTGATATAAATAGGGTGAATTGGATTGAAAAGATCCAAACTATCCTATTACTTTATACACATGAAGTCAAAGTGCTTCCTGTGAGTGGTACTGTTTTAATATTATCATTGATACATTTGTTTGTATCTAAAAAAAAACACATTATTGACTTAGTTAGTTAACAGTTCTAATAAGACCAGCATGAAACGATAAAATAACTGTTATTAGATGCAGCAGCTTTGTGCATCAGGAAAGACGCTTCTGGATAAACCCGTCATGCTTTTACTTTGAAGGCCGAAGCGTCCCTTCCGGCGGGCGACACATTGCCTTCACCTTGACGCATGCTCCGAGAGGGCGCGTCAGGTGGCGCGTGACGTCAACCCCTAAGCAACGGCGGCGGGTCGGGTCCACTTGTGGCCCTCCTTTGTGTGTGTGTGTGTGTGTTGTAATAAGTTGAGGCCGGGTGGAGACACTGTGTTCACACGCCTTTTTTTATTGACCAAAGTCACACACACGCACGCCAGAGGACAGACGGAGGAAACGAGAAACATGACAAACATTCACGAGGCAAAGTAAAGCAGCAGAACATCTGGGCGGCCGGTGGCCTGGCGCGCGCGCGCGCGCAGGGGGGCGGGACTGGGAGTGACGTGAGCACTACACACGCAGAAGGCGGCTGAAAAACAAGCCGTTTCTCCTCCCTGGGGTGTCAAACACCAGGGCTGCGCCTTGTGTGAAACTCATGATCAGGAGGAACCTCCGCGTGAGCCTGAAAACAACTGATGAAAGAGAGAGAGAGAGAGAGAGAGACAGAGAGAGAGAGAGAGCGAGAGAGAGAGGAGGCGAAGCTTGAGCCACCAACAACCAGGAAGACTACGGGAACACAGGAGTTAAATAAACCAGGAGGGGTTCCGATTCCGAACTGGAGCATAGGTTGTTGAGATCCCCGTCACACAGCAGAAGTTGTTAAAAGAGCTTCAAAGGGATAGTTCCACAATTTGGAAGCGTTGTGTGGGAAAGTTACAAACACTCAATATCTGATTCTGACAAGACTAGCGAGCTATCGACTAGTCCGAACCATCGACATGTATTATAACTAGAGACATGGCCGAAATCAGAAAGCTGAAGCCACAGTGGATCAGCGCCCCTCCCCCACAAGCCCCGCCCCTCCATGTAAACAAATGGAACTTTTTTTTCTAACCAATTTTTTGACTAATCGCAACAGTCGTTTCGTGTCGGGGCCAAGGACGTTCGGCAAAGAGCAGTTTTCACTAGTTTGGAAAATCGGGAAACACAAACACACCTCCCCCCACCCCCACCCCCACCCACAAAACTGAGGAGCCGGGTGCGGAACATCAGCGAGCCTGGAGAACATCAACCACAAGGATCGGCCTACGAAAATGTAGATAACTCAGCTATGCTACGTGCTAAACTTCAACGCGAACGTCACGTTCAAAGAAATGAATTAAAAGTTAAAGAGTTTTGCCAGTAAAATATCAAATAGCACAACAATAAAAGTCGTTACGGTTGAATGATAGTTACAAATACAGCATTGGCGCCATTTTAGGTCTGATTCTAATCCATAAACACACTGCTGACAAGCTACACCTACATGTACAGCTAGTCAGCAGAACTTTATCAACATGGAGAGTTCGGACATCTTTACAAATCTGTTGAAACACTGATTGTTTGAGTCCGTTTCTTTCAGGCCACGTAGCTCCTCCGTGGTTTAGGCTTTCTTCATGTCCACTAAATAATGAGCTGGGTGGCGAATTGTCGGGCTAATCTGACATTTCCCCTTTTGTTACGTCGTACAGGTCAATCCCGTCAGCAGCTATCTTCTGTATATATCTTCTGCACATTGGTCAAGAGTAAATAAATACCTGGATTTAGTTTGCTTTGAAGCCATCGTTGTCTAGAACTTACTTACAAACATGGCGAAAATACTCCGTTGTTTGCAGACTTGTGGGAACTATGTATAAAAAGACACTTCAGATCAGTTGATTTTTGTCGGTTTACACAATTCTTACCTTTTGCCTGTATGTTCAAATATGCATTTTTAAGTACATAAGATTCATTTCGTTGAGGCTTTTAAAAAAAGCGTCATGTTAGGCTGTGATTGACAGCCTGTTAGAGAGGTGGGAGGGAAAGTAGGCGGGGCTTTGTCTCAAGATCAGTACCACTCGTCTACATCTCGTCTGAGCAGACTCTGGCTCCAAAAATACAACGTGCAACTGGCAGCGGCAGCAAGCTGTAGCACTTCCAGTGCAGCTTTGTATCAATTCAAGCAGGAATTTCCCTAATATTGCAGCCAAAATAACTGGGGGACGCCAAAACTGACCACGATGTAAAGGTTTTATAATAGCACAAACCTATGTGACTGTATTAGTGAACTAACACCCACTTCCTAAACAAACGATGCTGTCCTAACACGACTCTGAGCTTCAAAAATGTAATTGAGGTTTACGAGAAACAGCATAATTCAAACCAGGGATTCCCAAAGTTGGGGTTGGGTCAGGCTGAAACACTAATTGTGTGTCCTCAGATAATCTGCAAAAATCAGATTAGTTGTAAAAAAAAATACTTGCTAATGGTATATTTTTGCCAAAACTGTTACAAAAAAACAAACACAGTAGTCATAAATTCTGTAAAAGTAGTATCACAATAGTTACAAGTGTTTGTGTTGACATTATGATCCTTGTTTGTTACAGTTAGGAGCAAACGTTACTTGAAGGGGCATCATGTGGGTCACAAGGCTCTGCCACAGATGTTTTGTGAGCCGGTCGCTGGTTTAAACCTTTACGGCACGGTCAATTTGACACTGCATGGTTATTTCACAAGAATTGGTAAGCAAATCCTGCCTGATTTGACTCCAGGCTGCACCTGAAGTGCTACAGCTAGCTGCCGCTGCCCCTATTAGCAAGAATTTCATGTAAATGTCGGGAATACAAAACTGAAGGCGATGTAAAGGTAGACAAAGGAGCATCTGAATGAACCGCTGTGATTTGTTTTCATTCGGACTAGCCGTTAGCTCCTGACTGAGGCCGTTCAAAGCGCTATCTGCAACAGGTAAGATATCAACCGTTTATAACCTTTACACAGAGCACCGCTCCAAATTGGCTGACATATCCCTTTAGGAAGTGGCTTTGCAAACACTAAGAAACACACCTCAGAAATGTCCATGCTACCTAAAAGCCTGTTTTCACAAAAGGAGCGTTTACAGATGGCTTGTTATCACGACTGCAGCTTAAGTTATTGACGATTGTGAGTCTGTCACAAGTAACTGTACACGTTTACTCATTTACCTTTATTTTTCCTCCTCGAAGCGGAAAACCACACCTGTTCACCCCCCCCCCCCCTTCCCCCTTTTCTGCAGCCGTAGCCACAAACTGTCAAGTTCTCTCCCTTTCATCTTGTTTTTTTTTTTTGTGGATCATTTGTGCCAGACAGGCAAAAAAAAAAAGACGATTATCTGCCACATTCATCTCCACAGAGAGGAGAGGTGTGTATTGCCGTAACATCCGGACGCATTTCTGCATAACAAAGCTCATGTCATATTGCTGTGCTGAACTTTAACTAACCAGATGGTGAACGATAATGATGCTTGTACGTGGTTACTGCTCACGCAGACCCAGAGTGTATGTCTGTGTGTGTGTGTGTGTGTGTGTGTGTGTGTCAGTTTGACTGTAAAGGGAGGTCAACAGGAAGCAAAGCCACTGAGACATTCAAGAACAAGGTGGCGGATTTTAAGTGTTTTCGCGTGTGTGTTAATAGGTGGGCTGGTGCGCCGGGGCCCAAAGCTTGGGGGCAGCTCTGCCCAGGCTCGAGCTTCCTCTCGGGAGGGGAGAAGGTGGTGGTGGTGGTGGTAGTACTGGGGGGGAGGGGATATCACTGCTGGCTGACCCCCATCTGTTGGTGGTCGGGCCCGGGTTCCCCCTCCATGTCGGCGTGGTAGGGCTCAAAACTGTCATCGTCGATGTCTGGAAGACCAAGCAGCTAACAGAGAGAGAGAGAGAGTTGGAGAATTAGAAGCAACTTTGTGTACAAAACATCATGTTTCCAATAGGTGGTGTAAGCAAGGTGAGGGTAATCACACTTTGGGACAAAAGCCGTCTTAAGTAAGCTGTCGGAAGGAGTTCTGTTTAAACAGATTCACTCGACATGTACAGCTCTTACAGATGGCTGGTTAACACAGATTGATCGAAAACTATTGGTAGGTGTTGTGTTTTTGTTTTACCTATGAAGCTAACAGCCTATGGCTTAAAGAAATCAGCTGTCAACATTATGAGTAGTTACCTCAGTCGTAGGAAACAAGGTGTTATATTTAATAGTATCTGTTCAAACTTTGTACCCCTTCCATGTGGAGTTCCACAAGGCAGATGCCTAAGTCCTCTGCTTTACAGTATTTTTGTACATGTATGTGCAGATGATAGAACTATATATGTCTTTGGATAGCTTGGATTGGGTAAATAAGGTGCTACAACAAGAGTGGGGTGATAGAGAACCGGTTAAAACTGAATGTTTCAAAAACAAAGGGAATGGTAAACATTCTGTCAGACGAACTGAATCGTTGCATATTTCTTTATACAGACAACCAATGGAACCAGTTAAAGAGGCTAAACTGCTGGGAGTTAAAATAGATCAAATAATATTGTGGTCCACACATATTTATAAGATTGTGAATAAATTAAGTAGAGACGTCTCAATATTTCGGCGTCATGCCCATTTTTCTGCCTCCCGAAATACGAAAATCTTTAGTCCTGTGTCACCTCGACTACTGTCCAGCTGTTTGGTCTAGTGCTTTAGAAAAAGATCTGAATAAACTGCAGATAGTTTAAATTAAAGCTGCACGATGAGCACTTGGCTGTCATTTTGGAGCTAATGTTAACTTCATGGATCAAAGCCTGTCATGGATGAAGGTCAGTGACAGCCTAGTATGCAGCCTTCTTCTCTCTGTACATAAAACTTGGATTTTACATTTTGGCCTTTTCTCACAGGTATTAGCCAACTGGAGCAGACATGGTTTCAATACAAGAACGGCCTCTGTTGTTACCTTTACACTGCCTCTGCCCAGAACTAACGCCCTCAGAAACACAGCAGCTACATACGAACAGAGCCATCTCAGACTGGAACTGGCTGCCTTCTGAAATAATGATCATGAATGTTTTAAAAAGAACCTTTAAAAAAATCTATAATCCATAACGAAATAATATTAAACTGAATGGATGGGTCAGTCCAATGACTTATTGTAGTCAACAACTTGTACTTGTGTCTTTTTTTTCCATGTGTGTATTTTGGTTTTCTGTGAGATTCTGAGTTGTCATGATTGTAATGCTGTAATATTTTAGTGCTGTAATGCTTGTGGGCGTGGACCCCAAGAAGAATAGTCTCTACCATGGTAAAGACTAATGATCCTTAAATAAATAGATAAACTGAAGTGTGAATCTTTTCAGCTAACAAAAATAAGATCTGAAACACTTCAGCACTTGGTGCTCTAATGTCCACTGTAATCTGACAGTTCACGAGGCCTTAAATGATGGCCGACAGTGAGCTTTGTGACTCATGGGAAAAACCGAAGCAGCAGTATAACGCCACACGACTGTAGTAGATGATGTTTAGTCAGATGCTGAGGGAACAGAACGTGTCGGGGGCAGGTTTTAGGCACATGAACTTGAATGTTTGTGCACTGCGGGTGCAGCAGACGTGCACGTTTGTTTGTTTCCTTACAGGCCTGAAGGATGTGAAGACCTTTTCCAACACCTCCAGCAGAGTCTTCTTCCCGCAGGAGGAAATGTAGTCCTGGGCCAGCTGCAGAAAGGGGAGGCAGTCCTCGCTTTCGCTCCACACGTGCTGGACACACACAAACACACACAGATTATTAACCTTTTTCTTACCAACTGCAAAAAATACTGGAAAATGCAAACAGCTGTGAGGAAATGGATGGATCTTACGGGGATAACGCTCAATACAAGCTGTGATGTGTTAACGCCACACCTCCTCTGTTGGCGCTAGCACATGTAGGCTACAACATAACATGTTAGACTAATGAAGTTGAAAAGGTAACAATATAAATATGTTTTTGACAACCTTTTGTACAAAGAACACCAAAAGTATTGCAAAAGATGGATTGAATAAATCGAAATAAACTAGAGAAACCTGTTTCTGTTGAAAAGCTGAGTGTGGAACGACTCGAGCTGAAAGTGAGTAAAAAGTTAGAGGAAGCAGAACACTGAACTAATTAAAAGCTATAAGAAGCCAAACGCTAGCTAAAAGCCCAAAGTAGCTTAACAAACCATTAGCTAGAAGTTGAAAGTAACTAAACGCTAGGTAAAAGCAGCAAAAGGTTAGCTAAAAGTAACACAAGGGTAGCTAAAAGCTATAAGTAACAAAAGGATAGGAAAAAGCTAAATGTAGCAAAAAGAAAGCTAAAGGTTAAAGTAGCAAAACATTAGCCAAAAGTAGCAAAGGGATAGCTAGAAGCTAAAAGTTGTGAGACTAGCTTAAAGCTAAAAGCAGCAAAAGGTTAGCTCAAAGCTAGAAGTAACACAAGGATAGCTAAATGCTAAATGTAGCAAAAAGAAAGCTAAAATATAAAGAAGCAAAAGGGTAGCTAATGGTAGCAAAAGTCTAGCGATAAGGTAAAATGAGCAAAATGCAAAATGGCAAAAGCTAGAAGATAAAAATAGCAAGAAGCTGGCTAAAAGCTAAAAGTCACAAAAGGCTAGCTGAAAACAAAAAGTGTCAGAATGAAAGCTAAAATCTAAAAGTAGCATTAGAAGATAAAAACGGAACCATGTTTTCAAAAAACAACGAGAAGCTCTCAGTGTATTGTATTTCTATTGCAAAAATATTTGCAAATAAAATTACATTTTTTTGAAAAGTATAAAAGTTACAAACATCAAAGCACCCATCCCCTGAATGAGCTGAACCTTTTGATATATGAATGTTTAAAATAGCACAAAGTGTACAGCAGTAGTAAGGCTGCAAAAAACCTACAGAAATAGAAGAAAAACACAGGTGTGAATGCAGAAAATAAAATCTTGGAGGCGGACCTGCTACAGACCTGCTAGTTACTGTTTTTAGTAACAAGGAAGTGTTGGATTATTCCGTATAGGACACACCTTGACCTTACAATTACCTGAAATCCTTGTCTTGTTTTTTATGGTCAGATTTATTCAGGCAAAAAGTCCACCCAGGTGCCATTGCTGCAAAGTCTTCATCATTTTTAACCCAAACTGTTTGCTTGTATCTTTCAGAGAACTGTGACCAGTTTTAGCTCCTCTACTCAGGAAAACACAGGCGTGGAAAATCAGCTGTTAATAAAAGAGCTTAGAATAAAAAGGTCTTCAAAGCATGTTTTAGACATTTTTCTTATAGAACTATTGAATGAAGATTTAAAAGTTGTTTTTCTAAGACTATCAGGTGAGATATTAAGTCTATAACCTTTCCGCAAACCCCACTTCAAAATGTCTGAAATATCCCTTTTATATCAGATGCACTAGTTCCAGTCTGATTTAATTCAACTCCCTCAGTTAGAGCAGAAATGGTTATACAGTGTGTGTGATAATGGCACCCCAGTCTGGTTAAATCTGAGTCTAAAGGCCAAACTGTTTGGTTAGATATTAAGAATTATAGTTAGGTGTGTGTGTGTGCATGCAGGGACTAAACAGAAAGTAATCCAATTCTGAAACTCGTGACTTCTAATGTTTATATTTTAGAAATTCTGTATTCAAATATACTAATGTTAAGACCATATTATATAAGCTTTCAATATTTTTTCACTGGTATTTTAGATCCTTGTGTAGAACATCATGATGGCGGGTTTCTTCCCGCCATCTTCTCAACTCTCCTGTCCTTGTACAGATTTTAGCTTCCCTCACCGCGACCAGACGTGTTTATTAAACCAACTGAGACAGTCACAGCCAGGAAGAGCCGCCTGTGTCTCCTCGCCGTCTTTTTAAGTTTGTAGGTTTCTAAGTTTTGCTGGAACAGTCGTAAGGACGGCTGTATTTTCTAACAGCCTCCAGCTGCTTCTCAGCGGAGAAGTAGAAGCAACATGGCTCCATTAAAGCTCACCAGCCTTTAAGCATAAACAACTTCTGACCAATCACACAACACTCGGAGCAAACCTCTGTGAGAACCAATTCGGCCAGGACCTTGTGTCGAGAAGTGGCAGACGAAACTGCTAAGAGAACAAAATGACACGATTTTCGTCACACAGCCACGTGACTGAGAGCCACTTCATGACTTCTTATGAAGGATGACAACAGGTTCAGAAGCGAGGCTCCAACTAACTGTCTAACCTTGGATCCAGGAGGATCAGTGTGGCTTTGGCCTGAGTCATGGAACAATGGACCAGATCTTTAACCTTGCAGAGATGCTACGGGAATCATAGGAAACTGACTCTCCAGTCTACACGTGTTTGTGGATCTGGAGAAGGTTTCCAAACGTGTTCCCTGTGAGATTTTGTAGAAGGTGGTGCATGAGTACGGGGTGCTGGGGTCACTTTTAAACACTGTCCGATCCTTGTATAACCATAGGATGAGTGGTGTCCACATCCTTGGCATAAAGTTGAGCTGGCTGGACTCCGCCAAGGCTGCCACTCGTCTCCAATCCTGTTTATGGTGTTCACTGTCAGGATCTCATGGGTGGCAGGCTTGGGAACCTCTGGGTCTCATCTCTGATCTTTAGGGTGCACTGAAATGGTTCGCAGCTGGGACGAGAGCCAGGTCCTCCAAGTCTAAGGCCATCGTACCCAATCAGAAAACAGTGAAATGCTCCTTGCAGATTGGGAATGAGCCACTGCTCCAACCGAAGCAGTTCAAGCGTCTCGGAGTCTTGATAATAAGTGATGGAGCAGGAGATGGATTGATGAACTGTCTGCCCTGTCAAGCTGAAGAAAGAACTGAGCTGAAAGGGCAAAGCTCTCGGTTTTACCGGCCCGTCTACGCTCCAACGCTCACCTGTAGTCACGAGGTTTGGATCATGACCAAAAAAATGGGACAAGCGGCTGAAATGAGCTTCCTCTGTAGAGCAGCCAGGCTCAGCCTCGGAGATAAGGTGAGCGGCTCCATCATTCAGGGTAGAGCTGCTACTCCCTCACAGTTTAAAGAAAAGCCAGCTGAGGATGTTTGAGGATGTGATCAGGACGCCTCCTGGATGCCTCCTTCTGGGGGGGATCTTCAGACAGGTCCCACTGGGAGGAGACCCAGGGGAAGACGGGGGAGTAGTGCAGACAGGACCCTAAAGTGTTCAGCAGATATGTACAGATTCTCATTTTGTGTTTCAGAAGGCAGCACAGTAGTAAAAAATATAAAAACAGAAATGATAAAAATAATAAAGAAGAAATCAAACTATTGCTTGAAGCATGCACTGCATGCCAGTTTTAGACAAAGATTTCACACAATCTGTTAGCCCTCTGAGTGGGGTTTGGGATGACGCTCGGCTACTACCACATCAAAGTTTACCTCAATATCTGCAAAATCCAGTTGTAGACGTACATCCAATGATTGCTTTCTAAAAGTTTTTTTTTTAATACAGACAGTGTGTCAGGAGATATTTTGTGAGCAGACAGACAGATTTGACTTCAGTAGTTAATGGCAACTTCTAAAAACAGATCAGCGCTCAACTGAGAATTAATCTCAGCTGCCATCACACCGAATTTGAGCTCTATGTGTAAAATTGTAGCTGTACGTCCAATTATTACATTCCAAGAGTTTCATTTAAATCCCTCCACTGGTTTCTGAGATATTTTGCTGACAGGACAGGCAAACAACCACACACACACGAGCAGAACCATCATCGACCCGCCGTCAGGCAACAGCTGAAAGCAGACCCGAAACACGACTGAGACCTAAATTAATTTAACAAATTTCAGCATTTGAGCGAGGAGCTCATCATGACGCTCCTGCGCCGGCTTCGTCTTTCATACTTTGATTTGTGGGTTTCAGATGTGGTAGCTCGGGGATGTGGATCAGAACCTGTTTTCACTTCTGCTAAGAATTTAGCTCCTTGGACGAGGGGAGGGAGGTAGAGCACGTTAGATAATTCTCTGATGACAACATCGAGGAGAAGTGAAATCTCTCCAGAGTAGTCGCCATGGCTGATCTGAGCGGAGAACGCCGAGTGTCTGAATGTGTGTGACAGATCCGAGTGGACGGGCTGCAGCTACCGACGGGGGCTGGGTTACAGAGAGAGAGAGCAGGGGTTTCTACAGAAAGACAATAAGCACAGGAAGGTGATGGGTTTTGGCGACGGAACTGTTGTTGCTGTTCTCTGCGCCGCCTTACTCAGTAAAGTGACCTGATGATGCAGGGGAAGAGCTCTGACTCCTCTCCATCAGCAGCTGTGGAACCGTTCAGACGGGGCGTGCAAACACAACAGCGTGACATAATGTGTTATCGACTGAACAGACGCCCAGACTCCTGGGTCATCTCCATCTGCCTCCGCCCTGTTGGCTCATGCCACTGAGAGGGGAGGAGGGAGGAGGGAGGGCCGGACCTCTGGGACTTTCTAACACCGGCGCGGCATCACATTTGATCCGGTGACCTCATCAGAGCTGCGCTTTAATCGTACTGTGCGTCGGCAGCTGATTACCTTTAGAAGTCAACGTGATTCAAGATGGCCGCCGCAGCTAACACAAAACAAACCCAAAAATGACCACGACTTGATATGCATTCCTTCAAGGCAAAGCTAGGCTTTTACTTTATTTATTTGTTACTCGTTAGCTTTAAATAAATTTGTTTCTAATGAAGGGACCGGATGTTTCCCCGGTCAAGGTCTATCAAGCAAGGAGATCAAATAAACAAAAATAAATCAATAAATGCAAGAATATACAAGAAGAATCTGAGGAGTTACCATAAGTCTACAAATAAGACTGGGTTTTGTTCACAGTTTGAACTAAATAAATTTTAAAAAAGATGAGACCTTATTTATCCACCATACGGATAGATTTATGTTCCTGCAGCAAACATAGGTAAGATAAAAGAGCAAAAACTAAAAAAAACTAAAATAAAATGTATCTAAAATCCCAATCATTGCTGCAGGACTTTTGTCTTGATTGAATTTAACTACAATTCGGTGGATAGTTTTAGACAAAAACAGCATCCAGTTTGTGATTTAATGATTTTGTAGCAACAGGCACAATAAAAAAAGACACAGACAAGAGGAACAGTCTATTCCTCAAAGTTTTAGTGCTTTTGAGGTTATCTTTGGTGTAAATTCCTTCTGACGGTGGGCAGGACATTTAAAGGCGACACTTTGGCCATTCTGAAGTAGAAGTTATGAGCAATAATATCTCTTGGAGGGGAAACAAAGCTCTTTGAATAATTACAGTTTGGAGGAATGCACTGTAGTGGTGCGTTGCATTTGTTCTTTAGCAGTCCACATCAGTAAAATCAACTGGAATTCCCTCCAAAATCTGAATTTCTCTCAGAAAGTTGAAGATTCCCGACCGACCCCAACCTCAAAATCCAATATGGGTCTGAAAACAGAGGTGACGGTCACAATCATAAACCGTATTTTCACTTCTGCCAGTTTCTGTCACATTTACTGTTAGTTGCACACCATATTATTTCCATTAGGAAACATATTTGAATCCATAGAATCAAAGTACATAAATTGAAACGTCAAAGCAGTTCATGAACACGCTGTTTTATAAACTTTCACGCTGCTGTTGCTTTCGCAATACGTGGTCATTCCGACAGAAATGTGGCGATGTTCCTGCTATAGAGCACTGGAGGTGCTACAGCTACGCTGCTGCTGCATTCAGCAGCATTCTTTGTAAAGAAGATGGATTGAGAAACTGTTTCATGAAGTTTATTACTTTGTGAGTTTTTCTTTGTCTGGTCTTTAGAATCAGTTACAGCAGCTGCTACAAGCAGCTCATTGTGAGTGAGAATGGACCTCTACTGTGCATAGTTTTTATAAGTATACAAGTTCTTTTAAAGGCTCTTAAATATGCATTTATTTAATTGTACTTTTTGTATAAAAGGAAATGAACTGACTGCAATTGGATTAGAATCTGAATCTCATTTATAATTCTGATAGCTTTATGTTTTGTTTAGTGCTCTGCGATGACCTTTGTTGTGAAATGGCTCCATATAAATAAAGTGAATTGTCATTTTAACAATCTGTGTTACATATCCACCATCAGCCATAGACAAACTCATATCAGTCGACCTTTAGTGAATAGTGTTTGCATAAAATGTTGAAAAAGCGAGCTGTTTTAAGACGACAGCAGTCCGCTTTGGCGTCGGCCCTGCTCCGACTCATCACTCCACTCCAAATTAAACCATTTCTTGTTCGAAGAGCTATCTACAACAGGTGAGATGTTATTTGCTCACAACTAAAAAGACCACTTCAAAAAGAGCTGAACTATCCCTTTAGGTTTTAGGCCTTGTGTGTGTGTTTTTAGAAACTGGATGACCGAGGAGAAGAAAGACAAAAAACAAAAACAAAGGAGATTACATCATGTCTTATCCCATCAGCAACAAAACCGGAACCAACCGGGGGACAACCCCACCTCCAACCCGGCCTCGGGACACCTACAAGCACACAAACACACACGCGCGCACACACACACAGAAGCGAGGGGCCTGCTGAAGCTGCACTCACAAAGCTGTCGGTCTCTCCGGGACACAGCACGTAGAAGGAGACCCCGGGCTCCGCGTAGAAGTCCAGCCGCCTCTCGTCGTTCTCCTCGGCGAAGATGAGGTCGAACGGGTTCCCGGAGCACCACTTCTCCGCCGCCTCCACCAGATGCTTGAACTCCATCCTGCGCGCTCCTCTCTGCCGCGTTCCCTGCACTCCGGGAGATCGATCCGCGTCTCTCTGTCTGGCCGTCAGGGCGATGATGCTCAGGACGCAAACAGCATCAGCATCAGCAGCATCAGCATCAGCATCAGCATCAGCATCAGCATCAGCATCAGCACCGCATCTCCGCTGGACCACCGCACCCTGTGCGCGCGCGGCCCGCTGGGGGGACAGATAACTGGAGAGGCCGAGCGGAGACTGCGTCCGTCCGTCCTCACAGCCCCATTCCTCTCCTCCTCCTCCTCCTCCTCCTCCTCCTCCTCCTCCTCTTTCCTCCTCCTCGTTATGAAATCAGCCCACTCGGTCGCAGATATGCAGACGCAGGAGGACGCTGGGAGAAAAAAAAAAAAAAACACAACGCGATGACGAACGGCGAGGCCGGGCAGCCGTCCATGTCTGAGGAGGCAGCTTTCTCCTCTGTGTACAGCAACATCTGCACCTGGTGACACCGTGTAGGAAGGCAGGGAGCTGATATGTGCATGTAGGGAACAAGACACCATGTCCAAAGAGCCCCGCTATGAAATAAATGAGCCGTATTTGCGTATTTTTGGTTTATCCTTTATTTAAACACTCCCCAGGCAACACGCCTACAGCTCCGAACAGCACATTAAAAAAAACAAAACACTAAAACTATAAAACCAGTGATCGTCAACTGAAGGTCCATGGGCTATTTGTGGCCCCTGAAGGATCTGTTTTGGCCCGCACGTTTGGGGAGCCGGGAAGGTTTAGACTCAATAATGAGATAGTCTGGTGGTTTGTAAAGGGATGTGTCTAATAGTTCTTAAGAGTTAGTACCTCACCAGTCGTAGAGCATTTGGAGAAAGAGGCAGAAGCTTTCATCCAGGCTAATGGCTAGCTAAACCAGGGCGTGTTTTTCATCCTTATTCAGGCTTATAAAACAACTCCATCTTCTACCGTTTATCCGTGGTCGGGTCACGGAGGCAACAGGTCCAGCAGAGAAACCCAGTCCTCCCTTTCTTCAGCAACACTCTCCAGCTCCATCTGGGGGGATCCCAAGGTGTTCCCAGGCTAGAGAGGATCCATAATCCCTCCAGGGAGTTCTGGGTCTGCCATGAGGTCTCTTCCCAGTGAGACATGTCCGAAAAACCTCCAAAGGGAAGCATCCAGGAGGCATCCTAATCAGATGAACCCTTTTCGATGCGAAGGAGCAGCGGCTGTACTCTGAGCTGTTGCTGTTTATATAAAAAAAAAAAAACTATTTTTCAAAAATGTCACATTAGTGTGTTCGTTGCCGTTTTCTCAACCAAACGACGTCAGGATCACCACGCAATAGCACGTTTCGTAGCACGTAGACCGTGGAACTTTTGGTGTCCGGATGTCTCAGCCCACCGGGAGCCTGGTCCACTTTTGGACTGACTGGAAGCACCAACTGATACACTCGGCAGGCTTGGCGCCATCAGCGTAAACACGGCCGACGCTGAGCACGCACGCAGCAGTGAACAGCCACAGCGCAGAGGTGTAACATGAGCTAACGTAGCGTTCTGTCACACCGCCGTGACAGTTTGGAGAAAAAGCTATACTTTATATGATTGAAAACGAAGAAAAAATCAAATAAAATCAGGTCCTCGTTCGGTCTGGATAAAGACTTCGGTGCTGTTCTCCACGCTCCGTGCCTGACTGATAAAATACTAACTGCTAATAACCACTAGACAGAACATCACTATCACCAGACTATCTTTTTAAAGCTTGTCAATTTGGCATCTGAGGCTCTTAGGGTGTGACTTTTCTTTTCCCCCCAAACATGGCAAAGAAAAAGGTTTATCTTCTTGTTTTCTAAATATACATTAAAACACACACACGTCCCGTTCAGGATTGTATTACGCAACTATGTCTTTAGCTTTAGAGCTTGTTATTTCTAACTGTATATAAATTCTGCAAGAAACTTAGTGTAATAAATATGATTAAAACAAATAAAATATGTACATAGATTCCATTAAATATAACACAATATAATACTAAACAGGCTAACTAGGTCCTGGTAATAACAATTAACTGGGATTATTTTGAATAAAACCACAATATTAATAGCCAGAACACTGACTGGTGAGCTTGTCATCTCCACCATGAAGTGACATTTTGATAAATTCAAAATTAAATTAAATGGGAGTTGAAACATTCGCTGTTTAGGCCAGTTGTGTAGAGTTTGTGCAGGCACTGTGTTTAACTCTAAAAAGATGTTGTCATCATTGCAAGGCTGATTAAAAGATAAATTTTTATTTTTTTGAAATTTATTTGGAAGACTAGGGTTTTTAAATGTGGAAGTCATGTTATTGACACTAAATTACGCAAGTAAATTCGTTGGCACACAAGTTTTATGAGGAATTTTATTACAAACTCATGTGTCGACTGATCATAATGGTCGTACCTGTATCATTATGAGGTTGTTCATGTGTCTGGAATCGCTGGAACAAGTATAATCTTCTCATTATTTGCTGTTTTACTCCTAATTTTACTTCTTATTTTGGCCAGGGGGTTTGGAATGAAGGTAGATACTGTTCCCGGATGATTTGGTTTCTCTGAAACTATAAGTGGACCCAGAATAAAACATCTGCAGAGCCGGCTGAGACTCCCCCTTCTCCACAAGGAGTGCTTACAGGAACCCAGAGTGTTTACAGGAAGCCAGCAGCTTGGAGCTGGGAGGCTTCCAGCTCCATGCTGGCTTCCTGTCTGGCCACCAGGTGGCGAAGAGAAACCACCCTAAAAGCTCCATGAGGCCGGAGCTCTGCTAAGGTGGAAACGATTCAAATCTCCCTGAAAGTGTTCCCTTCAAAATAAGAGAAATGAACAGCCGGTAAAGACAAAAAATACTTAATAAATCCAGCTTGAAAATAGAATGGTTTCCAATTCCACAGCCTCTTACTTGTCTGCGCATTAAATATGTCGCCTAGTTTTATAAATGGTGTTCAACAAATTCAGTCAGTTCAGAAAGTAAAAACACACTTGACTGTATGTCTCCTGTTACGGAGTCCAGTATTTCAGTTTGGTTGTTTGTGTCTTTACCACAAGCGGAGGAGTTCTAGGATCTGGGTGTTTTGTTCTGGAGGGACGTCAGGATGGACCCGAACCAAAGGTTTGGGACCCCATCTGCCAGGGGCCCCTCCAGAAGGTTTTAAGGTGGTTACCAGATGAGGGCCCACTGACTATCTTGGGGTGGCACACCAAAAACCAAAAGTCATATATATATATATATATATATATATATATATTTATTATCAACGCTGTTGTTATACACAGGCATTTTGAGAAGTATTGTAGCCTAGGGGAGTCAAGAAGTCGCCTTCTACTTTTTTTTTTATTTTATTTTATTTATAGGGATGGCCACTGGTGGAGTTGGGGTGGCACTTCAAAACCTCTTAACCTTAACCTTAAAAAAAAGCATCAAAACTATAAGGAAACCTTTAAAAACAATATGTTTGCCATTACGTCTGGGACCAGCTTTTATTTTGAAAGCCGAGACAGGACGCAGCTGATCCAATTCAGGGGCGTTGATGATTTTTTTTGGTCTCCGTCACTTCGGTCCCGTAGGTTGTGTTGAGACTCGGGTCTGGCTGTGGTTCTGGCTGGTCCTTCAGCAGGCAGGGCTCCGTGTGAAGGTCAGACCCGCTCCCAGGGGCCCCGGATTGAGGAGGGGGGGACCCTCGAATACAGAATACACCATCTGAAGATATCTCTCTCTCTTTTTTTTTTTATTTAATTTTTTTGGGTTTTTGGGGGGAGCATGGAAGGGAGTGGGACTAACTGTGAGGATGAGGAGTGTCCCCGGGAGGAAGAAGAAGTGGACCCTAGAATACAGGTGAGAGCCTATAAGCAGTAAAGTTGGGACAGAACTTGTGCTTTCTGGCATCTTATTCATATATTTATAAATACCAGTGACAGAGGAGGCTGTAATAACTCTGGAAGCACAGCTGGAGCCAGGCTGGAATAGGAAACACTAAGCCTGAATGCTGTGAAATGCTCAGAAATAAACCCTTGAATTGTTGAGCACGTCCTCAGCCGCCACAGCTCGCTGATAATTTGACAAGTCTGATTTCCCCCCTCCTTATAACCCCCTTCCTCCCCGCTCCTGTCTTCTCATGTTTGTCCTGTTTTCTGTAAACAGGGAGAACTGGAAAAGTTGAACCAGTCTACGGATGACATTAACCGCTGGGAGAGTGAGCTGGAGGTAAGGCCGAAACCACCACGATCCTTCCTCGAGGATGTTTGACTTTCAACGAATCAAGACTCCTTTCAGGTTTTCTTGTTTGCTGTGTGGTTTTGTGTTTTTTTTTTCTCCAAATTTTGCTAAGGAACAGTATCGACACTTTGAAACGCCTCTAAAAAAAAAAGGAAGGAAAAATCAACTTGTCTGCACCTCAATTCCCCTGCAGCTTCCTCCCCCTTTTATTATGAAGATACAAACCAAACCCTTCCTGAAGAGGGAAAAAGGCCTTTAAACCTTAACCCCCCCCCCCC
>NC_051434.1:16500544-16549008 GCF_001649575.2 Kryptolebias marmoratus
CCACTGAAAGGGCTCGTTTTTGTAATTGGGCGGGCTTGCTGTTGAGTCGAGCTAGTGTTCAACAAAACCTAAACATTCCAGATCCAAGCCGCAGTTTTCTTTTTTTTTTCTTCTTCTTTTCCTAAATGTAGACCTTGTCTGGTTCTCATTAGAGCTCCACTCGGATCCAGAGCTGGAATAAACACCAGACGGAGGGCCGAGGCAGGAACCGTGCCACTTCTGTGCGGTTCTTGATTTTTAAGTTGAAATCTGGAGAGCCAATCCTGATTATTATTTAGTTTTTTTTACTCACACGGGATCACAGTGTTTCCTGTTCTTTAATGTGAATAAAAAAAAACAGATTTTAACACGTCGTTTTTTTAATCCTTTCAAGAGTTAGAAGTGAGTGGATGGCTGATGTGAAGTCAGCAGTGGAGAAACAAATAAAGCTCGTCGCCCCGAGGCGTCGTGTGCACGCAGAGCTGAAGCTTGGAGGAAGTGCTGCAGGCTGTTTTCTTCTGATTTAGAAGATATCCAGTGGTTTCAAGAGATTCAGAAACAAGGGGCAGCAAGGTTATGTTCAAACCGCAATCCTCTCGTATACAGACAAAGAAACAGAAGCCAACAATAACTAGTCACAATAAATGTGGAAAATAGAACAATCCACCCTCTTTTAATTCTAGGGTTTCACATATCGGGACTGAAAAATAATGATCCGCTCTTGACTGGGTTTAAGAAAGGATTTAACTCTGACCTCAAGTTTACAAAAAACACAGATTCCAGGGTGGTATTATTATGAAGCAAAAACAAAAATGGTAAAAGTGAGTATTTCCCGTGATTCGACGGCTTGTAGGACCTCCTCTCAGTAGGGGGTTTTCTGTTTGACTTTGTCAGTCTCTCACGTGGTTGTGGAGAAAATTTTGTCTTGTTTTTTTTAATTTTTTTTTTACAGCGTTGCTTTGATTGGTTGAGGCTTGCAAACATTTGTTTCTCCCAAGGTCCCAGCAGAGCGTCTCAGTCACGCTGAGGTCTGGACGTTATACCTTTGCAACGTCTCGAATCTTTTCTTTTTCAGCCATTCTGTTGTAGATTTGTTTCATGACCCAGTTTGGTCTCACTGGGTCACATTTGACTCTAAAGTCCTTTGGTCTACAGAGGAGTTCAGAGTCGATTCAATGGCTGCAAGGAGCCCAGACCATCAGCCCTCCACCACCGTGCTGACGGTTGTTATAAAGAGTTTGTGCTGATGTGCTGTTTGGCTTTGTCCAAATATGCTTACCCACAATTCACATTTCTACTTTCATCCTAACAAGCCACACTTGTTCAGCCTTTTTCCGACTGTCCTGTCATGACCTTTAACCTTCAACCTGCTGACTGAGGCCTATAGAGTTTGAGATGGAGCTGAGGTCTGACCTCGGGGTCCGCATCTGAAAAGCTTGCCAAACCTAAATGTTTTCCACTTGTGGATGTTCTTTCTCGCCGTACATCGATGGACTCCAAACCGCTTGGAAATTAAAGTTAACCCATCCCGCGTCGATGGGCAGCAACAGTTGCTCCTCTAAGGCCATTACTGTTCCCTTTCCACCGTGGCACTGTGTTAACACACCCCTGTCTGTTCCAGAGCAGCAAACTGACAAAACCCTCACTTACAGTATATAGAGGAGCTCACACTGATGATGATCAGATAATCAGCACGTTTGATCAGCAGCTACTGACTGATACTGAACCTCTTAAATATATGGAAGCATCAGGGGTGGATTTAGTGTTTCACACACATAGTGGAGTTTGCTGTGTGTTCTTGTGCTCTTGAGGTTCCATTTAAATCATTTTAAAACTTGGTAAACCCCACATCCTCTCTATCATCTTCTGAAAAGCCCTAAAACTGAAAGACAGGCGCACCCCCTGGATTGAAAGCTGCGTCATTGTCTCGGTCCAGGAAGCGCTCTGATGTCACAGGAAGTGAGCTTCCTGCAGCCCCTCCCCTTCCTTCTCCACCGTTCACCTCTTGTTTAATGCTCTGTCAGTTTTTTTATGGACAGGATGCAGGTGCTGCCTTTTAAAGCCTCGGTTCTGCAAATTACAGCCTAAAAACACAGGCACACCTTCACACACACACACACACACACACACACACACACACACACAAAGACACACGCACATATAGATATGCTTAAACACAACTGAACCACTGATTATCTGGCAGAACATATCTACAGTATAAATGCATTGTCAGTTCAGGCACAAACACGCTCACAAAAGACGTTACGCCGTCCACGCTTCACTGCAAACAGCCCGACGCTGCTTCGACGCGTTCGTGCCAAACCTGATCCTCCGCCTCGCCTTCACCTCCCACCTTACCTGGAACCGAACCCCAGCAGTGACGGCCTTTCTTCAGAATGTTGCTCCTCACGTGGACCACTGGCTCCACAAAGGTCGAAGTAAAATAGCAAAAAAAACCAAAAAGATTCAACATTTTACTGAGTTAAGCCTAAAAACGTTCTGTATGACCAGATAATGTGGATAAGGTTGCTCAGCCATGTTGAGGGCTGAACATGTCTGAAAAGCTGTAACTATGTCTATGATTCTTATACAGCAGCAGAGAAAGTTGGGATGGAAACATTAAATAAGAATTATCCACTGATCCTTGCATGTACCTTCATTTTTTCCTACTAGAGACTGTGCAGCCTTAAGAACATTCATGTTTTATCTTCTTAACTTAAATTATTGCTTTTTTAAATGTGTAATTTTCTACATTTAGGGCCTGTAAATATGCTAAAAAAAACATGTTTACCATTTCACGTCAAATAAACGACATTTTGGTTATGAGTATACAAAGCAGTGCAGCATTTCAGGAGTAATTTTGTCGTTCTTGATGCAAAAACAGCGACAAATT
Source organism: Kryptolebias marmoratus (assembly GCF_001649575.2). Lineage (NCBI taxonomy): Eukaryota > Metazoa > Chordata > Actinopteri > Cyprinodontiformes > Rivulidae > Kryptolebias > Kryptolebias marmoratus. The sequence continues at coordinate 16,503,417 of NC_051434.1, forward strand.
TGCAACGTTCCAACTCAAAAAATGCAGTAGAGACTTGTGTGGACACCTGTCAGGCTTTGCATTGCAGACAGTTTTGTATTACTCAGTTCTCGGTACGTAAATAGATACAATAGATGCAAAATTGACAGTGATGGCTTATAAAGAGCATTCAGAGTAGTCCAAACCTATGTGCTGTCTGAGGGACTGAACATGTTGGACATCCAACTGAGGCTTGTACTCTTTACTTGCTATAATTCCTCCAGATTTCTTGAATTATTTTCCAGTATTATGCACTCTAGAGGAAGAAATATTCAAAGGTTTTTTGTGTTTTTTGAGAAACAGAGCTCTTCTGCTCATACCTTCTCCTTAAAAAGCTTAGCCTTTATGTTTTTTTTCTACCAAATTATATTAAAAAAGGGTTATCACCTTCTTAGAATAATCAGTATTTATATTTGAAATCATAATAAGTCAGAACTTGCTCATATCCCAACTTGTTTCCCCCTTTTTTTAAAAATGCATGGACAGTTTAGATACTATATAATTTTTTTTTCATTATTGAGGTCATATGTTTAGGAATGGATCAGTGAAGACTTGAATTAGAGGAGATGATTTGGAGGCCGAATGCCCTAAATTCATCTCTCGCGCAACTTGGGGCTTCCGATTCAAAGATTTCCTCCAGGAGAAAATACGACCTCACGTCTCAGACATTTTTGCTTGAAGCTAAACGTTAGAGAGAAAACATGCCAACACCAGTAAGCTCGGTTTACACAGATGACCTGATAAGTTTGTGTGCGTTTTTTTTTTTGTCTCTCTCTCTCTGTGTGCAGGACTTCCGTCAGAGGTTTCGCGCCGTGCTGGTGGAAGCTACAGTGAAGCTGGACGAGCTGACGAAGAAACTTGGGCGAGCTGTGGATGACTCCAAACCTTACTGGGAAGCCCGCAAAGTGACAAGAAAGGTGCTCACGCAAACACACACACACACACATAGATGCTGAGGTTGGCAGACACAGGCCGTAATGGCCGGCTTATAGAGGATTAGCAGTGACAAGTTTGAGGAGCTCTGCTTCTATCTGCTTAAAGGGAGCAGTCACGTGATGTCTATTTTTACACTCCGTCTCCTAAACTGATGCCACATTCAAATACGCCGCCTCTGTATTGAGAGGAAATTTTGCAAATACAAGCGCTGCTTTCTTTATTTTAAACGCTGTTCTTCCTTTTTGCGCAACTGCAGGTGGGTAGAACAGTTTCCCCTGTGGTTTTAACTCGAAAGCCGCGTAGTTCCCCCCCCCCCCGCAGCAGGTTGTGGTTTCTGTCTCGTAGTTTCCAGCGGGCTTCAGTCTGAAACGTAGAGTCCAGTGGGTTCCTATTCGAGCCACCGAATCAGGATCTTATGAATCATACTTCAGAGGGCTGACATTTGGGTGTCATAGCTGAACTGAAATAGACTGAGTATTTATATGTGTGTGTGTGTGTGTGTGGGGGGGGGGGTCCTTGCATGACTTTATTTGCATTATGACAAACGAGCTGCCAATGTCATCACTTCTGATGGCACCACGTGAAGCCTAAGAGTTACAGGGAGGCTTTATGTGACCCACTTTCATGTGATATTATCAAAAGCCTTCTTTACTGTTGTGTGTGTGTGCAGGAGCCAATAAACGCCTCAAGTTAAAATGGAAAACTGTCTGGTTATGACCTATGGAAGACTAGTTAATATTTGATACATGACCCATTTTTAACTGGATTCAGAAACGTCCCGACTGACCTGCCAGCACAAAACATTAACAACAGTCCACCTCCCCCATCCATAAGCCTGTCTCATCCCCCACAAACCTCCCTATGCCCCCCCCTTTACATTCCTGCAGACGGGGGGGGGGGGGGGGGGGGGGGTTGGCAGTGTGGAGGAATTCGCATGTACCGCTCCATCTTTTGTCCCTTTCACCCTACATTCTCCTCTGCCTCGCTGCCTGTCTGTCTGAATGTCTGCACCCACGCCGCGCACCCCACCCTCGGTTTCTGCCACTTCGTGCTACGAGCCAACCGCCCCACACCCCGCCCCGGCCTGCCGCGCTCCATCTCGTTCGGAAACTGGGTGTATTTCTGGAGCCAAAGGTGCCAGACTGAAGGAAAGCGTCTAAAGCACGAACTGAAACGAGTCACTTGAATGGACGTGCACATGTCACACGTGAGGAACATTTTTCGGCGGGATGAGAAGAGTGGCCCACGGGGAAAATCACGAGGTGTTTCAGACAAACCATTCTATTTGCATGTTTCTAAATAACACTCTTTAGGCTCTGTGGCAGAAAACAGAATAGTTCGGCCATGCTGAAATGAGTTTCTGTGTAAAAATCATAAATTATTGATATGTTTCTCATTGTAGATAACCTTTTGTGTGGCCTATGTTTGGAGTAATATTGTTTCTGACCATCTTGACAATAAACATATTATACTGACAGACCAAGTGTACCCACCTTCTCTCGTTGATAGGACTTGAAGCCATCAGGAATAGTTTTACGGACGCTCCCATCTTGTATTTTTGGAACCAGAGTCTGCACACTAGCGATGCAGGACTTAAAGTCCCGCCTACTCCCCCGAACACAATCATGGCGCTGTATGAGCTTTGCTTTAAGCGTGACATTACTTATTACAGCTACATGTGTCAGAAAAATTCATATTTGAACATACAGCAGCAGGATACAATAGGGTCAACAAGAAACAACATTAAAAAACATTATCTGCTGTGTGTTTTTGTTTCTTTAATAAAAGCAATGTCCTGTTTCTTCACATGAAAGCGGCGGGACTTAAATTGTACTGGAACCAACCAACAAAGAAGTTTGGTCAAGTTCTGGCTTCAACTTCCAGGTTCTGTTCTGAGGTCTACCTACATTTACGGTTCATGCAAACGCTATTATTTTAACCTTTACGCTGCTGCCAGTTTTGCATTGCATGGTTATTTAGGCAGAAATAGTATTAAATTCCTGCCATGTAATATGACACCTGGATATTTCAAAAGTGCTACAGCTAGTTGATGCTGCAGCATTTTATGCTTAAATCTGAATTTTATGTAAATAATTGTGTCATGCAAATCTGACGACAATGTAAAGACTTCTAAAAACAAAAGCATTCACATGAACCTCTGTTAAATTGTTGGGATTAGAGTTGTTTTAAGAGGGCAGAACTCCGCTTTGTTCGTAGCTGCATTTGGACTAGCCAGTAGCTCATTGGTCTTATTTGATGCGTTTCTCCGAACTGAGGCAGGTCAAGAAGCTGTGTGCTTTCAGTGAGATAATAAATATTTATAACGTTTACACAGAAACCCATTTTAGTGGGGCTGAACAAGCACTTTAGGGTACTGGACTCTAAACAAAACTCAAACAGAAGCTAAAGCTCAGCAGGGTTTTTTGCTTCATGAAACTTTCCGATGTGTCAGAGATATTTTCGTCAGTGTTGCTCTCTCTCTCTCTCCCTCTCTCTCTCTCTGCGAACTCCTGGAATTTTAGTGTCAACTTTTAGCTCCGCTTTGACATAAAATCAACAATGATGGATGTAGCTTTAAAGTCTCGGTTTCTTCTCTGTCTCATCAAGTATCCTTCAACCTGCTGTCTGTTTTCTTAGCAACCCTTCTCCTTGTAGAGTCTGGGAAATGGGTCATAATTACAGAGATTCCTCTTTGTACGTTTGCCAAGCTGCATTGCTGTGCCCAACATTTTATTTTTAACAGCCTGTCTAACCTCTGCAGCACCTACATGTCACAAAGGAGGTGCTAGTTTTGTTGTTTGTCTCAACCTTTTGTGTCCAATCTTTGTTTGTTCACGGCCCTTTTAAAGGCTTTATTTTAAACCATGACCAGCACTGACAGAAGATCGTATTACGCATTTATTATGACAGAAAATAACAGGAAAGACTAAAAACATCTCAAAGATCTTTAAGGACTCTGATGTTGAAGTTGCTTTACTTGAAACACATCGATCCAGGGGATAAGTGCTACAATAATCTCCTGATTTGGAGTTTCTCAGGACGGAGGAGGAGTGTTTTCAGCCTGGCGCTCTCCAGAAATAGACATTTTGTGTCTTTAGTTAGCCTCTTAACAGTTGCAGCCCAGTGCGATGCTGCTTTTAGCTACTACAACCACTTGGCAAACCAAATTCTCCTGATTATTTCATATAAGGAAATCTAATCAGAGTTACTGTAAGTGCTTCATACTGGATATCAGCCAGTACTCTGACCTTTAACTTGTGCCTGTTTGAGTGGAGCGAGTGGGTCTAATAATGTCCAGTAGGGTGACGACAATAATCCCCCTACTGACCGTGACTGTGGGCAAAAAGAACCCATTGACGAGTCAGATTTCCTCACAAAGACTTAGTTGTCTTTCTGTATGAGAGATCCTCTTAGTTTATCTTAGACTGTTGTAAGAAGTGATCCATAGCTCCTTCTAGAAGCAGACGAATTGATCTGTCGATTATTTTAATTGGCCGATTTGAACAATTTTTAAATTAAGCCGATTAAAAGACAGAACAGTGTTGTTACCACAGCGATTGAGCCTTTTTTGGCACAACATGGGCAGACCCCAAAGGAAGTCCAAAAGCAACTAAACTCCTCTGTAGCTGAAAAGGAAGGAAGCTGACTAAACTTTATGCTGACTTTACTATTACTCCTCCCTATTCCCTATTTATTATATTCCTCAAAAGCTGTGGTTGTGACCTCTTTCTTTTTTGCCCTACAGGCTCAGGTAGAAGCCCAGAAAGCCACTCAGGAATTCCAGTGGGCTGTGGAGATCCTGCGGGCGGCCAAAGAGACCATCGCCCTGGCAGAGGAGAAGCTTCTGGAAGAGGACACCCGCCAGTTCGACTCAGCCTGGCAGGAAATGCTCAACCACGCCACGCAGAAAGTAGGAGCACAAGCCCGACACACCCAAAAATAAAGTAGAAAAACTTCCCACAATAACAAGAAGTGACCTTTAAGCAGCGGCGGAAGTACCGGAGGGTTGACGCTTTCTGTAACCGGAATAAATTTCCCGGTTGTTTCAGGTGATGGAGGCAGAGCAGGCGAGAACACGGAGCGAAGCCGAACACAGGAAAACTGCGGCGAACTACAACTCCTGCATTTACCACATGAGGCAGCTGGAGAAGAAGCTGCGGCGCTCCATAAGCAAATCCAGGTCTGCGCTCGAGCGTTCTGCCACGACTGGCCCCGCTTAGGCCTCTTAATATGAGAGCGTGCTGAGGACGAGGGGCTCCAGATGTTTTATGTGTTGGTTAAGCAGCGCCGGGGTGAACTCCCTCTGTAAGAGCGAAGGAATGTGACTGCTCAGAGAGGAGTGTTTTTCTTCTGACAAGAAATATTTCTCCTTCCCTCTTTTTTTAATCTTTTCTTTTTTTCTCCCCTTTCAGACCCTATTTTGAACTGAAAGCCAAATATTATCACCAGCTTGAGGTATGCGGACTATCACACTATACTAATATGTGTTGTAGATTTTGGGTTTTGACTAAACACTAAAATATCTGATAGTTTCTTAAAGGGTGTGGGAATGAAAAGAACCCTGATCATTCTCCCGTAAAAAAAACTATTTCCTGTTGCTTATAATGTGCACAATTATTTGCTCAGTTTTGTTTCTAATACACGTGTTTTGGTTTGTTTTTCATAGCATCTAAAGCACCATGTGGATGAGCTCCAGGCCAAGCTTGCAGCCGCCAAAGCTGAGTACCGCACAGCGTTACGGAACCTGGAGAGCATCTCAGAGGAGATCCACGCCCACCGGCGCTCGCTCGCTATAGGAACCAGAGAGCGCGGCGTTGGTGCTGAGGTGGACGAAGATCACGAGGACATCGCCAGCTTCACCATGGAGCCAGATAGTTTTTCAGGTAAGTGATTAGGATTTTTTGTCATCATTATTTTTGTGAGACGACCCTGCACGGAAAAAAGCAGGTAAAGAAAATGGATGGATAGATCTTTGTTAGAGATGCATTAATTGTAGTTTTCTCGTCTGATTCCATTTTCCGATTTTTGTAAAGCCTGCCAATTACCTGATCTGCTAATTGCCATTTTGACCGATTTTTCTCAAAGAACCTGAATTGGCAGCGCGCCCCTTTTTTTTCTGATTTTGAAATTTGGTTCACTGGAAACTCTAAATTTTCTGTAAGTGTGTGTGTGGAACCGTAAATGGTCGTCTGTCCTGTTTGTCTTTGTGTGTCCATTTCGATGGACTTGTAACCTGTCCCGGGTGTCCCCCTGCCTCTCGCCCAATAACCCTTACAGGGAGGCACCAGCTCTTCTGCGAACCTAAATGGAAAAGTGGGTAAAGAAAATTGCTGGACAAGCACCTCTAGCTGAAAATGAGCAGAGGTGTCCACCAAGCAATCAGTGCATCCCTAATTTCTGTTTCGTTGGTGCATGTTTGTGCCTGCATGTTTATAGGACAGACTGTATCTGTGTGTGTGTTTGTTTCAGTGGTGTCACTATCATTGGACGACGAGGGCAGTGTAAGCTCTGAGGAGGAGGCCGACCCTCGCACCGCCTCCTCACACCAAACGATGCCCTCCTCGCCTCCCGCTTCCTCGTCCCATCCTCCTCCATCTGCCGCCGCCCCTCTCCGCATGCCTTGCCTCTTCCCCACCTCTACCCTCTCCTCCTCCTCCTCCCCCTCCTCCTCGTGTCCTGGTGGTCTGGACTTAGAGAGCCCCCGCAGCTCTCACAGCCCAGACTTGGTCTGCGGTTCTGGGCACGCCTCACCGGTACTGGGCCCTCGCAGCCAGTGCAGTGGAGCTTCCTCTCCAGACTGCGACCAGGAGAGAGGTGCGTTCCAAAATGACTGCTAAGGTTTCATAAAGGAAGGGATTCCACATTTTGGGAAACAACATAGCCACTGATTTTATCTTTAACATGTTTCTAAAAAACACTGTACCGTTTATTTCTTTGGTAAAGTTTCTCAATTTGTAGTGCAGGTTGTCATACTTTGCACTTTTGTTTTTGGTAGGGAGGAAAAGGTCTTGACAGTAAATGATTGCCGATAACAGAGTAAATCAAAACACTTAAACTCTATTATTGAGATTAGTCATTTGTTCACTGTTAAATATCAATCCAGTGAAGCAGAATTACATTTAGATTATTCCTCAAATGGCTTAAATAAGACTGATAAACTAACGTGTGTTCAGCTAAAAGAGGTACAAGTAGCAAAAGGCTAGCTAGAAGCTAAACATAGCAGAATGATAGCTAAAAGTTAAAAGTAGCATAGGAAGACAAAAACAGAGTGTACGCTGAAAGATTGTAAAGAGAACAATGTTTTTAAAGTAATGTAAGAAATCTCAATGTGTTTCTACTGGGAAATATATGTAAATAAAGTTAAATAGTTTGAAAAGAACATAAGTTCTAAAAAAAAATGCAAAACTCATTGCACCCATCTCCTAAACATTTTGATATATAAATGGCTAAAATAGCACAACGTATGCAGAAGTACCTCAACTGCAAAAAACATACAAAAATAACAAAACAGGAAATCAGTTGTGTTAGTGCTGAAATCAGAGTTGTGTCACAACTATCAGTTGACAAACCTGGGCATGATTTGGGCCCAAGTATGAAATCGTCTGCCCTTCAGTAAAGACAGGAGTACGGCGTGTTTTCCTGGCTGCAGATTTAACGAGCATTTTGTGCTCCGTCCTCTTCGTGTGCGCTGCAGGAGACAGAGCAGAAGGAGCGGAGGTCACGTTGGAGGACCGTCTGAACAAGCTAACCTTGCCCGTCGCGCAGAAACAAGAGGACTCAGAGGAGGAGCAAGATCCCCATTTCATCAACCCTGAGATCTCCTCTCCCAGCTCTGCCACTACCATTCTGTTACTGAACAGCGTCTGACGAAACCTGTCTGACCCGAAACACTAACTGCACCCAGCTTGGAGCCTCAGCGTGGACTCTGTCACAGGACAGGATGAAAACAAGACATTAAGCTGCTCTCCTGCATGACTCTGCGTCTTAGTATTGGGTAAACATCAGTTTTTGTCGCGTGAAAGGGGCTCAACATGTATTTAACCTCAGAGTGTCCTTGTTGAATATAACGCGGAGCCATGTGGACACTTTAAACAAAGATGACAGTAGGGGATCTCAGTATTAGTGCTAATTAAGGGCATTGAAGACACTGCGATAAAAATCCCCAAACTTGCTAAGACAAAAAAACCCAAAACATTTGCTAATGAGCTGATATTCTGTGTTCTGTATTTGCAAATCTGTCTTGTGCCGTAACATTTCGTCGCGTTGTGCCGAGGTGATTCTTTTCCTTTTCATGAAACTATGCATCGATGTGTGCGAGTTAACGTGCGTAGCTGCGTTTGAAACCGTCTACAGTCCAGATATTCTCCGTCAATGTGAACAGGATCAAAAAATGGACAAGCAAACATCTGATGAAGGCCTGTCTGTCGTGTTGCATTTATCTTTGACTTTAGTCACTTTGGAAAAAAAGGCTTATGATGTCAGTTTCAGAAAAAAACCACGAGAGCAGAATATGGGGCGCAAGCGGCCGTCTGAGCACTAAAGAGACTTTAACTTTGGACCTAACCCTTTTGCAAAATTTATAAAATCCTTTTTGAATTTGTGAACGAGTGAGTGAATTTGTCCGTGAGTGCAGAGTTCAAACCGTAGTCTGTGGTTTGTCTGTGTGGCCGAGTGAATGATTTCTTTAAATGTGTGTTGTGTTTTTGACAACTGTTACCCTGTAGTAGAGATATTCTATATTTATATTCCTGTATTCTTGTATATGAACGGTGTTTTGTGGTTCCTGTTATATTTGTTTAACCCAAAATAGGAAGTAAATGTGTTTCATATACACTGCCTTTGTGGGATTGTGGTTCAACTTTATTTGTGTTCATTTAGGGGTATTATCTTGCTGCCTAAACAGAGTTTATCACATTCTTATATTTAGATTCCACCCTACTAATTTATAATGGCTACTTTTCTATCACAGCTGCAGCAAAACAGGCTCAAAACATGATACTGCCACCCCTGCGTTTGACAGAGAAATTCTTTTATTTAAATGAGGCAATCTCTTTTATGCAGATGTTCACAGTTTTCATATAAAACCTGAAGTCTTCACTCAATCTTATTCATCAGAGCGTCTTTCATCCTGACATATTAGGCAGCAGTACTATTTTCTTTGAGCAGTAGCTTAAATCAAGCACCTTTTGCTGTCATTGCAAAACCAAATTCCTAACACTAAAGATTCATATATTTTTACCGCGACAGATAAATGTGAAACTGAATTGTTTCCACTGATATTGAATTAAATAAATGCATATTAGGCCAGAGTTTTAAACTAAGCTCACCGTACGATGAGAAGGAACAGAGTTTGTAGTTGTTTTAGCGCCTGGCTCCAGGTGGGTCCCGTGGTTTCCCTTTTTCCGGGTGAGGTATCCTGATACGTTGAATGAGTCTCTGCCTCAGGTGGAGGAGTTCAAATATCTGGGAGTCTTGTTTATGAGTGATGGGAGGACGGATCAACAGATTGGGGCCTCGTATGCAGTAACAAGGGTGTCGCTTCAGTCAGTCGTGGTGAAGAAAGAGTTGAGTCGAAAAGCAAAACTCTCGATTTACTGGTCCATCTATGTTCCAACCATCAAGTTTGGATCATGATTGAAAGAACGAGATCCCGGATACAAGCGGCTGAATGAGCTTCCTTCATTGGGTGGCTGCGCTCAGCCTTGGAGATGAGGTGAGATCCAGAGTGAAGCTGCTGCTCCTTCACATCAAAAGGAGTCAGCTGAAGTGGTTCAGACATCTGATTAGGATGCCTCCTGGATGCCTCCTTTTGGAGGTTTTTCAGGCATGTCCCACTGGGAAGAGATCTCGGGACTGATTCAGAACTCCCTGGAGGGATTATGTTTCTTCTCTGGTCTGGGAACACCGTGGGATCCCCCAGGAGGAGCTGGAGAGTGTCGCTGGGGAGAGGGAGGTCTGGGTTTTTCTCCTGGACCTGTTGCTTCTGCGACTCGACCACAGATAAGTGAGAGATGGATGGATGGATTGATGGATGGATGGATGGATGGATGGATGGATGGATGGATGGATGGATGGATGGATGGATGGATGGATGGATGGATGGATGGATAGATGGATGGATGGACAAATAAACTCTCAGAAACAGGCAAAAACATTATCGCCCTTTCATCTTTGGTAGTAAGGAGTAAATATACAGAAAAACATTAAGGGTTTGAAGCTTTCCGCCATAACTCGAAGTATCAGTCTGTGCTGCAGGGTCTTGTGTAACATCATGTTGTCAAAAGAAAGGATTATTCATGTTTATCTTTGAGGGAGGGCCACTTTGGGAAAAGTTAAGAGCACTGGACTTGAGTTATCGCACTACACTGTTATCAACTTTTTTTGTTGTTGTTGAAGAGCCTAGTTTTGTGTAATATCCACTAACTAAACCACAAACCAAATATCTTGAACACACGCTGGATGGTTTATGTCCTTTAGGCTGTTTAGTTGTTTAAACGTCGTCTCGTGACTTCACTTTAGAGCCTCGAGACGCCCATCTGACAAAGTTAGGAGCAGAACAACTTCCCTCATGTCTTCCAGTCTCCCTTTTTTCTTTGCTCAGCTCTAAACTCAGCTGATAACACCATTTTATTTTATGTTATATTCTCTCATTTCAGTCTCTGTGGGAAACTGGCTCTGATTCAGGCCTTGAGAAATGAGTTTGTAATAACACAATCATCTTCTGTTATACTGACATCTAGTGCCAAAATGGGATATTCTTTGTAGGTTTCAGCCAGAAAAGCTCATTTTTGTCAACAAAGTGAATGTCTGAAATGATGGCAGTGGCACAAACATCATTTAATTTTCTTTTGTAGGAATTTAAAAAGGATTCTATACATTTTTCTTTAATTCTTGCTATTGTTTTCAATATGTTCAGATACATTTAGAGCTGAAACACCACAAGCATGTGGCCTTGAATCAGTAACCTTACAGCTGCCATCAGAAAGCTTCAGTGGGTTTAAATGTGCACATAACCAGCCTGTGGGAGTCATAATTCTGGCTGGGTTTCAGGGAACCAAATACTTATTTCCCTAAACAATTTGCAAATAAAGTTTCAACTTTTATTTAAGTTTTGTCAGGATTTATAGTTGGCATTCTGTCATTCTGTATTAAAACGAAGCTTCTATGAAAGCTTCAGCCCTTACCCTTTTTTGGACTGCTTGTATTATAATTTGTATTATTTATTGTTTGTTCTTACACACTATGCCTTTATTGTTCTATTTCCAGTTTGAAATAAAGTATGCAAAGAAATTAGTAGGGGATCAAATACCTATTTCCTCCACTGTACCTGCGTACACAGTTTTGTGGGGTTTAGAACAGCGTGACTGTTTTCGTACAGTAAAATAATGTCAAATAACAATGACTTAGTCTCAGCCTCTTGGATGAAAAATCCACTTTAATATGAAAGACAGTGGAGATCAAGCTTGAAAAGATGGTTTCAATTAAACTACTACCAGTTTTCCCATTATGCAACCACACCAAAGAAAACATGTAAAGAATGTTCTTTTAAATGTTACATTCAAAATTCAGGATTCAGACTATTTTTCAGGATTTTATGTAAATTTGAAAAACAGTCAAGAAAGGATCTCATGTAGAGCTGCAGTTTCTGCTCAGTCATCCAGCTGCCTTTCCTGCTATGGTCACATGCGGTTTATTTGAACAACTACACCAACAAAATGCACCATGATCCTTTCAGATTTAGCAAACAACAGCAATATCTTGCTGCACTAACGCTGACCAACATTTTAAGTCATATGACTCAAACCACATGACTGTTTGACCCGTAGAGCCCACCTCTTGTATCTCATTGGACGACGCTGCTCTATGTCACATTCTGATTGGTCGAGAGGGACGTCAACATTTCCGCATGTGACTGTTTTTCTTTAATGAGTGTTTTGAGGGTAACAGACACAGTCGGAGTCATGTTCTGTTAAGGTGCCAGAGTATGGTTTGACTTAGTTTTTTTCTTTCTCATTTTTTCTGAACTAACTGTTAAAACAATGAAGAGTTTGTTGTTGGTAGCTGTTCTTCTGTGGGCTGCGTGTGGTAAGGACTGATATAAAATTTTCCGCGGCGCGTTTTCAGTCATTGAACGTTACATTCTGTTAAAACAGCTAACATTGATTAAGTATTTGTTACGTTTGCTAGATTATCGTTCAAGCAGCTAACACTCTTAACAATACCGCAAAAAAGCAAAAACAAAGAGATTTGATAGTTTTTAATACGCCAATTATTTTGTGTTTAGTTTAAATTCAAAGTCTGTTTTTTTTTTTTTTTAATAAAACCCAGATTTAAATAGAGAAGCTAGCTGTCATAGCTATGGTTAGCACTTTAAATAGCTCCTAGGCTTTATTAATATTTCTCAGTGAGGCTTCTTGTTTCAACTTTAAACCTTTCTGTTTATTTCCAGCTGCAGAGGGGAAAGCTGTTCCCTCTCTTCCTGACTTTGGAGACACTTATCACGTCAAAGGTAGCTTTTTAAGGGTGCAAAATGTCCTGAAAGACAGGTCTCTCTGTGGTTGGACTCATGGGTCTCATTCCCATTGCAGGAGTGATCTCCTTGCCCTATGCTGAGATTGTGGAGCCATTTGAGGGCTGGTTCGACCTGCCTGCGAAGTCCAGCCGAATAGACTATTACGATGGTAGGAAACCACAGGACACACCGCTCCTAACCCTGACTCTGTTTGACAGAAATGTTTTGGGTCTGTGCTGATTCAGAACCGAAAAGAAGCCGAACTGCAGCCCCGTCAAACAAACAGGAAGTCCAAAAAGAAAAGCTGAACCAGAGAAGTTGAGCTGGTAATTCAAGTAACAAATTGCTTTTTGTTTCCCAAAGGTTCCTCATCAGAGCTCATATTTCTTGTTATTTTGGTGAATAATAGTCATCTTCAATGTGGAAAAAAATCCCAATAACGGCTGGTTTTAAAGGTCATCTCGATAAACTTGGCTTTCTAACACGATCACAAATGGATAAGGAAGTTTTTTGGGGGGTTTCTGCAGAATTATTTTTTAGATGTGGTAACAAAATGCTCATGTCTCATTGGAAGTAGATAAGGCCAGTCAGTGCATAATGTGAAAGCAAAACCGGGAATAGTTGAACAACCCTGCTTTCTTAATCATTACAGCAAAAAAAAGGGAACAGAAATTTTACCAAATGTGTTATTGATGACAGCACAAAATGTGACAGCTCTGGGTCAATTTGTACTTCCTCGTCTTACCCTGCTGTTACCATTTTGTACAGATCAGTGTTTAGAGCAGTCGTACTCCAATGAGAGTTGGAGGTTCGATTCCTGGCAGCAGACACATGTCGAAGTGTCCCTGGGCAAGACACTAAACCACTCACTGCCTCTGATGTGCCCCATCAGTGTATGGATACAATCTAACACACTGATTAGACTATAGAATGATTTATTCAGATTAGCTTTGTAGAGATGTAGTAAAGCTGTATGAATGTGTGTGTGGATCTTACATGCAAAGGAAAGCTAAAGTATTTGCCAAAACTCTTTGTCTAACAGAGCAAATGTATTACTGTGCTCTGGATTTCTTGAGATAGTATTTCCCTTTAACGTCCCTCTTTGTGTTTATCAACAGGCCAGGTTTGTACCTACCAGCTCGGGTCGCAGCAACAGTTTGGTGTGGCCTATAAAATCAGCCCGGAGACCACAGAGGAGGAACAGAACGTGATGAAATGCTTCCAGATTAATGGAACCAAGGAGGAAGTGGTCAGACCGCAGGCGTCGCTGCCTGACGTTCAGGGCTTCCAGGTGTGTGTCTGTGTGTGTGTTTGGGGGGATTTTCTGTCCATAACTTTAAGACCAACTTATTTATTTATAATATTACCCAGGATTAATTTAGGTTTTTTTGGTCATAGGAGGGTCTAATAGGTTTAATTTATGACTTAAATCATTTCACAATTTAACCCCCAGAACTGAAGCACATCTATATTTCACATTAGTTTTTTTTTAAATATATATATCCTGCACATTTATAAAAAAGAAACTCATAAAATGTGGGCTTCTGTTAACTAAAAACAATCCGGAGAGCTAAAAACGCTTAATTAAATGCATTTATGTGACGAGTAACGCACACCTGCACTTAATGCTGAGGTTTCATGTAAAGTTGAAACTAAATATTTGAGCTGCAGTCACATTTAAAAGACACCGATCCGTTTGCACAGATACGTGGTCATTTACTGGCGGCTCGTGGGCCATATCTGGCCCTCGAGCTCATTCCATTCGGCCCACGAACTATTAAATTAAAAATAAACCAAACACAGTCTGACGCAGTAATCGGTTCACTTGCTCACAGCCCTTCGCGGGCCTGACTTGGACCGAGGGACACGGTAGTAAGACAACCTGCCACAGAGCACGACGAGGCCCTCTGGCTGTTCAGCTCAGGTGGAGGCAAGAAACGCTGAAACGTGGAAGAGCCGAATCTCAGTCAAGTCTGCCTCTTTTTCTTGGCGATCTTGACTTACTGTGATTAAGCTTTGTGTAAGGTAGTAATAGGGAATGACACCGAGGCTCTTCCTGAAGCAGAGTGACTCCAACCACTTGTATGAAAACACCACCATCAGGTGACCGATGGCGTACGAAGCTTCGAACATCATCGCTGCTTCACTTTGCGCTTCATTGTTTCAAAATGTTTTGAAGCCATTTTTTTTAGTTCAGAGCATCTAGGTCAAGCTCTCTAAATAAACCTGAACAAACATTTTACTCTTGGTCTTTATTTAAGGGCTGTGGTAGCTCAGTGGTCAGTGCTGCTGCCTAATGATCCTTAGGCTGCGGGTTTGAGCCCAGGTTGAGTCATGAACCGGTAATAAAGCAACTCTTTGGTGTGAGTTCACTCACTGTGGTGACTCCTGCAGAAGGGAACAGCTGAAAAATAAATGTGTAATTTAGATTTATTCTTTGGTTTGATCTGAAATGGTTTTTAGAATCTGGGTGAACGTGTCTACATATATTAGGATATTTCTAAAACAAATGTCTAACTCTTTTTATTTGTACGTCTGGCGCAGTATCTAATGTCTTCTAATAACAAGCATTTTAATATGTAATGATAATGAAATCATTCATTTGTATAAATGAAGAAACATATTAGCAGATTTAAACAACCACACAGTCTTTTCTGAACTGGGATTGAAACCTTCGGTGCCTCAGCCACGCTGTCGCTGTGCTTCAGCTGGCCACCAGATGTCGCTGTTCTCAGTCAGACCGAAGCCTCAAAGCTTTGCATCCTTTTTCCGTCACAATTAGGAGGGGAGCCCGAGAGGTTCCCGAGGCTTCACCTCGCCGTCACTGGTGTTCGGCTTGGCAGTGGAAGCAGGAGTGCGCTTCAGATGCGTTTACCGAAATATCTGCTCCACGTTTGTGCCTAATGTGGCGACCCTCAAACAAACTGTCTTTAAACACGATACACTGAAAACCCATGGAAACATGTCTAACCAGAGGCTGGCCCTTGATGAAGTTTTGTTGCTGACCCCTGATATCGAGGGTCTTTGGTACCAGCTGCATGTTCAGGTCGCCCATTTTGCTGGGCGATAAAATTTGTTGTCTGTGTTCTTGTAAGTAATTCTGATTTTCACCTCTGCAGTTCTTGAGGATGGAGTATTACGGCGGTTCCCTATGTGAAGTCTGGCAGAATGTGACCACGGTGGGTCACAAGAAGAACACCTACACGCTGTGGGTGACACACCCAGAGGAAGATGGTAAAACGGCTACCGCCATTCCCCTCCATTATGAGATGATGGGATACAACACGCTGCTGGGGTCCCACTACGACAAGTACCTGGTGGACTACAAGGAGTTCAGCACTCGCTTGGATCCCAAAGTCTTCGCTCTGCCTGAAGGTTTGTTTGCTTTCAGAACAATTAAAGCAGAACAAACATTATCACTTTTTTCATTTATTTTTTTCTCTCTCTCGTTTAGGGATGACCTGCAGAGGTTTTCCAGGTCCGGGTGTGGAGCACCACATGCTGGCCAATCCGATGAAAGATCTGATCCACACCACCGCTTCAGGCCACTCTCAGAGGATGTTTGGCCAATTCAAGGAGAAGTTTCAGCGTCAGTACAGCGACGAGAGGGAACACGAGGAGAGGGAGCATGCTTTCCTTCACAATCTCCGGTGAGGAAAACGACTGTTGTTGAGATCCTTTGAAATGCCTTTTTAAGGGCGTCCGATGAGCTGAATGTTTGCGTGTTGCTTTAGGTACGTCCACTCCAAGAACCGAGCCGGTCTGTCCTTCTCTCTGGCCCTGAACTCCCTGTCCGATCGCACCGTGTCAGAGCTGGCAACGATGAGGGGAAGAAAACAAGGCAAGACGCCAAACAAAGGCCTCCCGTTCCCGTCCGGACTGTACGAAGGGGTGAAAGTACCCGAGTCCCTCGACTGGAGGCTGTACGGTACGTGTCGACCCTGAACGGTTTACCCAAGAACCCCGTCGCTCCGGTGGAACACCCAGACTTGACTTTAACGCTGCTCTTTCAGGCGCTGTGACTCCCGTGAAGGACCAGGCCATCTGCGGCTCCTGCTGGAGCTTCGCCACCACGGGATCAGTAGAGGGCGCTCTCTTCCTGAAGGTGATAATAATTAGAAAACGGCTCGCAGCAGTCAGCGGCCCCATTCCAGGGCTTTCTGCTGAGCTGACGGGACGCATTTCTTATTCTCTTTGAATCCACAGATGTTCAGCACGGCACCCCATCTGTTCATGTTTAGCTTTATTTTTATCGCACTTACGCTTGGTGTAAATATATTTTTCTCTGGATAATGAAATACAGCTTATGTAGGAGAATTTGGACCAAATCCATAAAAACAAAAGCGCTTGTTGTGTTAAAGGATGGTTGAACTTGACTTATATTCCAGACGGCAACAGCAGCTTACAGAACGGAAATTAGATTGAACATTTTAAATGTAAAAACTACAAATCCTGTTTTAATTATATTGTAAAATAAACGCAGTAGAAGTTAGTGCAGACGTGAGAGAACCGCATGTGAAAAACATTATTTTGTTGTGCAACACGATTCAGTCAGTGTAGTGAAATGCCTTCATCGTAGATGCAGCTCTTTAAAAGCGTTCAAACTAAAAGAAGCACCGCTGTGAGTGTGTGGAGAACGGGGTCCGGTCCGTTCACTGTCCAGATTTCAGCACATATTTGACAGACGTGACGGCGAGTGTGAGTAAACGAAGCTCCGGCCCGCCTCCGCCGCGCACAAGGCAGGCCTCAGAGGCATTCCTTCTCTCGCGTCTCCTAGCAACTGATCCGGCCACGGGAGCGGTTTATTATGGGATCGGGATGGCACCCCGCCGGCAGCGACCAAATTCTTTGACTCGCTTTCCTTCACGCACGGCCCTCTCGATATTGTGCCTCTTCTGAGCCGCATTAGTGCCGGGTTCAAATCCAGATGTGGAAGAGGGGAAAGCGGCAATACTGCAGTGTAGTAAAAGTATTGAAAACATCAATTTTACAGACTTTATCGTTTCATGATGCCCATAGGCGTTTTCTTTAAGGGTTGCATGAGTGAACCCATAGAAGTTCAAAGATTTTCAGCACATTTTGATTCTGTAACGGTTTTAACACGACGAGGCACCAGAAGCGGAGTCGTTCTGCGACTTGGCGCCCGCAGCTGTTTTCCAGTGACTGCGGGGACAGTTTGATGTTGGCCAAGAGAAAGAGGCCCCAGCAGTTCGTCTTTGTCCATCTGCCGGGCAGCAGGAAGCGACCCGCGCAGATTGGTGACCTCCGTCTCTGCAGGCAGGTTCAGAAACACAGCCCCTGCCTGGCGGAAAGCTCTGGGTTCATTTCATCAGGGTCTCTGGTTGCTGGTCTGGTGCCACAACTTTAATTGCCCTCAGACAAAACTGCATTTTCCGCAAAACATCAGCGTGAACTGAGCAGTTAATGACTTTGCTCAAAATTGTTGAAAAATAAACTATTAGTTAAGACAAGTTTTTGAAGGAACTGAAGAGATCTCAGTGTATTTATATACATATCCTGAAGATTTTTGTAAATAAAGTTAAATAATTCAAAAGGTATACTAGTTACGAATACTAGAAGTCATAGCAGATGATTCCTAATCAAGCTGAATGTTCTGATTTATGAAGGGTTAACATAGCAGAAAGTATGCAGATGTAGTTTGCAAAAAGAAAAAACTATAAACAGGAAAACGACTGTGTGAGTGCTGACTCTGCGTTAAAGTTAATCTTGCCTGAAATCAACTGGATGCTGCAGTGAAAAATGTGTCAAAGCTAAGAAAAAGGTCCAACGATACACGGGGCTCTCTGAGTTGGTGACCTGCGCCTCTGCTCCCGCCTTCCAGACGGGCTCCCTGCAGGTCCTGTCCCAGCAGATGCTGGTGGATTGCTCCTGGGGTTTCGGCAACAACGGCTGTGACGGTGGGGAGGAGTGGAGAGCGTACGAGTGGATTATGAAGCACGGAGGCATCGCCATGACAGAGACCTACGGCGCCTACATGGGAATGGTGAGATATTTGCCGATCGATGCAAAACAGTCTAATGGTAATAAAAAAAACAGAATTTTAACACATTTGGGGCCCTTTTTTTGGAAGATGTCAGCAGTTGATTGTGTCTCAAAGTGGCTGAAAATCCCAAACACATTTCGAGATGAAAGAGGAAACTGACAGACCTCAAACCAAACCTCAGCATTTTTATTTTCCCCTTCCGCCTCAACAAGAAAACACAGAGTAGAGGACAGGTTTTTTTAGCGTCTTAACCCAAAAAGAGTCCAACTTCGTGCATTTCCTCGGTTTGCTTGTCTCTCCCGGCGCAGAACGGATTCTGCCACCTGAACTCCTCCCAGCTCACCGCACAGATCAGGAGCTACACCAACGTCACGTCGGGCGACGCCGAGGCCCTGAAGCTGGCGCTTTTCAAAAACGGCCCGGCGGCCGTCAGCATCGACGCGTCGCACAGGTCGTTTGTTTTCTACAGCCACGGCGTCTACTACGAACCGGCTTGTGGTGAGTTCGCCTCCTAATTTAAGCGCCACCAAGTAGTTTCTCCCCACAAGCGAACACTTTCCTCATTTGTGTTTTTTTTTTTTGTTTTTTTTTTTCCAGGAAACACCCCAGATGATTTGGACCACGCTGTGCTGGCGGTGGGATACGGCACCTTGAGCGGGGAGCCCTACTGGCTGATAAAGAACTCGTGGTCCACTTATTGGGGCAACGACGGCTACATCCTCATGTCTATGAAGGACAACAACTGTGGCGTCACCACTGATGCTACGTACGTTACACTGGCGTAGGCACTTCTTGTTTCGCCTCAGTGTTAATGCTGTTCACCTGGAGCCACTCTGTCAGTGTGGAGCTGATGGACACTTTATGTTTTTTTTATGCGTGATGATGCAGTTTCTGCATATAAAACTGCCTGATGGCGTTAAACGTCACCGCTGTGATGCCGCACGACTCGCACACAAAGTCCACTTTTTCTAAACAATTTTATTGCTGCAATGATTCTTTTCTTTTTTTTTTCCTTTTGGCAAAATGATGACACATATTGACTTTGTTGCATTACAAATGGATCGTTGCAATAAAAACGGTCAAAATATTCGACCTGCGCCGACATCTCTGGGTGATCTGAAGTGAAAACGCATGCTGCATTTAGCAGTAAGGCGTGCTTTTTCACATCCATGCAGCTGAAGAACAAGTTACAGCTTCACATTAAAATATCAGGCATTCAAAGGGTATTTCTGTGAGAATAATTGCTTTCCTGAGTTGGCACTTTTGATTGTTCTCAGACACTCGTTCGTAAAAGTAACTTCAGCCTTCAGACAACCGCGCTCTGCGTCTATAGATCCAACATGGCACTGATTTATATTTCAGCATATTTTAGTCAAGGAAAGCAACAAATGTCTACAAACGATGCTAAAATCAGAAATTGATCTGTTAAAACTAAACTTCTATTAATACTACAATCGCTACGTTAGGCATAACAAGGTAACTAAAACATGCAAACTAATCTTTGCTAAAGACTTTAAGATAAAAATAAAGATAATGAGGCAGTTTAAAATGCAGCAAATATAATACTAATAATCTAGGACACAGGTGTCAAACTCCATTCCTCGGGGGGACGCTCTCCTGCGTGTTTTAGATGTGTTCTTGCTTTAAAACGCCTGCTTTAAATGGATGACTTGTTGCCGTGCTCCAGGAAAACCTGATGATTTGGTGAGGAGGTGATTAAACCATTTGAATCAGGTGTGTTGGAGCAGAAAAACCTAAAACCTCCAGGACAGCGGCCCTCGAGGCCTGGAGTTTTGACACCCCTGGTCTAGGAGATTTGTTTTCATGATTAAATGTAAAAAAAAAAAAAAAAACTTCTTTCAGTTCTAAAGGTTTATGTATCAGGGCATTTAAATCCAACCTGGTCCCAAGCAGGGGGCTGTACTATGAAGCAGGATTAGTGTCTTAACAAGGCAGCTTCAGGTTCAGGTCAGGTTTCCGGCGCCACAACACTGGTGAATGTCTGATCCGCTCGAGATTTAATCAAAAAATATAAAATTATTAACGTAAAACAGTAGCAGCATTCCTTGCCGATTCATGACTGATTGTTTCCCCTCTCTCGCTCGATTTTAATGAACGGCTCATATTTCAAATCGGAAAGTCCCGGGTCGTCTTACTGAGTTGGTACCAATAAGCCCTTTGTTCGGATAACTTAAACCGGATCCCCTCAGGAAACCCTGGATATGTTGAACCTGCTTTGTGAAACGGACCTCCAGGGTTTCAGATTAGGTCAATACGACCTCTGTCGAGCAGCACGCCATGTGAAAGAGTTGTGATTTTTATTCAAAAACTCAGCTTGCTCCTACTGCTTCCACAGGAATTAAAGGAGCAAGTGGCATCCAGGAGAGTTAATTAGAGTCACTTCATTAAATAAACATCAGTAACCTTTAAGTCACATGCAGTTTTCTTGTCTGAAGCTTTCAGGAGGATGTTAACACACTAAGAGGAAAGTCATAAATGAAGTTAGAGAAGCTGCTGCCCATCAGTGTGAAGAATGTTAGAAAGCATAAAACTTATTTACCTTTTAGAAAAAAAAAAAGAAAGAATTTCGTTTGCAAAACTGCATCCAAAAAAAAAAAAAAAGAAACAAGACTTCTGGAACGACGTCATTCGGTCAGACAGATTCCAACGGGTGGTGAAAACCACACGGTCCATCAGCACAAACACCTCCGTTGTTAAGCACGGTGGTGGCGGGCTGATGACTTGGGCTTGACTGTGAAACGGGAAGCCATCCGTCCGACAGCCGAAAGAAAAAAAAATGGCTGCAGAAGATGGCCCGGGCGAAGTCCAGACCTCAGCCTGGTTGGAGCAGGACGAAACGACTGAAGCAACGTTGTTTAAGAAACGTGGGAACTGATAGTTTTAAATAAAAGACGATCTAATCGGTTTACTTTACACCCTGAAATTGCATTATGTTTCAGTTTTCGTTTAAAGTAGCGGGAGAGCGTAATGCGTCACATCGTGATGGCGAAGGCCAGATTTGTTTGGATTCATAAAACCTTAGAACTGAAAGAGGCTGAATGTGCTTTCTGCTCTGCGAAAAACAAAACGGTGGATTAGAGAGAGACAGTGGCTGTTTTAGTAAACATTTATGAAAGGCAGATAAATGCGCAGTCTGTACATTTCACTCCGCAATAACCGAGTTAACCCTCCTGATGAAGCCCCTCGTAACTGAAGAGAGGTAGAGAAGCCCTTGAAACGTCGGGCCCATTTGACCTGAAGGCCACAGGAGGGTGAAAGAACTGTGAGACACAACTATCCCTGTTGGTTCTTACCTGCTCCTGGGAAAACAGCGGAACAGGTTTGGCTTCCTAGAGTTCAGAACACCCTCCCGACGTGGAACTGAGTCGTGTGTGTAGTCCTAAAGATGTGTAGTCCCTTTTCACACGCCGTTCAGTCTAGATCCTTGGGACATCACAGCTCCCGCTCCTTCGCGCTGCTCGCTGACAGGCTGAAGTCTTCACGCAGCTCGGGGTTTCTCCGAGCGGGAACCGACCTGCAGGAGGCAAAATGTGAGCCGAATGTGGCGAGAATCCAGACAGACAGAGGAACGTGCAAATTCAAAAACGCTTCCAGGCAGGCAGGCGAAGAACAAAAGCCTTTTTTCCAACACAGTCTGAAAATTTAAGTGTTTTTTTGCTTTGAATTTTCCCCTCCTTCTCGTCATAATGCCCGTGTTCATGCATGCCTTAGTAATGTGTCAACTGGAAATGAGTGAAAATAAAAAAAAAATAAAAAGATGTTTTTGTTTAGGACACAAAGCTCCATTTTTCTGATTGTGCAATTTTGAGTCGATTTACATCAGTTGAAAAAACAAAAACAACAAAAAACCCTCTTCTTTGAACACTTTTTTTAAATCAATTTTTTCCACCAAAACCTCTGTTTGTAAACAGGAAGTGCAAAGTCTGTTCTTTAAAGCCATAACAGCTGTCAAAGTACACGATTTTTCAATGTCTTTGATTTTAATTTTTTGTTTATATGTATCATCTATGATAAATAAAATAACCACTAAATAGACATCATTGACTACCAAATCTCTACCCCATAGTTTGTAATGAATGAGTGAAATCAGCAGTCAGGTTTTGTTGCCAACAATTACTAGTCGTCTGTTTACATTCGAACATTGATGAGTTTCGGCGCGCGACGGACATGAAGTCAGTAAAATAATCCCTGGATGTAAACAGAGTCAGAACGATGGAATCAGAGACAAACAGGTGGAAAGAGAAAAGGTGAAGTTCTTCTTCTTCTGAAAAGAAAAACAACGACTAAAAGCTGAGAGGACGAGTCGATAGACGTGGAGTCGTTATAGGAGGGGAAATGGAGCGGCGGAGAGCGTTAAAGCAAAACTCGGAGCTAAGATCAGATGAAAATGAGCTGCGCTGAGATAATCTGTGATACAAGCATACAAACTCACACCAAAACCGTTGAAAAATCACAAGTTTTGAGAGTTTGGCTTTAAAATATCCAGACTAGTGTGAACAGAGAAATCAAGATTTACTTTGCTTAAAGTTTATCTCAGAACACACTTTATTTCCAAATCTGAAACAACGAGTACAAAAAATAAAAACACTCAACGTACCTATCATCCCATTTCTCGGCATCTTCCAGCGTATCCGGCAGAGGCCTGTTGGCCGTTTCGGGCAGAGCCAGGGCGAGGACGGCGCCCAGGAGCGCAGAAGTGCCGAAGATGATGAGGGATGTGGCAGGGTTGTGGTTATCCAACATGTTGGTAATGGGGGCTAACACACCGCCCAACCTGGCGAACATGCCCGACACGCCTATCCCTGTTTGCCTACAGGCACACAGACGAGGAAAGTCGCGAGGAGGTGCATTTTAAGGACATGTCAGATTCATCTGAAGCACCTGTGAGTCCTACCTTACCACAGTTGGGAATATCTCAGCAGTGTAGACGTAGATGACAGCAAAAGAAGCTGTTATGCCAAACTTGCCGACCATGGCAAGCCCAGTCAGGATGTTAGGATGATCTAGAGACAGACACGTTTGAGAGGGAGCTGCTCAAAAGTGGAGAGTGAACAGTTTTGTTTTAGAAATGTCACTTTCAGCCACCGTCCTACCAGCAGGGACAGCGAGCATGAGGAGACAGGCGAGGCCCCCGACAGCCAGGAAGCCACTTTGGCTGAGTCTGCGGCTGAGCGGCAGGACAAGGAGGACCAGGGTACGAGCCGGGATCTCAACCAACCCGAACACAAACTGAGTCAGGTACAGGTCCGTCCCTAACCTGGATACACCCAGAGAGAGCCCGTAATACACCAGCACGTTCACGAACCTGGTGATGGGAAACGGGAGAAAACCGTGAGAGGAGAAGGGAACCGAATCTGCCGTACGCGTCACTCAGAAACCAGAACCGGGACGTACCAGATGTAGAACAGGATGACGGCTCGCTTTCTCATCTGAGGCGTTCGTACAAGATCCACCGCAGAGCGACTCCGCTTCGCTCCACCTAAAATCTCCCCTTTTTCAGCCTCACGTGTAAAAGGACACACAAGTGAATCAAAACCTCGGGGCATTTTACGGTTTCACGTTGTTAGGAGATCTTTTTTGTAAAAAAAACAACAACCCACAGATATCCTGAATTATCCGATGTTAAAACTGAAACTGAACCTAAACACTGAACAGATGATTAAAATTTAAAGTCTGCGCTTATTTGCAAAGAGATAATAAGAAATTGTGAATTATGACCCAAGCCAAATTCATCTCCAGTTAAAGATCTGCAAAACTCTTGAAAAGACAGCTGACGTAAGGGACACCCTGACCAGTTATTGACCACAAAGGTTGAAGAAAAATGACAAATTACATCCTAATTCTGTACGTTTGTCAGGGAGCCAAATAAAAGACTTCGAAACCTTCGACTCATCGGACACTAACCGTTTTCTGCTTCCTGAACACATAAAGCTCAGGTGGAACTGCTACTCAGCGAGTATATTTATCACCTACATTTACTTTTAATCAATGGATAAACATCTACAACTTAATACCTTCTAGACTCAGTTCAGTTCAAGATGGCTCCTACAAACTACTGACCTTAAATCCACAAAAATGGCCATAACTCGGTCAGTTTTACAAATGTTGAGGTAAAACCTGGTGTGGCAGTAGCTGAAAGTTGCCCTCAAATCTGAACTATTGCTCCAAGTAACCACACGTTTTATCCTTTTTCAGTCAGATGTCAGAATTATAAATAGAAACATGGCGCTGAAGCAAACTTCGGGGGATGAGAATACAGAAGGAGGCCTGGCCGATGGAGACCCGCACCTGGACAGCGGGAGGTAAAACCCGCCCGTTAACGAGCGCTGCTCTTCGAAGGAGCGCGATGGCCTCCTCAAGCCGGTCGTTGGCCAGTAACCACCTGGCGGACTGGGGGAGCACCCTGACAGGAGACGGGGTGCGCAGCAAAGATGGGAGGCAGGGAGGACAGAAGCGAGAGAGGAGCAGATATGAGGGCAGAGGAGGAACAGGGCGCCACAAAGAGGACATTCATGTATAGTATGAATGCACAGTGGAGCTAATGTTTAGACTCCAGCTGAACTTCCCACCATATATAGAAGATAAGCAGGAAGCCCGGAGCCGATATGGCTAGCTGCAGTTTTCTCCAGTCTCGTATCAGGTAGGCTATGCCCGCAAGCAGCATGTAACCCAGGCCAAAGGCGTAGTCCGTGAGGATGCCAGCCAGCATGCGCCTCTTGGTGCACGTCCACTCGGTGCCTGGTGGGGAAAAAATAGTGGAGGATTTGAAGAGAGGAGGAGGAGGGGAAAGGAGGAGGAATCGTGGGTTTCGGGTTTGGGTGAGGTGGAGGGAAATGTGGCGAGGGTGACAAAAACGGCATTAATGGTTTTTACAGTTTGGATAAAGGAGATGACCATCTTTTCTTTATCGTACGTCCAACTTTCCAACTTTTTGAAATGTATATAAAAAACACTCAACCTCGTTTTTAGATGGATAAGCCAAAGGTCTCTAAGAAATCAGAATTTCTGAAGTCCAAGTAAGAAAAATCAACTCAAACTCAGTCTGAGACTGTGATTATGTCTTTAACCCCTTAACTGCCAACATTCCTTATCTGCCTCTTTCAATCCTTTTTTTTTTCAAGAGTGTGTCTGTTTTGAGTTTTACCGAGCACAAACGCGTTGATGATGACTCCGGATATGGTGGCCCCGACCGCGAAGCGAAGGATCACATAGACTGGGAAGTTGGGGGCAAACGCTACGGCGACTCCGAAGACGGTCTGAAGCGCTATGGACAACAGCAGGACGAAACGCCGGCCGTACCTTGAACAGAGAGAGAGATGAGGCGGACATGAGTCTGCCGGAGAACTAATCAAGAGCTCAGACTATGAAATTAAATTAAGAAAATAAAATTAAAACCACGCTCCAGCACCTCTCTGTCTACAAGTCTCCATTTTGCTTTGATTTAATGAATCCCCCTCCTAAAAAAGCTGTCCTGCTTTGATAAATTTCATTCATGCAGAACTGGTGAAAAGCACAAAAGTCCTCGTGCTTTTTTGTTTTTGACCGTCACATTTTGGGCTTTAAAGTCACCATAAACCATGAAAATGCCAGCACTGAACTATAAATGTGATGAAAAACCACAAACCAACCAACCAGTCGCTTTCAAACACCGACCGGTGTCTGGTGTACTCTGCATCCCCAGAACCAGAACCAAACATAAAGGAGCAGCATTCAGCTCCTACGGGCCACAAATCTGGAACAAACTTCCAGAAAACTGCAAAACAAGTTCCTTTAAATCAAGGCTAAAAACCACGCCTGTTTAGAGTTATTTTTGAGCCATAATAAATGGATGTGTACTGGTGACTCATTTGGAGACTCCATGTTGTTGTTTTCGTGTGTTGTTTTTATGACTTTTTAATTTTGTTTTTATGACGTAAAGCACTTTGAACCGCCATGTGCTGAAATGTGCTGTACAAATAAACTTGACTTGACTTGACCCCGACTGCTCCTCCAACCTCGCCGTTGAATCTCTCTCCTTTTCTCATCTCTTCACTCAGATCAAATAAAAAGCTCATGAGTGTTTTCAAATCGGCCACTGTCCGCTAGTTAACCGTCTCACTGCCACTCACAGTTACAGCCTGTGGGCAAGAAATGCAAATGAGAGACATAAAAAGATAGAAAACTTGGAAAAAAATAACATGCCACAACAAAATCTGAATATTCCAAGCAGTTGAATTAAGTTGACTAACTTAGTCTAGCTCCATATTTTCTCATTTTATTGGTTCGTTGCAGAATATGAGGGTTAAATGTCCTGATCTGTGGTTTTTGTTGGTTCATCTTGTTCTTGTTTTTTATCGGTGCATCATATATATTTAATGTTGTTTTTATAGATCTTAATTCCTGTTTGTTTTGTGTGTGTGTGTGTGTTTGTTCCCTCTGTGGTTTTGGTTCAGTTTATTTCTGTCTGGATATTTGTTCTTTTCTGGGATCCGGATTATTTGGCTCAGCTCACCGAAAGGAGATGGCTCTTTTTGTCCTGAGCTAAGAGCCGTATAGGAACCGAACGAAGCGGCTCTTTTTGGCGAGCAGAACCAATAGATCTGAATCCCAGGAAAGACCCGGAGGTCCCATGACTGGACCTACGCTGCTTTGCCTGACTCCTGCCTTTAAACGCAGACAAACAGAGATTTTCTGAAAGTTAAAAACTTGTTTTTCCAGAAGGGAAAGACTAATGAATTCATGTTCTGTGGAGGGCGAAATCAAATTTTATGTTTCTATCAATTTACTAAAATATGTGTTGATAATTTGGAGATCTAAAAAAAAAAAATCATTAATCATAAATTAAAAAAATGCCCTAAACTAGCCTAAATTGGTTGCAGGCCTTAAATTAGAAGATTATTTACATTACACAGTACATGCACATTAACACATTATTTGAAATATGTGCAATTAGATCAAAGAATGACAGTGCTTTTTAGGACCATTCTGTGCAGAGCGAGAGACTGAAGGCTGGAAGAAAAAGCAGCAACGCCTACCTGTCAGCCATGGCTCCGAACACCACGGACCCCACCAACAGGCCAGACATGTAGACGGACGAGCCGAGGCTGTTGAGTCCCACTCTGCTGCACACCAGGTTCCACTGACAGAGGGAGACACACAGTTTCTGCGCTGTTCCTGAACCGTTTACGTGCTTATTTCTGACTCGCGGACTTGTGAGCCCGGGCGGCACATGTCATCAAACAGGAGTCTCCTGTGTGACGGTGAAAGTCAGAAGAGATGTTGGTTATGCACCGTTTAATAGCACTGAGACGAACGTTACCGGACCTAAAAGAGCCACTTACACAGCTGGTTCACTGTCTGTCAAAAGACACAACTAAGACCATTATTTTACAGAGTAAAATAAGTTTATGAGTTTCCAGGTGGGCCACCAAATTTACCACTCAGATTGTGTATGAAATGAAAACTGGAACAATGTTTTTGTTTTCTACAACAGGCTTCAGACAGAGGCAGAAACTCGGGACAGTTTCAAAATAAAATGTTCAGATTTAACCCAAAACTTTTTCCATTTGAAGGTGTTCAAAGACTATTTCAAGCGATACCAAAATAAAAAGCATTTTAACTCATTCTGAAGGTGTTTCCACAAAACTTTATGACCTTATTTTAGTCCCTGACTCTCATACTGTATTTTATCCCTTTCATTATCGTCACATCTAAACTCTTATTCATTTTAATGTTTTAAAACTGTAACTATGTTTTTTTTGTGCTGCTGCTCATCTTGGCCTGGATGGGCAGGAGGTTAAAATAAAGGTTTAAAAAAATAATTCTAAAGATAAGATTCTGGATTAATTAATGTCTGTAAATTTACCCTGAATAATGTGTGTAATGTGTTGTAAGCCATCATAAAAATTGTGCCTAACAGTTCCTTGTAGGTACTGCCATGAAACTTTCAGCAAATGTTGTTTAAGGAATGAGCTAATTTATTTAGTGATTAGGATAAAAAATTAACAGGTAAATTTTGATTATTTAACTATTATTAACCTTTCCTGAGTCTGTTACTGTATTGCCACTAAAAGCAATTTCATGACATCAGCTTTTACTGGGGTTAGAAAAGCCTGAGCTGATGAATCAAATCTGCTGATAGGTCCTTTAAATCATGAACTATCAGTTCATTAGGTTGCTTTTAAAACTTTCTTTGTGTCTACAGAGAAAGTTGCAGGATCTCTTCCCGGCCTGGGGCCTTTTTGGGTGGAGTTTCCATGTTCCTCCCACAGAACAAAAACATGCATGTTAAGTTCATTGATAACTCTAAAATTGTCCCTAGGTGAGAGTGTGAATAGTTGTTTGTCTCCTTTGTCTCTATGTGTCCCTGTGATGGACGTGCGACCTGTCCAGGGCGTCCCCCGCCTCTCACACAGTGACTGCTGGAGACAGGCACCAGCTCCCCGCGACCCAGAAAGGAGAAGTGGGTAAAGAAAACGGATGGATGGAGGATTCAGTTGTTTGAACCCAGCTTTGGGAGCCACTGGTCTATAGATCAGTAATCCTAAAAACAAACAAATCCTGTTGGACCAACTGAACCGGGTTCAGCCATAAAAAACATCAAAAATAAACCATTTATAAGTATAAGTAATCAATTACCAGACAAAGACAAAAAAATAAAAATAAATAAATAACAATGCAAGTTATTTAACTGGGGAGATGGTTACCAAAAAGTTGGGTGAGCCCAGGCACTGCCTTATTTAACAAGGGACACCATCCTGCATGTTTTACTTGTTTCTCTGCTCCAACACACCTGGTTTGAATCAATGGGTGATTAACAGGCTTCTGCAGAACATGAGGAGGTGATTTAACCACTGAATCAGGTGTGTTGGAGCAGGGAAACACGTAACACATGCAGGATAGTGGCCCTCCAGGACCAGGGTTCGGCTATAGATGAAGTGGAAATGAAATGGGAGCTTATTTTTGCCCCATGATGTGGTAGCAGCTCAAAGTAACTGTTCCAGCATTAAATAAACGTGATTTGTTTTTTTTTTTCTACAAGATGAATAAGTGTGCTGATGAAGCCTGCTGGGCACAGGTCTCAAGAACCTGAGGAGTCTAAAACACAGTTTTGCCTTCCATTAATACATGAAGGCATGAGATTTGTCTTTTTTTCACATTTTAATTATTCTCACTTTTACTTGTCTTCAATTGAAATGCAAAGTTTTAGACCTTTCTGAAGAGTTACAGCTTCTTTAAAGCATATATCAGATAAATAAAATATGGAGTTTACTTTTTGTTTAAATACAGTGCTGTGCAAAAGTTTTAAGTTATTGAATTTTGCCTTCAAGAAGCGAAATGTTTCATCTTTAATCAGTTCTCCAGGCTTTAATTTCGTTTTCTATGACGCAACAGGGCGAACTTATTAATTAATGTTTGTTTGTTTGTTTGTTTGTTTGTTTGATCCGATCTGTTGTACCTCGGTGACAGTGGTGCTCTGAAAGACCTCCGCGCTGTAGACCCATCCGTGGGCGCACGGGACGCCCTCGGTCCGGTTATCCAAGGAGAAGCAGGACGAGTCCGGGAGGCTGAGGTTCGGTGGCACTGCTCCCCCCGCGGGGATCCACGTCTGGTTCCCGGCTCCTGAGCTGGGGGCCTCCCGGCACCGATGTGGCGGCATGGCGCTGGTGAAGACGCTCACCATCATGTGGAAGCCCAGGAGGACCTGAGGCAGGCAGATCCAGATATACAGGATCTTCTGGTACCTCCCGAAACCTCCGATAGCTGAGAGGATTTGGTCGAAATTCATTTTGATAGCAGGACAGAGCTGACTGATGGCTGTCTCCTAATGGAGTGGAGAGGAACTCTTGCGGCGCGTTATCCTCGGGATCAACAAGGTGGATCTTCCTTTCCCATGGTGGGTCAGAGCATTCCTGAAATCCCAATCTGATCCCGTTCTTCCCGCCAGAATCCCCCCCCCACTCTCCTGCGCGCAGACTCTCCTCTTGGCTCACACACACAGATTGATCAGCACAGCAGGGATCGCGCGTAAAGACCGTCTTGGTTCAAGTCCGATATCCAGCGTCAAACGCAAACAATCAGAGAATTCATTCATCAAGAAAACACCATGCCGAAGTGTCTAAATGTGTATCCACCAAACAAGCCGGAGCTGTAAACAAACTGTGTCCCTCAGAGTCAGGGCAGGGCCAGCATGGGGATGTTAGAAAGTCCCAGAGAAAACGCTCCGGAGTGGGGATCAGAGCGCACCTGAGGCGCGCTGGGATACCGCGGACTTACTGCTGCCTGTTCACGGTGGATGGTATTAAACCTGGGCTGCGCCGAACCACACTGACGAAAACAGTGAGGTCCATTATTTACAGCTCA
Source organism: Kryptolebias marmoratus (assembly GCF_001649575.2). Classification (NCBI taxonomy): domain Eukaryota; kingdom Metazoa; phylum Chordata; class Actinopteri; order Cyprinodontiformes; family Rivulidae; genus Kryptolebias; species Kryptolebias marmoratus. The sequence continues at coordinate 16,534,250 of NC_051434.1, forward strand.
TCTGTAAAACGCGGCTCTGCTGCCCTCTGCTGTGTGAGCTCCAGGATAGTCAGCATCTGCGCTGAAGTATCGGGATACTAGAAGTCTGCCTTCTGTCCTGATTTAACAGATAACAGAGCACTTTGCTCTCAGGCTGCAGGTTTACTTGTGGTTCCTAGAGGTTCTAAAAGTAGAATAGGAGGCAGAGCTTTCAGTTCTCAGGCTCCTCTCTGGTGAAACCAACTTCCAGTTTGGCTGACACCCTGTCTACTTTAAAGACTAAACTTAAGACTTTCTTTCTGATAGGGCTGGTTTGGGTTTCCTGAGCTCTCCTTTAGTTCTGCTGCTGTAGGCTCAGACTGCTGAGGACAGACTGTCCACATGTCCTCACTCTGCTGCTGTCTTTATACTCTCTGCTGTAATTATTTCTATCACGAATGTGTTTTTCTTTGTTTTTCTTTCTATAGAAACTCCACCTGGACCTGTCCTTCTGTGTTTGTCTGCGTCTCCTTCCTGTCCTCTCTAACCCCAGCCGGTCGAAGCAGACGGCCGCTCGTCCTGAGCTTGGTTCTGGTTCTGGTTCTGCTGGAGGTTTCTTCCTGTTAAAAGCCAGTTTTTTTTCTTTCCACTGTCACCAATGTGCTGCTCAGGATGTGAGGCTGAGACAAAGTGAAGATTCAACACAACCTGCTGACTTCCTTAGATAGAAAACTTTTATTAATTGGCTTTTATAATGTCTGTGAATGTTTCTGTACAAAGACCTGAGAGGACTTCTGTTGTGACTTGGTGCTGTATAAATAAACTTCTTCTTAATGGTATAGTTCTAAGAGTGACAATGCTGCATGCAGAAGTTATTCTGATATGTCAAGATATCATCCATCCATTTTCTTTACACGAGTCATGTTGTGCAGGGTCACAGTGCTGGGGCCTCATGTACAAAGGGCCACATTAGGTGGCATCCGCATGTTTCTACAGGTTTTGCTCCTTTGGCGACAGTTGGAGGGCATGCTGGGAAAGTTCATGATGTGAAAACTGTGATTGGACACACCTGGGTGGTGTTTTACAGAGCAGCATGTCCTGCTTTGCGTTTTTTTTAAATTCATTTTTTTATGTCATACTATCAGATATATACAGAACTGGGTTTTCTGCTTTACCAGTTTTCTGTAATGCTGGTGTCTTAAAAACCTCAAGTGCCCTGGGTAACAAAAAAAACATGGCTCCAAAAACCAGCTAACAGATAGATAGATAGATAGATAGATAGATAGATAGATAGATAGATAGATAGATAGATAGATAGATAGATAGATAGATAGATAGATAGATAGATAGATAGATAGATAGATAGATAGATAGATAGATAGATAGATAGATAGATAGATAGATAGATAGATAGATAGATAATTATTTATTTATCATTCCGTGACAATATATATGACCCATTTAGCTCAGCCCCTTCCTGTTCGGGGTTCCTGTGACGTCTCTGAACGGGCTGGGTCCTGATGTGGGTGTCATGGTGGAAGTAATGAGATAAACAGCCTCATATTACCCGGGAGACAGATGAAAATAAAAGCCGCACTTTAAAATAGAAGCCCAACGATGAAGAAGCTTCACAATAAAATAATCTAAACATTTAAAGCCAAGAGTGGTGAAATACTGAGGTGTTTTTTAATGGTTACATGTTATAATGTGTAACTAAAGATCTGAGTACAAATCCACACGTCTGTGCCTCTTTCTCGGCCGTTTCTATTTTATTATTATTATTATTATTTTTGTGCATTAAGCTATTATTGTGAAGGACGACCCCGGAAGTCCGATTTGTTCTGCCTCCGTGCGGCTTGACGCTCCGACTCTGACGGGAGAGGCTTCCTGTGGGTGAGGAGAGACAGAGGTGGAGGGGTGATGGATGAAGGGACGGAGGGGCGGACCGGGTCAGGAGAGAGAACAGAGGGTGTGAGGTGTCCTTGATCATCCGCGGACAGACAGACAGACAGACAGACAGACAGACAGGCGGACAGACAGGCGGAGCTCGGCCCGGCCTGCCGCAGAGGACTTCAACCGCCTCCACCTGCTCGTCCGCGGACTGTTACCGTCCAGCATCCGGCCGTCTTCAGGCAGCACCTCTGTGAGGGTGAGTACAGCTCTCCTGCCATCGCTGGCATTTTAATGGCGACCATAAGGTCAGCTGATCACACACAGGGCGACAAATCATGACAACGAGAACCGTGACGTGACCTGCTGATGGAGGTGAAAGCCACGCCCCTCGGACGGCATTTAAACGACGTTGTTTATTTTGCCACATGGCACGCATTAATGAACCCTGACCTATTTACTGCAGGCAGCCACAACACCAGGACGACCACCTATTGCACGAAGACTTCATTAGTGTGTCTGTTAGCAAAATATCTCAGGATCCAATGGACGGATTTTAACGAAACCCGTAGAAAGATATCATCACGTGTTCATCTACAACTGATTTCATTTTGGAGTCAGCCTGATTCAAGATGGTCGCCACAGCTGACCGGCATTAGACAACACATAAATTGCTGTAACTCGGGCAGTTCTGCAGATATTGAGCTGAAACTTGGTGTGGTAGTAGCAGAGGGTCATCCCCATCATGTACTCTGAGTGCTAAGAGCTAGCCTGAGATCTTTGTTTAAAATCTTGCCAGTAACTGCTGCAGTCAACTCTATTCGTCTGTTAGCAAAATATGTCAAGAGCTACTGGGAGGATTTTAATGAGACCTTCAGAAAGTAATCACTGGGTGTACATCTACGACTGATAAACGTTCAGAACCAAACCCATTCAAGATGGCCGCCGCGGCCAGCTGAACTTGCAAAACACTAAAATGGCTGTAAGTTGGTCAGTTTTACAGATGTTGCGCTCAGATTTGGGGTGGTAGTAGCTGAGAGTCCTTCACAACACATACTCTGAGTGTGACACCTCGTAATGTTTCCTGAGAACGTTTTCAAGGTTTGACCTTTTGAACTCCATCGTTTCTCATCAAAAGTTCTTGATTTAAAAGGCTGGCGTGTAAGGTGGTGGGGGATATGTGTGTCAAGGAGTGCTAGGCCTTTAATTCTATCTTTTATTCATCCAGGTAAATGTCTCATCTTGATTAAAAATAGCCTCTACGAAAGAGACCCACAAATACATCTGTAGACGGATAGCATCTGCTCTCCAAGCTGCTGTGCTCGCTGTCGGATTCTTAACCTGCTGCGCGTCTGCAGCCGGGACTGCAAGGTCACCGCGGCGTGTGGCTGTGCGAGGCCCTCTCAGATTACTGCGGGACCAGGAGGGGGACCGGTGCGGTGAACGCCCGCCCTTGTAGTTTGTAAAATTGCCTCCGGTGTGGCTCGCTGCGCTCCCGAGGCCCCCGGCCGGCCTCCGCTGTCGACAGCTGAAAAGTGGAGTGAGCAGGAAGGGGATTTCTGCAGCGTGCAGCACTCTGCACCACTTCAGCTTAAACACTCCGACTGTAGGGAAAGAAGGAGACGTTATTGATCGCTGCTTTCCGCTCCTCTGTCCTCAGGAGTCCTCCTGCTGAAACCCGCCGGAGCCCCGGCTCCCGCGGCCCCATGGCCTCTGCCGCTCTCCGCCAGTGAGCCAAGCTGGCCTCCGCAGCCTCGCCGCCGCCCCCGGCCCCCGACCCGGATCCGGACCCCGAGCCCAGTCGGCGCCTCAGCCAAGAAGAGCAGTATGTGAGCGAGGGCGAGCGCGGCCGGCTCGACGCGCCCCCAGCGGCCCCTCACTGCAGGGACGCCGAGACCATCACAGGTAGGGAGCGGGTGGGAACGAGCCTCCAGAAGGCTCCAAAATGTTTCTTATATTCAGCTCCATCCATCTCCCCTTTAACTCTGACCAGTCTCCCAGCCCCTGCTGGTGAAAACACTTCCCCGCAGCATGATGCTGCCACCACTGTGCTTCACTGTGGGGCGCACGATGAAGGTTTTTCGACACGATGTTGTTCTCGATGGCCAAAAAGTTCAGATTTACTCTCATCTGACCACAGCAGCTTCTCCAGCCCCGAATTTTGACAAACTCCAAATGGTCTCGTTTATTTTGTTCTCGTGCTCAGAGGTGCTGCTGACGCTGATTCTAGGGCCGATCTGAACGGCTGAATACAAACTGAGATCGTTTCACTCTTTGCTCAGCCACAGGTGGGCATCACTGAACCCATTATGTGGCTCCTCAAGGTAACGGCTTGGGCCTTCAATACAGACTCACATAATTAAATAGAAAATTCTTTTAAATCCCATTTTGTAAGACAACAAAGTAGAAAGAGTACCAGTGCTGTACAAGCTGCAGGCCACACAGTTCCTTCAAGTTAAACTTTGATTTAATAAACATAATAAACTGGAGATTGATGGTGACAGCCACTGCTTCAGCTATTTTATAATAAACTGCAGCACAGAAACAATTAAACTAAAGTACCTAATTAAAGGATTTTTGTACAGTTTGTTTATTTTTAGTTAATTAATGTAATTTAATTAATTTACCTGTGTCTCCGCTTCCCCGTTAACAAACGAATGACACGCTGATTATTTACCTGTGGTTTGTTTATGTGATTATTGGATCCCTGACAGCCAAAGGTGCTTCAGAGATCCAAACTAAAAGTAACGATAAGTGGTTTTGCTTCAACTGAGCCTCTGTTCTCCCTGTGCCGGTCAGATGTCTGCAACAGCACCGACCTGCCAGAGTTCGAGATCATCAGTCTCCTGGAGGAGCAGCTGCCGGTGTACCGCCTGCGGGCCGACACCGTCTACGGCTACGACAACGATGACTGGCTCCACACCCCTCTGGTGGCGGCGGACGCCAGGCTCGACCTGACTGCGGAGCAGATCGAGGAGACGCTCAAGTACTTCCGTAAGTCGGGCCGGTGCGCGGCCGATGATCTGTCCCGTGTGCGTTTGCGTTCAAATGTAAAGCTCGTCGTAGATCGAAAGGCGTGTCTAGTTTATTTTCCCAAAGTAAATCATTGTCTGCGATGCGCGTTTCCTGTTTTGATCTGACAGACTGTAGCGAGCGCCTTCCACCAGGTGGCGCTCTGTATCCTCGCTCAGTGCTGAAGCAGTTTCATACTTCGCTGTCCCTGCGTTATCATCCTGTCCATGTGACTTTGGAGAGGTCTGATTGGTTCAGGAACACAGGTCCAGAGAATGGTATCTAGTCTGTGTTTATAGAGCACCTTTCTAGCCAATCAGAGCTTCACAACACAATCTGTGCCCTCATATACCCATAATACACGCTAATCTGAGTTTAATCAGTGCTTTAAAACTCCATTCGTGCACCAATGGGGCACACATCCTTTCTTAAGGACACTACGACTTGGGTCTGCTGCCAGGAATCGAACCTCCAACTCCCTCGTTTGAGGGAGCTTCAGTCGAATCAAGACTGGGCGGTGTACTTTTATTCTTCCTTTTCTGAAAAGACTCCACCTGTTCGGCGAGTTTGTTCCTCCGGGACGTCCGGAGACGGTTTTGCGTTGCTGTTGCCTTCGCGGGCGCCACGTGCACACGTCTTTTCTCAGGATCCGGGGTCTTTAAAACGAGACGTTCACGAGAAGAACGTTTATTTTAAATTAGGGTTCGAACCTCTCAGGAATGCAGCGACGAGCTCGTAGGGATTTCCGCTGCAGGGTCCCGTCTTTTTTTTTTGTTTGTTTGTTTAATGTTCAGTTTCTCTCAGCAGAGTCTCTGTCAGACGATATTAAAGGTTGAGAACAATGATCTTTCTTGTTAAACAACTCTTAAACTACTGAATTATTGTCCGAGTGCTTAAACACTCTGACCGGGGAACAACCTTTGTGACTCTGGACAGTTTAAATGAGCGAATCCTCAACTGATTCTGAATTATTACCAAAGGTGAACCGCGACGATGTTTTTTGCCCATGTGTGTGTGTTTTTTTATAGTGTGAGCAAAACATCTCATGAACCACTGGAAGGGTTTTTTAAGAAAGCTCTGTGCATAATGCCGTTTCACAAGGTTTCACCTAAAAAGTAGAGCTCCATCCGTCTCCCAGTTCAGACATGAAAGGTGGCGGGCAACATGCATTCTTTCAACGTGAGCTGGAAACTTTTAACAGTTATCTGTGATTATTTGTCCAATTCGAGGCACTGATTTGTATTTCAGCAACACAATCAGGATTAGAGAGAGAGCTTCTGAACACGTGGTGGAGTTTAATTTGTTTTGTTTGTTTTAACGCGCGTTACCATGGTAACAGCTGCTGACACCGAGCAGAGGAGCTTGTACCTTTTGCCTCGGCTAAGACTAGCTCAGGCGGACATCTCTGTCTCCCAGGAGACGACAGGGTGTCCAATAGCTCTTCATCTCAGTGGTCTGGTCGTTGAGCGTTTTTAACCCACACACACACACACACACACTCTCAGAGGCGTGTGTCCCTGTGGGCGGAGGGTGATTGGGTCGATGAGAGAGAGGGCAGGTGGTCAGTGTTTGGACCTCACTGATCAGGAAGCGGATGGGGGACGTGGACAGCAGGAGCAGGACGGGGGACCGAGAACAGGGCGAAGGGGAACCGAAGGACTGGTTCTGTAAGGAAGGCAAGAAAGGTAAAATGTTTCATAAATTTTCATATAACTGCAGGCTCCGCTTCAGAGTTTGTAAAGTGACACAAGTCGTCTCCATAACAAAACGTCTATTGGAAGCAGCTTTTGTAGGTTTTCCTTGAAAGGTGACGGCGGGCGATAATGTTTTTTTTCCTGTGTTTGTGTGGGCATCTTTGTGTGTCTGTCTGTTAGCAAAATATCCTGTGAACCACTCGATGGATTTCAACGAAGCTCGCGGAAACTAATCTTCGGACGAACGTCTACAACCGATCGACTTTTGGCGTCAACTCGATTCAAAACGGCCGCCACAGCCAACTGACCTTAAAAAGCATAGAAATGGCTCTAACTCCATCAGTTTTACAGACATGAACCTAAAATGTGGTGTGGTAGTAGCTGAGAGTGGTCTCCAGTACACATTCTGAGCGCTGAAAGATTGCACGAAATCTTAGTTTAAAATTTTGCCATTAACTACGTGGAGTCAAACCTGTCTGTTAGCAAAATATCTCATGATCCACAGGATGGATTTTAGTGAAACTTTTAGAAAATAATCTTTGGATGTTCATCTACATATATTGGGCTAAAATTTGGTGTGGTAGTAGCTGAGACTAATTCAGACATGTACTCCAAGTGCTACTCATTGAGAAAGATCTTTGCTATAAACGTTGACACTACCTGTTTGAGTCATCCCTTTTTGTCTGTTAGCAAAATATCTCATGATCCACTGGATGGATTTTAATTAAACATGTTAGAAAATAATCACTGGATGTTCATCTACAACTGATCAACTTTTGGAGTCAGTCCATTTCAAGATGGCTGCCACAGCTAATCAACATTTGACAGCACATAAATAGATATAACTCAGTCAGTTTTACAGATATCAAGCTAAGATTTGGTGTGGTAGTAGCTGAGAGTCATTCACAACACATACTCTGAGGGTGACACTGCATTGTATGAGGTTGTGCACATTGCACATCTTTTTAAAAATAATAATTTTAAGTTCGCTCTTTTATGTCTCATCCACCTTGATTGAAACTCAAGTTCCACGGGTCATTGTTGCGCCATAAACAGAGTCAAAGTTTTACCATTTTTATCCGTCTTTATTTAAATAAAAAAGCCCCTTTAATGTGCTTTAGTCTCATATTTTTGTGCTGGCTGTGAATCCCATCAGTACCGCAGAGGCTTGCTGTAAGTCAACCGATAACTCTGCACAGGGTGTTATTGATGACAGCGCCGACGTCAATGGGATGCGTTTCCCCGAGGCGACATGGAAAACCTCCCCCTCCCCGTCAGACCCCCCCGCTCTTTTACATGTGGAGGTGTGACATCGTACGCACGGCCCTCTGCCGAGCTGCGTGTGTGTTACATAAACAGGCCGCCCGCGCGCCAAGGATCACGTATCGCGGCTCAAAGTGACCAGAGGGGACGTCGCTGAGGTCTGCCCCACTCTGTTTTGTGTCTCCACAGTGCTGTGCGCGGACAGAGTGGGTCAAATGACGAAGACCTACAATGACATCGACGCCGTCACGCGCTTGTTGGAGGAGGTGAGACGGCCTGTTGTTTGTCTCGGGGTGGTCCGAAGCTGCTTCAGGGGGAAGTGGATTTTAAATCCAATCAAACTAGAGGAAAGTAAATTCAATATTATAGAGCAGGGTTGGGCAGTCCTGGTCCTCGAACGCCTCTATCCTGCATGTTTTACTTGTTTCTCTGCTCCAACACACCTGATTCAGTGGTTAAATCACCTCTTCATGTTCTGCAGAAGCCTGTTAATCACCCATTGATTCAGATCAGGTGTGTAGGATGGTGACCCTCGAGGACCAGGATTGCCCACCCCTGTTTTAGAACCAAGTCACAACAGAAGAGCACCGTATAGAAACATTCACAGACATTATAAAAGCCAATTAGTAAAAGTTTTCTATCTAAGGAAGTCAGCAGGTTGTGTTGAATCTTCACTTCGTCTCAGTCTCCCATCCTGAGCAGCAGGTTGGCTGGCAAAGACCGCCTTTTAACAGGAAGAAACTTCCAGCAGAACCAGAACCTGAACCAAGCTCAGGACAAGTGGCCGTCTGCTTCGACCGGCTGGGGTTAGAGAGGACAGGAAGGAGACGCAGACAGACACAGAGGGACAGGTCCAGGTGGAGTTTCTATAGGAAGAAAAACACGTTAATGATAGAAAAATTACAGCAGAGAGATTAAAGACAGCAGCAGATTGAGGATATGTGGACAGTCTGTCCTCCAGCTGTCTGAGCCTACAGCAGCAGAACTAAAGGAGAGCTCAGGAAACCCAAACCAGCCCTAACTATAGGATTGATCAGAAAGAAAGTCTTCTAGTCTTAAAAGTAGACAAATGTTAGTCGGAATGATTGAAAACAATATGAAGCGGAGACCCAAGGAGCAGAGGGACGGTCATGAAAAATGAGGATGGAAAAAGCACAAGGAGACGTAAAAGGACAAAAAGGACACAGGGAGACGGGAAGGACAAAAAAAGAAAATAGGAGTAAGGAGACATAAAAAGACAAAAAAGGAAACATATTTAGGTAAAATATCTCATGACCTACTGGCAAAAAGGAGACAAAAAAGACATAAGGAGACAAAAGGAAGCAGAAAAAATGGACAAATGGGAGCTTTAAAAGACAGGAAAGACACAAAAGGACAAAATAGAGATGTAAAACAACTAAAAGGACACATAAAAGACAAAAAGCATGCAGAAGAAAACAAAAAGACAAAAAGGATGCATAAAAAGAGAAAATGCTTTAGACCAAAACTAGGGGTAAGGAGACATTAAAAGACTAAAGGATGCATATGTTAGCAAAATATCTCATAAGCTACTGGCAAAATGGAGACAAATGGAGACAAAAAAGACACACAAGGAGACAAAAAGGATGCATAGGGAAACAGAAAAAGGATGAAAGGGCAAAAAAGGTCACACAAGGAGACAGAAAGGGAGCTTAAAAATACAGGAAGGACACAAAAGGACATAAAGGATACTTCAGGAGACATAAAAAGACTGAGAGGACACATAAACAACAAAAAGCATAGATAGGGAAACTACAGAGACATAAAAGAAGGATGCATAAAAAGACAAAGAGGACACAAGGAGACACAAGTAGAGCAAATGTGTTGAAGCAGAATTGAAGGAGCAGGTTTGGGTTCCTGAACTAGTGGACTAGTTAAAGTAGTTAAAGTGGTTAACGTGGTTAACGTCTGCCCGGTTAGCCGGTCTGACGTTCTGTTTGCCTCCTGGAACAGAAAGAGAGAGACCTGGAACTGGCTGCCAAGATCGGCCAGTCGCTGCTGAAGAAGAACCGAACTCTGACGGAGCAGAACGACTACCTGGAGGAACAAGTGGGACAGGTCACGGAGGAGGTGCGCCCTGATCCGTGTTCGACGCCCCGTGTTTGGTCTGCCGACGTTTAAACTCTGTGTGTGTGTGTTCTCCGGCAGGTGGCCCAGCTGCACCATGAGCTGAACCTGAAGGATGAGCTGCTGCAGTTTTACACCAACGCAGCCGAGGAGAGTGACGACGAGTCGGCCGGCTCCCCGACGTTAGCGCCATGTCTTTTTGTTTTCTCCTCCAACACGCCATTGTCTGCGCATGTGTGTTCATGTTCTGTTAGCCAAATATCTCATGAACCACTGGGCGGATTTTAATGAAACTCTGAGAAAGTAACCGTTGCTTGTACATCTACAGCTCATTAAATTTTGGAGTGACCCCAATTCAAAATGGCCGCTACAGCCAACTGTCATTAGGAAACTCAGATATGGCTCTAACTCAGCCAGTTTTACAGACATTGAGCTAAAATCTGGCGTGGTCGTAGCTGAGTGTCATTCACAAAACATACTCTGAACACCACACACTGAGCAACATCTTTGCTTAAAACGTTGCCATTAACTGTGTATGGTCAGCGCTGTTTGTCTGTTAGCAAAATATCTCACACACCAATGGATGGATTGTGGTGAAATTCTCAGAAAATAATAATTTGATATTCATCTAGAACTGATTAACTTTTGGAGTCAATCCAATTTAAGATGGCTGCCACAGCTAACCGACTTTAGCAAACACATACATGGCTTTAAATCTGTAGCCTTTACTGATATTGAGCTAAAATTTGGTGTGGTAGTAGCTGAGAGTCATCCTGAACACATACTCTGAGTGCTAACAAATCTCATGTGAGATAACGACTTTAACCCAACCACTTCTCATCATGAGCTGATCTCAGTTTAAACTCTGACATGAAAGGCGGCGGGCGATACGCATTTCCTCCTAGACATCTGGCGTATAAAACGCAGGCAGGGACGCCGAACGCTAAAAAGAGAGAGCTGACCTGTGCGTTGGTCTTCCTGTCAGGGGGAAGAAGAGCAAAGCAGAGGCGGGTTCAGGAGGCTTCATGAGCGGAACGCTTCAGAGGAAACTCAAGGAGCTGGAGGAAGAGAACCTGTCGCTCCGCTCCGAGGTACGACGCAGAATGTGCACGCAATCAAAAAAAAAACAAAAAACATCTAATAATCTAATCCCGGCTGTTTGTTCAGGCTCACCATCTGAAGACCGAGACGGAAACGTATGAAGAGAAGGAGCAGCAGCTGGTCAGCGACTGCGTGAAGGAACTCAGTGAGTTCTTCTCATCTTCTTTGTTTTCTTGGGGGGTTTTTTGTCTTAAAATGCTCCTGTTTTTGGCCCCCGGCGCTTCCAATTTTAACGAGCAAATCTGCCTCTTTTTTTTTCCCGACTGAGCATCACGACCGAAAACATTCAAAGAAGCAAAACTGGGGCGATCTGGGTCTGATCTCAGATCTCTGGCTGCCTGTTTTTTTCCAACCTTTTCGTCTTTGGCAGGAGCTACGCCGTAGAGCACAGATGAAACTGCAGGGAAAATTCCCATGTAACGGGATTTAGGTGAAGCGAGCGTCAGAAGCCGGGCCTCTTAGGAGCGCTGTCGAAATGTCACTGAAAGTTCAATCTGTATTTTGATATTTTTAATGGCTGGGATTTCAGATCTTTTGAAATTTTCCCACAGAATGTTCAACTTAGAGTGACACACTAAAATGTCTGGAAGTTTAGCGATCAAAATTCCTTTTGCTTCCACAATTTTTACACTTCTAACACTATTTGAGTCAAGTCAAATTTATATATGTAGCACTTACGATACGATACGAAGTGCTTTACAACATGTGGACACAAAAATACAGAGTCAAAACACACACAACAATGTCTAAGACACTAAATAAGACACTTATGAGCTAAAATCTAAACTAAACTAAGAGTACCGAAGGCTAGCTAAGAGTTAAAATACACTTTAATAAAAGACCAACTAAAAGTGTCAGTGTAAAGATCAGACATGATATAAACAGAACTAAATTAAAGGTACCGGAAGGCTAACTAAGAGTACCGAAACAGAGTGATTTTTGTCTCCTGTCACCCAGTGTGTCCCTCGCTGCTGTAGGACTTACGTTTTTTGTCTCAAAGCGCAGAGTTCGAACTCCCAAACTCCCGTTAACTCCCACTGTGATCAAAGCTCAGACTTCCCCCATCGAAACAGGAAGTGATGGGTCTTCTCAGCTTGTCATATCTTTCACATCAAAACTTATAGGTTTTGCACAGTGAATTTGAGGCTTATTTTCTAGTGCGTTTCCTACTTCTTAACCGGCTCATGCGTCAAAACGTCGCCATCTTGTCAGCTGAGACCGTTCCTGTTGGGTTGGCGTACATGTTGGAGCTTCAGGCAGCAGCTGCCTTCAGGATAGCCCCCCCCCCCTTCCCGGAAATCTTCTGCTCTGCACCTCCTCTCCTCCTAAACGTGACCCTCTCTGCACCTCCTTCTCCCTCCCCCCCTCCTCCCAGGGCTGTCCGGTCTGCAGATCTCGGCCATAGCGGAGGAGCTGGCTCGCAAGACCGAGGACGCCTCCCGGCAGCAGGAGGAGGTCACCCGCCTCCTCTCCCAGATCGTCGACCTGCAGAAGAAGGCCAAATCGGTGAGTAGGCGTGGGCGGGAGGCGAGCGCCTCTGACGCGCCACCGATGCCCTCTCTCTGTAACGTTCTGGTCCTGACCAGCCGGGGGCTGTGGATGTGTGCAGCTGGCCGTCGAAAACGAGGAGCTCTCCCAACACCTGGTGGCAGCCAAGGACGCCCAGAGGCAGCTGACAGCGGAGGTAACCGCGTCTTCGCTGTAAGCTGATAAAAAAATTTAAAAAAAAAAGCAAAATCAAATAACTTGACTGCGACCCGACAGCTGCAGGAGCTGGGGGAGAAATACTCTGAGTGCATCGAGATGCTGCACGAAGCTCAGGAGGAGCTGAAGAACCTGCGGAACAGGAACTACACGGCAGGAACCCCGCGGCGTTACCACCCGCTGGGACTGTACCCCATGGTGAGGGCCCGTGTGTGTGTGTGTGTGTGTGTGTGTGTGTGTGTGTGAGCGCGTCATTGTGCCGCGTTGTAAATGTCTCGCCGTTTCAGGACTCTCTGGCAGCTGAGATCGAGGGAACGATGAGGAAGGAGTTGAGCCTGGACGATCCCGAGGGGGAAGAGCAGAAGTACGTGTGCGTCCCGAGGGGGGGAGGCGTTATCGCCCGTGTCCGCGTGTCTGTTATCAAAATATTTCCTGAGCCAGTGAACGAATTGTAGTGAAGCTTGCAGGAAGTAATCACCATCTACAGCTGATTGACATTTGGAGTCAACCCGATTCAAGATGGCCACCATAGCCAACTGATCTTAAAAACACAGATATGTCTCTAACTCTGTCAAACGGACAGATATTGAGCTAAGATTTAGCGTGGTAGTAGGTGAGACTGATGGCTAACACATACTCTGATTGCCAACAGATAGTGAAAGATCTTTGATTAAATTTTGCCATAAACTATTTGGAGTCAACTCCGTCTGTTAGCAAAATATCTCATAAACTGCTGGGCAGATTTTAATGAAACTCTCAGGAAATAGTCATTGAATGTACATCTGTAGCTGACTAACTTTTCAAGCCAACCCAATTTAAGATGGCTGCCACAGCCAACTGAATTAAAAAAATTCAAAAATGTCTATAATTCATTCAGTTTGACAGATATTGTGCTAAAAGTTGGTGTCGTTTTAGCTGAGAGTCATTCACAACACATACTCCAAGTACTACTCACTGTACAAGATATTTGCTTAAAACTGTAGCATTAACTGTGGAGTCAACCCTGTTTGTCTGTTAGCAAAATATCTTATGAACCACTGGAGGGATTGTTAAGGAAATCTTCAGGAAATAATCAGTGGATGTACATCTACAACTGATTGCCTTTTGGAGTCAATATAATTCAAGATGGCTACCACAGCTAATCAACATTATCCATCACAATAATTGCTGTATCTCTGTCAGTTTTACTCATATTGAGCTAAAATGTGATGTGGTCGTAGCTGAGCACCGTCCCCAACACATACTTTCATATCGCAGGAGATCGTTTGGTCAAACCTCCTTTTTTAAGGTTCCTTCCTGAAGTGCAAGGCTTTTATTTGTGCGTGTTATTTTAAATGCACAGTACAGGTCTCTGGTGTTTGCAGGATCCACCGTAAGCGCGTGTTTGAGACGGTGAAGAGCGTTAACCAGACGGTCCGCCAGCGCTCGCTCACCCCGACCAGCTCCAACATCCCCGGGTCCAACCAGTCGCTGTCGGCCCGCACCTCGCCTCAGTCCAGCGGCCTGTCCACGCCCCACTCCGCCGTGTACAGAGACATCAGCGGAGACGGCGGCCCCTTCGACAACCGGACGCAGAGCATCCTGATGGAGACGGCGTCCAATCAGGACAGGTGAGGAGGAGCAGCCGACGTGTTCGAGCTGAGCGCGAGGCCACGGAGTTCACGTTCGGTGTCGTTTCTCCAACAGCGGCATCGACTGCAGAGAGAAGAAGTCGAGCGGGGCCGAGGACCTGCGGCTGGCCCTGCGCCGCCTGTCCCTGCGGCGGCAGAACAACCTGAGCGAGAGGCGCTTCTTCGAGGAGGAGCGAGAGCGGCGGCGGGGAGGACAGGCCGCCCTCGGGCAGGAGAGCTTGTTGACCCCGTCCGACAGCATCATGTCCCTGGGAAACCTGCACCTGTGGGCGTCGCGGGGGCCCTACCTCCCCGACAAACTCCAGATCGTCAAGCCGCTTGAAGGTGAGGGGGAGAGGGAGCGCGCCCGCGGCTGCAAGGAGGGGAGGAGCCGGGAGGGGGAGCGGCACCGGGGGGGCGGCCCAACGAAAGGGGCCAAGCG
>NC_051434.1:16549204-16565249 GCF_001649575.2 Kryptolebias marmoratus
GAGGGCGTGGGGGTGGGCGTGGGGGTGGGCCCGGAGGACCGGCGCTGGCGTGGAGAGGGAGAGAGGAAAGAGGTGGGCCCGGGACCGAGCTGGGGGCAAGAAGAGGAGGAGCGCGAGGGAGAGGAAGGAGACGCCCCTCACCCTGATGCTCTTCAACTCCTTCTGGTCTCTGATGCACCATCACAAGTCCAGCAGCTATTACAAAGACACGCAGCCCAGGGAGTGGCTGTAGACACGCCTCGGGGTTTGCTGTTGGCTTTTAAAGGGATAGTTCAGAGCTTTTCAAGTAGATGTAACAATAAATATCTTACCTGTTGTAGATAGCTCTTTGAACAGCCTGAGTACGGAGAAACAGAGTTGAATTCTGACCGGAATGACGAGCTAACGGCGAGTCCGAACAGGGCCAAGTCGAAACGTCTCCACTCTCTGAACATTCGAAGAAGTTTAAATCAAACACTGTTATATAAACTTTAGATCACCGCCATTTTCCCATAATGTGGTTGTTTACGTACGATCCGGTGGGGGGTCGCCAGCGTAAATAGCATCGGCTCCCGCAGGAGTAATCACGTAAAGCGAAACCGACGGAGGTGTAAAACATGACAAGTAGAAATTACACCAACTGCTCGACCATTTTTGATCTCCGTTGGTTTTGGTCCCATCGGACTAGCCGTTAGCTTGTCAGTCCGGTCAGAATTAAACTTTCAAACAAAACAATGGAGTCTGGTATCTACAAGGTCTCATAACCTTTTCGCTGAACCCCACTTTAAAATATCTGAACTATCCTTTTAACTAATTTTAACCTGTAGGGAAGCTAATTAAACCCAGAAACACAACATGACAGTCCTGTAAATGTTTTTACTCACTGCAGCTGTTTCGTCTTCAGTAACTTATATTTTCCCTGCATTAATTGTTGTTTTTGTGAGTCTGGGTTGATTAAAATCAGCGATTTTAAAACCTGTGCTGCCCTCTGCTGGTGTAAAATCATATTTCACATAAAATCCGCCAGCAACCCTAACCCTTGGTGTTACAACGATCCAGGCATCTGCTCGTTGGGACCTTATCTACACGTTTAAACATTTACCTTATATTTGTTTCATTATTATCCTTATTTGTGTTTCCTTTGTTATTCATGTGTTTTCTCCATGTGCACTCTTTTTTTTTGTTATCATTACACGTGGCTGTCTAATAAAAACTCTCATTTCTCATTTCACTGCACTTTTGTGTCGGTCCATTTCTCTTCACTTCGTTTGTTTGTCGCTTTTCGCACCTCAAGTCGAAGCTGGCATCTTTCTTTTCATTTGTTTTGCTTTATTTTTTTTTTCCTTCTTTGTAGATTTAATCCTAAGGATTAAAGAAAGTGGGTCTTTTTGTTGTTGTTTTTGTAGATGTTTCCCGTCTCATCCATTCTCAGCTGAAGCTGAAAAATGCAGAGTTCGGAGCTTTTAATCTGCAGTGAAGTGCTCTCCTTTTACCCACGTGCAAATCCCCCTCCCCTCCCTTCTCCTCCCTCCCAAGAGTTTTTAGAGCCTTTGGTGTGAAGCTGGCTGGGTGTTGGACATCAGGTTAACCATCGTCAGGAGGGAGGAAAAGCAGAGTAATAACCTCCACCAAGGAGGTTCTGTTTTCTGTAGCTTCTGTTCGTAAAAGTTTTGAACAGATTTTCATGAAATTTTCAGGAAACATCAAACATAGAATCAAAGGTCAAAGGTCAAGGTAACAGATGAGCCCATGTCTAACTCTGCAGCTGTATAACAGGATCATTAAACTGTGCAGCTGGACACCTCATGGGACATGGGTGATCACCACTGATTTCAAGGAGACGGGGTCAAAAATCAAGCCCACAGATGATCTTGTGCTCCAACTATGTAAGCATGTAACGGAGGAAAATTAACTGCACAGCTGGACACCTCATTGGTCAAAGATGATGCCTGTTTGTTTCAACGTTCATGGGGTCAAAGGTCAAGGTCACAGGTAACCCCTTTGTTAAAACCTTCTCTCTGCTCCTACATGTGACCCTTCTGTTTCCTCCACCAAGGAGGTTCTGTTTCCGGTTGTGTAGGTTTGTTTTTCTGTCTGTCAGCAAAGATCAGGTAAAAACTAAAGAACAGATTTGGAGGAAATGTTGGTGTTGAAACAAGAAACGATGGGTTCAATTATTTTTTTAATCACGCTGTGGCCTTAGTGGAGGTTTGCACCAGCACAACGCAGACAAATATATTATCATTAAGCTCTTTTATTCAACGTCCTTCTAATATTTCAGTTTAGCCCTGCATTAACATTGCTAACACAAACTATTACTCATTTCTTATTGGTATTTCTTATTTAAAAGCCTTCTAAGATCATCGCCTGAAACCCCCGGATGCCGAAATGCATCTAGCCGTAAAGACCTTTGAATATGTTTTTGTGTTGGATGGTGTGCGTGTTCCAAAGTGCTGCGGTGACGTTGGTTTCTGTCCACCAGGCTCAGCCATCCTGCACCAGTGGCAGCAGCTGGCGCAGCCTCACCTGGGGGTGATCCTGGACGCCAGGCCGGGCGTGGTGCCAAAAGGCTACAGGCCCCTCGAGCTGGAGCTGGAGCAGGTCCGTGCGCAGGTTTGTTTGGCGTTCGTGCAAATGTTGATTCTCGCTGATGGTTTGAAAGGCTGGCCGCTTTTTAAATTCGATCCAAATTAGCTGAAGGGGACGGGAAATTTGGGCAAGCGCAGCGAAAAAAAACCCACATCGTGACTCAGAGCACTTTAGGGAATTTACCGAAACAGTTTGGAGATAATAGAGTGAAATGTTTGCAGGGAGGTGACTTTCTAACCACTTTACAGGCTGTTACAGTTTGTTTATTAGTTCAAAAACAAGCAGATTTTGGATTTGGACCCCCCCCCCCTCTCTCTCTCTCTGCTGCTGCAGGTGTACCCGTGGGGTGGTTTTGAGGAGGATGAACCAGGAGAGCAATACTTCCAGAACCTGCCCACCTCCTCAGCTGTCGCCTCTCCGGCCGTGGCCCCCACTGCCAACGCAGGCGCAGCCAGCCTCGGCCCGCCCTCTCCGCCCTCTCCAACGCCGTCACCGCATCTCAGCAACACTGATGGAATGGGTGAGGATTCACAGCATCCTCACAGAGGAGACTGGACCTGTTTGGAAACTGAATTTGTTCTTTTGGCCTCTAAAAGTTACAGGTATATGATAAATCTGAGAGGAAGCAGACTGAGGAAATATTTAGTTTTATATGCGGGAAGGCTCGAGTACGCAAGAACAGATGATTTTCAGTGAATCACTATGGATTTGGTAGGTGAAACATAGACAAACAAAACAGTCCATCTTTGGGCTGCAATAACAAGAATAAATAAGTCATCTTAACTAGATTTTTTAAAAACAAGACCTGGATTAAGAAAACTGTAGCTGGTGATGGAAAAATCCTTCATTTGGTGAAGAAAAATAAACATTTCCAGCATCTGTCCAAATGAACAATACAGGAGTAAGGCATAGCATCCATCCATCCATCCATCCATCCATCCATCCATCCATCCATCCATCCATGAAATTTTACCTGTAGTTCAGGTTTTACTATGTTTTATCTTTTAAAAGCTTTCACTTTTTATTACAGCCAGTTATTTTCTTTAAATTAGCTGTAAAGTAAATAAAAGAAATGCTATAAAAAGTCACTTTAAACCAATCAAGCTGCTGTAAATACTTCACATTGTGAGAAGACCAAGGGGTAAATATGACGGACATGGCCCAGTCCAAATATCTCCTCATCAGATGGTACATTCAAACCAGTTTTAATCACCGTGCTTGAAAACTGACGATCCTCTTTGGGTTTGTGTGACTTTCAGCGGCGTACTTCCCTGGTAAATGCATGGCCCACACTAGCTCTACCTACACCTTCACAACCTGCCGGATCCTCCACCCAACAGACGAGCAGACACGGGTCACGCCCAGGTAACGCACAGCCTCTGCTGGTGCTCAGTGATGTAGGATTGAAGTACGTTTTTGTACCCATTTCATCTGCCAGAACTCATTTATATTAAATAAGCTTTTGCTTTCTGCCTTAAATGAGATGTTCTTTTTAAAATATACATAACTGCACTAAACGCACCATCTAGCCTAATATAATAATGTTGTTTAATTTCATTATACTTTGAGAGGCGAACATTTAGTTTGGTTTTTGCTTGACAGAGGAAAGTTGCTAAATAATACATGCAGATGGTTCCAATTTAAAGCCACTCAACTGCACTTTAGGCTTTTTACTGTCAATAAAACTCCAACGTTAAAGTGTTAAATGAGCTAAAAGTTTTTGTAACCTCGTCTGATTCTCATTTATTCCAGTTTGAACCCGATCCCTGCGTCGTCCTCCTGCGTGATGACCTGCGGCCTGTTGGGTACCCCCGCTGCTACTCCGTGCACGCCACGCAGGCTCAGTCTCAGGCCCTCCGAGTCCTCAACCAACCTCAGGCAAGGCACCGCACGAGCTGCCGCTGTCAGCTCCGATCTCAAATCAGATCTTATTCTCACCGCTCAAAAACGAAAAAGTTAAATAAGTGAGTTTAACTGCTAGGTTCATCTTCACGTCTGTTTGCTGAAACTAAACAAAGACAACTTGGTGAAGTTTACCACAAAAACGGGTTATAACAGGACACAAACTCAGATTTATTGATTAAAGATAAATGTTTTTGACTCATTTTTGGCTCGTGTCTGTGTAGAGATGGAACGCGCACCACCAGCACCTCCCTGGGGTTAGTGCGCCTCCTCCAGGAGAGAGGGATCTCTGCAGCCATGTATCACCAGAGCCAGGGCCTGGAGTACAGTCAGAGCAGTGCAGGAGTCCTCCTCAGCACCTATATTGCCCCAAACCGACGATCCAACCCCGACCCTCTGCGCCCGCCCACCCCTCCAAACTCTCCCACGAGGCCAGGCGCCTCGGCTGTGCCAACCTCCGCAGGCTTCGACTTCAAGAGCCCGTCCTACGACAACTTCCTGGCCTCCAAACCGGCGCGCTCCATTCTGAAGGAAGTGACGGGCATGAGAGGCCGGCAGAGAGGGAGGGACTGCGAGAGCCAAACCGACGTCAGCGTCACCGTCCACAACCTCAACCTGCTGGACAAGGTGAAGCGGCTGGGTGTGGCTGGAGCGCCACGGGGCAGGGCTGTGAGTTCAGGTCCCATCCTGGGGCCTTTGGGTGGCCTGCGCAGGTCTGGCTCTCCTTTCGGGCCGGACGGAATGAGGAGGAACCGGAGTTATCCAGCCATGGTTGGAGCCAGCATGGCCATGAAAGGCCCAGGGCCCCAGGAGTAGTCTGGACTGCTGCTGGACATGAGGGGGACCTAATCAGGAGACAGGCAGGGCTGAGGACTGGCTGCTGAGCGGTCACCTGGAGCCCAAACACAGACTCATGATGTTTGGACCATCCCAAAAAAACAACACGGCACTACGAGTTTCCAATCACTACTGTGCGTCTCCATAAACACTATTCACTGCAGTGCTTTTAAGAGGTGACTGATGCTTGAATAATAATAATAATAAACTAATTTAAATAGTTACAAATCTGAGTAGTTTTGTTTTCATGTGCCAAGTTTTTGAGAAATCTCTAAAATGAGACAAAGAACTTTTCAAAACAATCAACTTTCAACTTTTTTAGCATTCTGTTCAACAGATTGGCTTAAACTTTTTAAATTAATAAGGTTGCCATCGCTTAAGTCATGCAGCCCAGTTACTCCTACTCAGCCAGTGATCTTTTGTTTCTGTCACAATATTTGATTTGGTACGTCTCTCACAGCTTTGGAAAAAAAAAAAAAAACATAAAAAAGTACATCAAAATGTGTGGCCCAGTAGCAATGCTGCTAAACTGCAAACTACAAAAACTTTCCACATGAACAATAAAATATTGGCAAAACGTTCAAAAAAGTAACCCTATTTGGAGCTCTGGAGCTCGGACATGATATAAAAACATAATTCAAAGTTTAAACAGCAACCGGACTCCTCTGACTCTTAGGGTTCGGGAGTTTTTTCAATATGACTTATAGTTTTTGCATCGAAACTGAGGCTTACTTTTTTTCATTTCTGCCTGCCTTTCAGGAAGTGAGAAACATGGTGATAGCAGCTTTTTAGCAGCAGTCATTTTATTTGACCGTGGTTGTCTTTACTCTTCTTACACAATCTGGACACTGAAATAAAGACCTTTTGTCAATTTATATTATTGTAAAAGTAAACCCCCCCAAAAAAGAGAAAGGTTAGAGTATGGCGGAAGTAGCTGCACTGACACCCTTCAAATTTTCTTCTATTTCTTTCCCTTATTTTTCTTATTCTTCAGATGATTTGTTTGTGCCCACACCTTCAAAACTAACTACAGCCTGCTCAACCTTGGATGTACTTTAATACTATCACAACACGCCAACGTCCTCAATTAAATCAATCACATTTTCTGCATGATAGCATGCTAACGGTAGCATTTAGCTCAAAGCAAATGCTGCTTTTGACTCTTGTTAGTCCCCATTCAGATTTGGCTCATATAGTTTGACAAAATGGACACCTAAAACATTTGAATGTGATTTCAGGTTACATAATTAAGCGAACGGACCAACAGACTACTGAAATAGAGCTGCTGAGACGTCCACTCACTCCTCTGCTAAGGAGATTGACTCTAATAGCCGCTTGTCGTACTCCCACTCCTGCCTTTTTTTGTTGTTGTTCTAAATCCACAAAACCCCACACACACCTAAACATAACACACAAGCATTCTGCTGAATTACTCTGTTTGGAGTTGCTGTAGCACTAAATTATGCTTTTTTCCCGTATTAATAGATTGAAATGTGCATTTTATGGATGTTATATATTCATAAAAAATGCGTCAGCCCCGTCACATCATCCCTGATTCACCTACAGGAGTGAATCTGACCAGATACGTTCAATAAATCCGTAAGCAGACGTTATGGCAGAATGATAAAAACATGCTTTGGCTTTGTTTCCTAATTGCCCATTAGATAGGAAAGCTGATGGAGCTTCCAGTGAACTGATGAACCGCAGCCTGGATGGAGGGAGGCAGTGATTGGGGACTAATAAGCCTCTTGTGGTTGGAAGCTTTTGGACATTTTCCTAAAGGTTTCTGCTCACAGGAGGAAGCAACAGAGTGCTTCAGCCTGTTGTTACTGATTTGTTTGTTTTTTTCAAGCAAAATTTGGGCTCACAGGCACAGCAGATGTTAATTATCATCATCAACCTTTGTTAAATTTAAATAAACTGAGTTTTCCTGCACACTGAACACACTGCTCACAGTCATTTATTAATACGAATTGTATAGAAACAGTTATGTAGTTGTTTTTGTCCTTGAGGAAATGCTTATTGGTTGCTGACTCGATGCAAAAGGTTGTCCTCTGTGGTTGATGTTTATTATTTCTCACGTTGCAAAATCATGACTAACTCCAACCTGAGGTAACTGCGACGACAAATAGAGGTCCAGTTACGACATCAGTATGACCCTCCTCCAGCAGATGGAGCTCACAAATAACTCAAAACATAACAAGGACGGGAAAAATATATTCCAAAATATATTCTCTGTCCACATCTGAGCAGCCATAAATCCGGTTACAGCAGTCATGAATTCAAACCCGTTCACCATCTGTAGCTCGGTGCCGTAATGGGATATGTTTATTGAACCTCTGGTGACCAAAGGGTGAAGCTTAGGTGAGCAATAACCAAAAGAAATGTCACTGCTGCAGGCAGGGGGTCTAATTGGAGGAAATAACATAGTTTCAAATTGTTTTATGCTGGATTGTTGTCGTCTTCATGACATTTCTGACAATTTTATTTAACCCAAGATGATCTTAGACACTTGAGTGTGTGCGTTGTCTAGCCTCTCAGCTTTAGCCTAATTTCATCAGAAGTTGTGAAACAAAGCTGATGTGACGGTGTGGAATGGAGGGCCCTAATGCAGACAAGACTTCATGTAGCTGGTGCGAATTTAAAACAAAAACCAGATCCGTCAGATTGTATGGCGTGGGGTTCTGTGGAAAGGTTATGGACAAATAATATCTCACCTGTTGTGTTGTTGTGTGGCTCTTTGAACGACCTCAGTTTGGAGAAATAGACCGAACTGACAAGCTAACATATAAGCTAATGTGTGTTGTTTTTAAGGCAAAGTTATTTTCGGTGAAGACCTCTGCCCTTTTCTTTATACTCTGTGCTCTCTGGCTGGTGTCAAGGCTGATATGGGGCTAATAAAAACTATTTGACAAAACATCTCTTTAAAAATGACCAGACTAACCCTTTAACAGTTACCTGTTATTTGGGGGTCTGCACAGTTTTGTAATGTGACTCCTGTTTCTGAGGCACCAGCACTGAAACTTGCGTCTTTCTGACGTCAGTCACATCAATCACATTTACAGATAAACATATTTTCAGGTATTGGCAGACGTTCTGGCTCAGATTAAGAGGTTTCTGGGACAACGTGACACCGACTTCTGCTCTACTGTATCAAGCATCATCAAGAGCCACTCTTCCTCCGGGGAAATTCATAATAGCACGCTTGTCATTTAAATCTAGTGACATTTCAATGGCCTTTTTGCAATTATTCGAGCCTCGACAAAACAATAAACATTAAGACGCTGAGCTGTGTTTTTATTAGATGTAAATCAACTATTTTTTTGTGCTTCTTTCTTTACAACTCATGCTGCTGATAGATTAATCTATCACTTTAACTTGGACCTCATTTCTATCTCTGAAGCTCGTCTGTTTTAGGTGTTTGTAAAAAAAAAAAAGGCTCTTGATTTATCTGACTTCAAAGAAAGAAATTTTGGAGACTGACAAAATGATGAACAGAATGTTCAGCCAGATTCAAAAGGAGTTTGGACCATCTGCCCATTGCTGGATCTTCATTACAGCTCATGTTCCTTTCATGAATCTGTGCTTTTACCCATTTGCAACAAAACTAAAGCACTTTTTTATGTCTTAAGAACTTGAGTCATTTTATATAAATGCTGAAGGATTCTTACATCTTTGCCTTCATGACCTTTTTTTTATTTTTATTTTTATCTTTGCAGGAATCCTCGTACACAGTGGAGACGTTTACCAGCAGTTTCACCGTAGCCTTTTAAACCTTCAGCGAGCCCTTGACTCTCAAGTCTTTCTTCTTTTTAGATCTTTAAACAGAAAGAGTGGGTCGATTCCCATGGATCGCTATTAATCTCAAGCCTCTGTAAAAATCCTGCTTCAAGTGTGTTCGCTCTCCAATCCAATGGCTTTAATGGCCAACACACACAAAAACATGGCGAAGCCTCTCTTTCCCCCCCTCTGGGGAACCTAAAATCACCTCTGAATAATTCACCCTGCCTGCTCTGTGCATCGATCCTGCTCTCCACCATCTCACTCACACAGACACATCTTTCATTTAACACACATTACATATCTGCACCGCTTTGAATTCTTGCTTTTTTCATCACTAATACTGACTAAAGGGTGAAGTTTGTAACCATAATCACTGCTTGCTTTGATCAATGCTGCTGTCTCTTAGACCACTGTAGCAAAAAAAATATACACATTAATTATGTAAAGTGTCTTAAAGGGATCGTTCAGATGTGGAAACAATTAATATCCCAGAGTAGCTTTTTAAACAAGTAGTATATTACCTGTTGTAGATAACTCTTTGAATGAACTCAGTTTAAATAATTAGTTTAGTTTTGATTTGATTGATGAGCTGAGAATAAGTCCAAGTGAGGCCAAAACTAAAATAGTGACGTTTTTAAGATAGGTGAGGAAAGAGGCGTTGGTGGAGAGTGGGCAGACAGGTGAGTTTTCGGGTCAGCATTTTTACTCTTTCCAGGAATTAATCAGTGTTGTGTGTCCATCAGAACTGCAGCAGTCTAAGAGATCATGAGGCAAGCAATCCAACTAGAAGGAGGTAAAACTGGACCGGAGCAAAGGATCCTGGGTAAGAAACACAATCTGAAGGAATGCTTAGAAAAAACAAACTGAGTGGACACAAAAACCCAAGGATGCAGACTGGACTCGAGGTTTCAGTGAAAGAAAAAGTTTAATAACAATATTTTTTTAAAAGCTGATGTAGCAGCAGGTTAGTACACAAAGTAAGGAAACCACTAGGACTACGGAGGAATCAGCCAGTGAAACAAACAGTATGATAGACTGATGAGACAGAGAAAACCAGAGTATAAGCCGACTGGGAGTGGTGAGATAAGAAATTACAGAGAGTAATGAATACAAGGAACAGGTGTAAGTGATAAACTGAGGGCAAAAATGAGGGAGAAAATGGCCAATGGCATGGGGAGACACTGAAAAACAACTGAATATACAATCACAAAAAGAACCTAAACCGGAGGAAATCAATAATAACAAGAAAAACAAAACAACCACAAACAACAACCATAAAATAACCACGAATCAAAACAGAACTGTTTTGAAATTTCTGAGACCGGAGGGTTGGAATCCCCTTTACCTATTTCTACAAACCAATATAATTTAAAGAGCTATCTCCAACAGGTAAGATATTAACTGTTAATAACCCATCCGCAGAGTTCCACCTAAAAAAAAACTTGAACTACCACTTTATAGTAACGTCTCTTTTTGACTACATCTTCCCAAACAGGAGAGATAAACGAGACTTTCACTGGAACCCAAAGCATTTATCAAGGTTTGGTTTGGAGCCTGTTTTAATTCAGCTGATTTCAGGTCCTGCAGACCTCAGCTGTTGTGACACATGATGATCTTTTGGGTTTTTTTGCAGATATTTTGGAACATTACTCAGGCAGCAGAATCGTCCACCCACTTTTATCTTCTTTGTGTAGCTGCAGACTGACCCTATGTTTCCGAATCAGATGCATCTCTTAGTTTTCTCGTTGGCTACGATTCAGGGTGTTTTTTTTTTCTTCTTTTCTCATGTGATGAATTTTGCTTCGGTCATTTTAAATCAGGCAAAAAACAGCTTTTAACACAGGTCGTTATATCTCAGCTTGTTTTGCTGTTTCAGGGTTCAAACCTTACGTCTTTTCATGGTGTCCTTCTTCTGTTGTTGATGTTTTTTTCCCAAAATGAAGAGGACACACACACTGAACACATGAAGAGGTGTATGTATGTATCATCTTTTTTACTTTTGTGTAAT
Source organism: Kryptolebias marmoratus (assembly GCF_001649575.2). Classification (NCBI taxonomy): domain Eukaryota; kingdom Metazoa; phylum Chordata; class Actinopteri; order Cyprinodontiformes; family Rivulidae; genus Kryptolebias; species Kryptolebias marmoratus. The sequence continues at coordinate 16,560,303 of NC_051434.1, forward strand.
CTCCTAAGCTTGTAACATTTTCTTTATATAGGTGCCTTTGTTGCAGTTATTTAAATGTTGTTGTTTTAATTGGATTTACAATGAGATTTTATCCAACAAACTGCATTTGTAGATATTGTGCGAGATGATAAAATGCACCAAGCAGCATTAATTTCATTTATAGTTGAGGTCAGACGTTTCCGTCCACTCATCACAGGCATGAATGTCATGTTAATTTAAGATTTTAATCATTTATTTGAATCATTCCTTTCCAGAAAGATTTATCACACAACATACAGCTGGCAGGCTCAAATATATTAACAATAACTTAAATCTTTTAAGAAGTGAAGTTTCTAAAATGTCTAATTTCTCATTGGTGGTTCGAAGACCATCCATTCAAACAACTGTATGTAAGTACAAGTTATTTGGGCGTCACCACTTTGTCAAGGTCTGAAAGGAGACCAGAACCACCCAGGGACCACCATGACTCGAGCCTGACATGAACACGCCACCGCCTAAAATCTGCAGCTGCAGCTCACGGACCAAACGCCTTCTGAAGAAAAGTTTGATTGTCAGACGAGACAAAGACTGAGCTATCTAACCACAATGGCAAGGAATATGTTTGGAGATATGAAGGTGAACCTTTCAAACCTAAGAACCCTGCACCAACTGCCAGGCATGGTGGTGGTAGCATCATGCTATGGTGTTGGTGCATTGCACAAGGTGGATGAAATAATAAATGAGGAGGACTACCTCCACATTCTTCCAACACAGCAGGGTCCAAACACACATCAGAACTGGTTTCTGATTGGTTAAAACAAAATAACATAAGTTTATAAAATGGCCTTCCTAAAACCTCGACCTCAGCCCTGTTGAATATATGTGGATGATGCTTAAAGGCTAAGTTTGTGTCATGAAACTTTGTTAATTCTGCCAAAAAGAGTGATCAAATATCAGCCAGAAGCAAAAAGGTTGTTAATAGATACAAAAAGTCTGTGATCGAGGTGAAACTTCCTAAAAAAACACTAAACCAACCATTAGTGCGGGTTTATTTATATTTATGTGCTTCCATATAATTTTGACCCTGTGTGGATTAAATAAAATCCCTCTTCAAATTATTCAAAACACTTTGTTACCCTCTATGTTTTTTTTCTACAACAGGAATAAATCCACTTCTATCACTGCTTCTTTTAACATTCTTCTTTTTTTTTCCTCCATTTAATTCATCACAAAACGTCAGACAAATAACCTCAGCTTCAAACGTCAAACTGCATGCCTGCCACGCAAACGGAACTGTAAATGAGGACGATTTTAAAAAGAAATCTTCATCTCCACCGTTCTGCACTTAAGGATGAAGACGAGCTGCATTCACTGAAACGCTTCAGTGACGTTTTGGATTTGAACTGAGGCGTTCGCAGAGCGGTTCACAGAGCCTGATGGTGACCTCTGAACGGGATCCGTAACAGGGCTTTTCTAAAGGAGCCGTTCTTTTTTTTAAGTTTTATGTTTTCTTCGGCTTCTGCACTCTGAACTGAGCAGCGCGCGTTGTGTTTTGTCACAGTTTAAGCTGTGCGCATTAAAACCAACATGAACGACCTGTTGTTTCAAATCTTTATTTAGTCCAGGTAGTCTCAACAGACCAAAATCTTTTCACCCCAAATCATAAAGAAACCAGATAAACGAATGAGAAACATACAGTGGGAGAGTCTGTGTAAAATTTGGCATACAATATGAATATTGCATTATTACAGTTTTACAAACAAATGTACAACAAATACATCATAAATAGACTCTTATTGTGAGCTTGCGTGGGTTCATTTTTCCTCTGCTTTTTTTTTTTCCTGTGAGGAGAAGCGAAGGCCTCCTTACGAGGAGTACTCGTACTCTTCGGCACTGCGCCGGCCAAAATCCATCCACCCCAAGTAGTCCCTGTCTGCTATCCGATGGCTGCTGCTCAGTCCGCCGCTTCTGGTGTTGGCCATCGAGTTTCTACGCACAGATCCTGGATGGATGAGGAGGAGGAGGAGAAAAAAACAGAGCATGGGTGAAATTTGTATTCCTCTGAGTGCAGAGAACTTCACAGGCTCGTGATCCTGCTTTTAGTTTCTTTAGATGCTCTGCTTGTGACGGGAAAACTTTTAATTCTTGGAGAAAGTTTGACACATCTAAGAGACTCCTAGTGACATAATTGGGCAGAATGTGAAGGTTTCACAATGAGACGGGCTTTAATGTTCTTCGCACAGGCCACTGTGGCTTTAAAATGTACTTTTAACTAACTGGATGCTTTTAAGATGAAGGATTTCATGCCTTTCCGAACTTTTTGTGGGGGTTTGTAAACAGCCTTACAGCTTTCCACAGTTTGGTTTTTGTGCCTTTCGAAGGATTTCGGTGCTTTGACAGCTGAGGATGTTTGCTTTCTGAGTCTGGGTTTTTACATGTTCTCTCTTTTAGATCTGCTCTGCTGTGAGGATTTTAATTGTTTTTTTTATTTGTTGTTGTCCCCCCCCCCACACACACACACACACAATTCTCCTTTGTGCTCATTCACGCCTTGTGGCCAGAAGAAAGGGAAACGTTTTTGCTTGCGTTTTGTGCACAAATTTGTGCCTCTGTTTCCTCTCAGTAATTATGGCATACCCCTTTGCACATCTTATCCAACATCCCCAACTCTGATCTCTGAGTCCCTGTTTGTTATTTATTTATTTTAACTCCAAGCTAAGCCGGGCAGAGATGCTTTCTGGTTGATAATCAATTGCACAGAGATGCACTTTTCACTCCGCCCACATCCTCCCACGCAACACAAACACACACACACACACACACATTTTCATTCCCTGGCGCGCCGAGGAGATTGGCCGCAGAAGGCTCGACAACGACACCTCCCACACCGAAACATGCAAGTGAACAGCGTGCACATGAGCACAGACGCCCACAAACACACAGTGAAACACGGGCCCCCCTCAGGTATTACAGTTCAATTTCTGTGCACATTTTTGGCGTTTTATAGATCTCTGGGTCTGACTTTACAGTTTCAGATGATGTTTTGTCTTTTTTTTTTTGTCTTATAAAACCTGAAACCGGGTATTACGCAACAGGAACAGAGAAACTTCAGAGCTTAAAGCATGTCGGTGCGCTAGTTCAGTTACATCTTTGTTGTTTTTCTGTGTATTGATTAAAAGAAAGCAAAGCCAAGAACTGCTCGGCAAAGATGCAACAAATGTTTCTGCCTGTTTCAGAATCAACAGTTCGACAAAGAGACATCACGAACGCAAGGACTCACTTTTAGTGTCTAAACTCTAAGGAGACATTTGAGGTGCTGATAGTGTGTGTGTGTGTGTGTGTGTGTGTGGGAGTGATCAGAGTTGATGAACATAAAAACATAAAAACAACAAGAAAACACTGACAATAACAGAAGATCAAGTGAGTAGAAGTCAGATTTGGAATCGGATGGTTGAGGACTGAAGGACGTCCGGAAGGCTGCGCACATTAATACACGCTCTTTCAAACCACAGAAGCTTTTCAGAGCCACTAATTCGTTTTACAAAGCTGCCTCTGCATTAATTCCAGTAATTAGCTGTGACCGATGGGAGGAGAGTGGCAGGAAACACGCACTTTTCTCTGAAAATCAACCAAAGTTGCAAATGCTGATTTTTTTTCCAGATGTCTTCACGTCCTCACAACACATCCCTCATGCAAAGACACAGACAAATCTCTGTTCACACACCTTTTCTGGAGGAGATGAGTCTCGCGAGCAGCTCGCTGAGGTTTGCACGGGAGTCTGCGGTCTCTTCATTCAGAGGAAGAGCTTTCAGCTGGGGGTTCGAGCGGCTGTGTCGGAGGTGGGGCTCCCCCAAGCTGTGGGTGCCAGCCTCAAGGACAGCTGCTCAACACAAAAGACACAAAAGACCGGGCATCAATGGGGTGGGGAGAGAAAAAAACTTAGCGTGACTTCAAGAAATGTGCTCGCAGAAAGAGACCGGTACCTTCAGAGGGAGAGGAGATGGAGCGCTGGCCCTCGTCTAAGGGCTGAGAGGAGAAGGGGAGTCCCAAACAGCTTGAGCACAGGACCGCCAGCACAACACACACACACAGTCCTACAGTCATCTGAAACAGGGGGGGGGGGCAGAGGGTCAATGAGAGGGAAGTCTGGACTTACAGTGAAAAAGACCTGACTGTAATCGTCCACAGCGAGACAGCTCAGACCATCTGCCAGACAACTACGCTGCCTTCAGATAACGATCTGGTCCGACTCCAGGGAAAGTGTGTGAATCAGTGCAGCATATTCAAGCCGCCGTCACATCCCAGCAGCTTCGGTTGGAGCGGGCAGCGGGGTCTGGACATCATGAGCAACAACGTCAACTCAACAAACAAAAACAAATCTCTGCTTCGGTTCGTTTTCAGACGACATCCCCAGAAATAAAACCTTTCAAATTAAAGCGACCCGGTCCTCCAGTTTTATCAAGCAAATCAAATTTATCATAAATTGAATAGGTAGAAAAAGGAGTCACTTTCTTCATATTTAAAGCACGTTTGGGTAATTTTGTCCTTTTGCTCAAATGTTACTTTTTCAGAAATCTGAGAATCACAGAGAAAAAAACATGCTGTAAACATTTTTAAAAAAACAAACTTAAATCTCAGCTCATAAATGACCAAATAAAGGTTTTCTTACCATGAGAAAAGAGCTTCAGCGTGTTTAAGGAGTGTGTAAGAATGAGGAGAGCACTTGACTGATGAGTGGGAAGGATGCCCCTTTTATACTTGCCGCTCAGCTCCCCTCTGTGTGTGTGTGTGTTGTGCCTGTGCAAGTCGTGTACTCCATGTTTGTGAGTCTAAAGTGAGCGCAGTAGCTCCAGCCTCAGCGATACAGCAGCAGATTCTGGTTTTACTGTCTGTTTGCTTGTCATAAAATTGAACTGTGCCTGTTTGTGATAAAATACCACTGAGTTTAGCTGTGTGTGTGTGTGTGTG
>NC_051434.1:16565262-16663194 GCF_001649575.2 Kryptolebias marmoratus
CAATGAATCATGTTTGTAAAATTGAATGATTTTAATCAGACATGTGACTTCAAAGTGCTGTTAAAAGATTGAGGAATAGTAGATAAAGAACACTTTCATGTATTTATCTGTGTGTGTGTGTGTTTGGGGGGGTGGGCAGTGTAGTCACGCACACGTAGGTGTGTGAGGATCTGTATACACCCACATTACATGTGTGGGTGTATGTCAGCCTAAAAAAATGGGCTTTAGCAGGAGAAGAGGATCTTCTGCGACAGAGCTTGGAGTGAGACGTCTCCCACCCGGCTCTTTAATCACGCAGGATTAACCCGGCCCCGTCAATCCCACCGACGGGCCAAATCAGTCGGCCTGAGTCAATAACTATTGATCAGCTGTTTCTGACTTCATGTTTTTATTAATGAGGCTGACAGACTGCTGAGGCATGTCAGGATTACGATCTCGGATTCGGCTAAATCGAGCTGCTGCTGAGACAAGAAAATGTTGCGCCTGTTTCACTCAGGTTGACGTTTTCAGCAACACATTATGTGTTGTTTTCAGGGACATTAGTGAGGGATGTAGACCCAAAGCAGCGGCCCTTGAAGGAATACTGTATTGCCTGCTGATCTGGATGCCAAAGTCTTAACCAAAGATTTCACCTGATCTTTCACATGAAATTTAACATCAGTATCTGTAAAACTCACAGCAGTCTAGATATTTTTGTGGTTGCTTAGGTTAATTAGCTGTGGCAACCATCTTGAATGAGGTTGACCCCAAAGTTCACTCAGTTGTAGATGTTCATCCAAGGATCACTTTGAGATTTTTACTAAAATCCGTCCACCTTGCTGCAATCCTTTCTTTATCTATGATTTCCTTCGCTCTGTTCATCTTTTTGCCCACTTAGGAAGCAATAATGTTTTCTCCAGGCACCATCAGAAAGCATAAGTGTAGGAGGTGAGGCCACAGCCGTTCAAATTAGAATTAATTAACCGTGTGGTGTGGGAGGCGTTCATGTGTGTGAAATTATCGGCGTTACCTTAGGTCTGAGAAATATACTTTTAGGTGTTTCGGTGTGTGCGAGTCTGAACTCAAGTGTATGAGACGAGGGTAACGTCTTCCAGGCACTTTGTTTCCTCACCTTTCAGAGTGGGCGAGCAGAATTTCACCACTCCTGTGAGGTCTGTTTGTTAAGTTTCATGCAAAACACATCTGGCCAGAGGCCTGGTTTAAAAACTGTAGTGTCCAGTTTGTGATGATGGATGAGATTTTTTTAAAAATGCACAGAACGGTTGTATGCTAAAATCGAGAATCAAAGCCCTCACAAAAGGGCATTTGCTGCAGCTTTAGTATACAGTTAGTAAATACTAAATAATGCATTGCTTTAATAATGCATCTGAGTCACTTTCATTGTCTTACACTGAAACGTGTGCCCCTCCGACAAACCTCATTTTGGAGGAGCTTCTCCAGCTTCTTTTTGTTGAAAACTTCCCGTTTTCATAGTGAGACTTCCTGTTGAATGTTCTGGGGTTTGAAATACACAGCAATTCTCTTTCTAATTTCTAAAAGCAGTATTTCACTTGGCTTCAGCTGTTGGGACACTACTCTCAAAATTTGCGTAAAACCGCAAAAAAATAGGCAGATTTTTTTCTTGCAGTCTCACTGAATTGTGAGTGTTTGAGTGCAGCAAACATTGTGAATGACCACTTTTTGAAAGTCAAGACCTGTTTTTATGGACACGGCTTGCAAAACAATATTCTTGACCCTCTCCAACCACATCGCACCCGCTTCGGTCCACTTTGTACCCATATTTATGAGTTAATCTGCTGGAGTACATTTTGACGAGCTTTCTTAAAAAGAATTATTATGGTTTTAGACTTTGCCCCAGATGTTGATCCTGATGTCAAAATACAGGTGTAGCGTTCTTCAGACAGGTTGGAGACGCTCAAGCTGGGGTGTTTTCCAGTCCCAACCTCAAAACCCAACATAAAAAGTGGTGACAGCTGCACTGATAAACTATATATTCACACTTCTGTCGGTTTGTAACTTATTAAATCAGTCATATAAATAACACTGTATAATCTTTATCAGTTGCTACATTGTTTGAAAGCAGAAAATGCTGGGAAATATATTATCAGCTTTGATCACTAAATGTTATTGAGCCCAACAATCAGCAAATCCTTCTGGTTTTCCAACACACACAATAAAGGTTGGATGTGTTGTCATTCCCAGGCAGGAGTTCTCACTTATGGCTAAATCTGAACAAACAGGAGGAACAAGACATGAGACTGACCCAAAGTCCTGTGGGTTTGGACCACTGACTATAAAGATGGTTGTTCTTCTCAAAATCCCTGTAAACATAACCCTACCATCAGTTAGAGAAACTTTAATCATTTTACATTGTCTTCCTAAAATTAAAGGTAGTCTTTGCAAAGTTATGAAGTTCAATTTTAAAAAAATCTTTTTTTTTCTTATAAGTTCTTAAATTAAAAATCTGTGAATGGCTGCAAAGTACCACATGAGTTTGTTTACCTCTGGAAACAGCTGACGCTCAGTAAAGTATGCAGATAAAAAGATAGGTTAGGTTGAAACTGTAACAAACTTTTTGCAGAAGCTGATCCCTGATATTAATTCTTGACAGCTGTCTGACTCAATCTTTCCCTCTTCTTTCGTTTTTAGCAGCAGATTCAGTTTTATATTTTTGTATAAACGTCTTCTTCAAGATTCTGCGCTTGTCCAATACCTCCATATTTGTTTACCTACAGAGACAACAGTCAGCGTAATGTGACTCAAGCTTCCATGTGGTTTCCAGCAGATTCAGCTTTATTTACAATGAGTCTATACCTACATTTCAGGAGTTTGCAGTGAGTCCTTTTAACAGGATGTACAGTCATAACAAATAGTAATACACAATATCTGTTTTAAAGTTTTACATATCCGAACATAAAAAAAAGTTTTGGCAATCAGAATTTAAGGGTAATATGTTTAATGAACATTAAAGAAATCAGATAAGACAGTCATTTTTATACAAAAATGAATTCAAAACCTTACTGTGGGGAAAGCACTTCTTTTTCTCTCTGCCTCCAAAGAAATTCGGAGGATTAGCAGCAGCCAGGTGCTGCTGCTAAAATGGAGTCAGAGAGAAACCATGACACTTTAAATGACAGTTGGGAGCTCAGTAAATGATATAACTACTAAATCAACAGCAACCTCCTCAACGTTTTTCTTTTTAATCTGTTTTTTTTTCTCTTTTTTTAACTGAATTTCGTGCAGCCACACAGCAATTATGCAGTCATTTATGCATCTGTCAGTGGGTTAAATCTTTCAGTGCAACCAAGTTCTTTGTGCAGGTGTTGGCTAGAAACAAAGAGGTTTGGCAGCACTTGCTTTAATAACCTTAATGGAGAGAAGGAGGAAATGGAACCAGATGCAGGATTGAGAGGCGGGAGAGGGAAGGCAGAAATAAGGTGCCAAGAAATAGATACTGAACAGGTAAGCAAGACAGAGACACCAGCAGAAAAAACAACAACAACAATGGACTGACAGTGACAAGTGAAAACAAAGGACTGGATAAACACTGAGGGAGTAAACGACAGACAGGTGTGATGATTGACAAATTAGAACCAGGTGTGCGGGGGAAGCAGAGGGCAAAACTAACGAAGCAGAAACAAGAACTAAAGTACGAAACAAATAACAGAACAAGGCCATGGAAAGCCAGAAAACTCAAGTTTCAACTCACTGAAAAGCCACAACATTATGACCTTACATCCTGGCACTTACATGAATAGTAGGCCCCCTCTAAATTAAATGAAGACCCCTGCTATGACATAAAATCACCCAGATGGTCTTTGCAGGTTCTTGGCGAGATCTTCAGGTGTGTATTTAAGAGCTAGTCTAATCCTTTTTAAAGTGATGTTCTGCCAGTAGTTATCAATAGTTACTACCTTATCAGCTGCAAAATCAGTCAAAAGTCTTCTTCATCTAGGCTAGGCTAATGGCTAACTGAACAAGACCCATTGTTTAGAGTTTTTCAGGCTTGTGAAACTCAACCTTATCAAATAATGACACCCTGTGCTCTGTCAAAGAATGTTACACTAACTAATATTAGACCTCTACACTTTTGCAGGACATCGTTTCTTTAATTTGTCGCCCTTTTTTCGACCAAACAATGTCCGTGTTATTACACGGATGTCTGTGCTAAACATAGATAGATTGTTAGAAGCTGATGGCGCTGAGGCTGCTCAATGTATCCGTCCACCAGGAGCTGAGTGAGCTTTAGGACTGACGACTAATCAGGCGAACTGATACATTTATCCGTTACCTTTGACATATACACGGTCTGTTTCTGTGGGTCTATGCCGAGCACATTTTCATACTAACAGTGTTGTGTAAAGGTGTAGAGGTTTAATACTAACAAATGTAGCATTCAGGTATGTTCATTTTGAGAGAGTAATTTTGCAAGTCTAAAATACGATAAATACTAAGCCCTTGATTGGCTAAACAGTATCCTAGCCTGGGCGACGACTTCCTTAGTAACTATTAACGACTTTTTGACAGAACATCACTGCAAAAATGACGACTATTCCTTGAAGAACACAGTGGGCTCCACATTATGTGTAATAGAGTGTGATAGGTTTCTCAGTGGTTTTGACAGAGTACAAAACTTCTGTAGGAAGTTGAAGTGGTTTATCGTTGTTAAGGCAGCGTATCGAGGGCCTGGGTAGAGTTTGTTGGCAGTGTATCCAAAACTGGACCGGCATGGCTTGGTCATTGATAACTTGAAGCAGGACTGACCACTGCCCTCATGCATAGGGCACGACTGTGATCAAGGACATGGAAACAACAGATGCTTGCGGTGGTAGCATGGCGCGATCTTCTGGCACGTGCTGGGGTGGGCAAAGAAGAGCAGCTTGGAGACAAGGAAACTAGAACAAGAGAAAACTATTTGGCAAGTAAGAGTGTGACAGTGTCACGACTGCAGGGTCATCATCCAGTGTGAGGTCTCAGATCACGAGAGCCTTGGAGTCCTATTGAATCCAGTTTCAAGTGTGAAACCTGAACACTCACACAAAGCCATGAGAGAAAGGAAACAACAGCAAATAAAATGTCACACTTTTGGTGTAAATCTTTTTAGACTTAGAGCAACAAGGAAAAGTACCTTAAACGCAGATTTTTTTTTTCATTACTCTGTAAGATGTGTAGGTTTCATTTCCACACAACGAAGCTTTTCCATTTCCTTTGAGGGGCTGCGGGCAACGTTTCCTCATCGTGTGAATGAATCTCCATGGAGATCAAGCTCCGGTACGGACAGGACAGAAAGAACTATTACACCGTGTGCTCCCCATCAATTGTCCTGACACTCGGGTTGATGAGCCCGATGTCATCTCACCGCAGCAATGGACCCATTACGATGGAAGCGGTCGCACGTATTATGATGTGCAAATTGTCCAAATCTTCTTGTTCTGGAGGTTTTCGCAGTATCACTCCTATCACTTGTGACAGACATACAAATGTACAAGAAGCAAACCACAAGCTGTCACGGAGCCACTGTTTGATTTGTACTCTACTCCCGTCACTATGTCGTGTTATTTTACTAAAATAAACAGTTTTTTTTTTGTCACTGCACACGGGGAGGAAAGGGAATAAGAAAAATCCAATGAGCAGAGAGTTAAGGCTGTCTGAGATAAGAGGACAGAGAAGGGGGTGGCTGCGTCTGGTGATCAGTTTTAATTAACAGCAAGTTAAGTTAAGCTGCATCTCTCAGGGTCGCTTGATCAATATTATTGATTAGTGTTAAAGAAAAGATTGCCTTACCCAATATTTTTACACCAAAATGACACCAGAAAATGTTTAAATGAAGCTAAAATTTTAAACTTGAGCGACTGTCAAAGACAAATAACTTATTTTCAATGTTTTCATATAAAAACACTTAAAACCTGTAAACATTTCGCACCTGTCCAAACTTTACACTAAAAAATAACTCTGTTCCAAGTGTCTGAGTTGAATTATTCAAAAATAAGGACATAGTAGGGTTTTTTGGTGCATTTCCACATTCACTTTGTAGACTTGAAAACCAAACAACAATTACGCTGTTTTTACAAGTTTTTCTGTTTGCCTGACTTTATTTTAATCTTATCATCTCTAATTTTTGATTGTTTGCTGAAATGGTTAATAACTGAGAGGAAAGTTTAGACAAATTAAACAAAAAAGAAAAAATTTTGGGAGAATCTTTAGTCAGTGATGAATATTTTTTCCTGTATCTTGATTTGTTGGTACTGTCGACGTTCTCGCCACCTAGTGGCATGGCATGGATATTTCAGGGATTTCCCCAGAATGTTTGGATGGAGAAAAAGAATAAACAAAGAAAATTAAATCTAGAGTCATGTAGGTGCGGCCTTAAACATATTACTTGAACTGGTTGTGATTTTGACTTCTATAGAAAGAAAATACTTTCAAAAATGTGCTTGTCTTTTATTTTTTCTGCTATGATGATTTCTACCTCACAAACACAGACTTGTCTGTAGCCTGTCTACTAGTTTTTTGTTTGTTTGTTTCAGCATTTGTTGCATTGTTGTAATTGGGCTCCAAACTTTTATTCTAAACTATTCAGGTCCATTCAGACTTTCTTGTAGTTGAGCTGGAAAGCATTTTAGGAACCATTGTTCTGGTAATAAGAGCCGACCTCTTATAACAGCCTTCGATGCCACCTGATCGTGCTTTGTCTCTGATTTCTGCAGACCCAGTTTCAAAAGTAAACACTAGTTATCTTCCTGAAATACACATTTCTGAAGTTCTGATGTGTTTGTAGATACAGTAATGTTTGGATTGGACTGGGATTAGGACAGCGTTAGTCCTGTGTTAGTCTGTGGCCATGTGTGGGTCTGTTTGGACTTTCAGTCTGGGTTTACTTAGGTCAAAAGTGTCCCAGAGTGTTTTCAGCAGAGACAACATCCAAACTCCTGATTTGAAAGGTCCTGGCTCCAAACATTAAGCTTCGAACCAAAGGATGATGTCACATCCTTCCTGCTGTACGTCCTTCTTTACCAACAGCCCCAAGATCCATTTTATGTATTTGGGTTTAATAAAAACAGGGTTTTCTTTAAAATAGTTAAAGACATTACAGCAGAAATGGGGAAAACTCTTTTATAAAGTGGAGTTTTGAACAACTATTACAATTAGATTATAGGGATTCCCAGGAATAAACAGACTTCTGAAAGCTATTGTCATGGCTCCTGACGCCTCCTAATCTTTTTCTGTCTCTTTATCTCCCATTCTGTCCAATTGCAGGAGCCGTTCCTGGTGTGCAGGTGTTGAGTGCCAGCTGTCACCACTGACAATCATCCTCTCCATTTAATCCTGATCCCTGCCACTCTACAGCATCGGACTGTAGAGTGCCTTGTATCCGCTGCCTGAACCAAACCTAACTGTGTTTTCTTTTCTTTTTTCATCATATACACCAGCATCTGCCTGCTGCCATCCTCTGCCTCTGTGCTTCTTCCCTGGATGAAAACCATTATCATCTGTTTGACACCCTGCTCGTGAATCCTAGCTTTTCCAATTTCTTTGACAGTCGGTCAGAAAAGTTGCATTAAGGCCACCACATACAGAGGACGTCTCGTAGATACATCACAGTGGCTCAGTGTCGGAACCAAGCGGTACCTGAGAGCACCCACTCAAGTTGTAAGGTTCTGGTTGACCAAAACAAACCACACCAAGGGAGGACTGTCATATTGTGCACCGAGCATTACAGAACCCCTATGACATCTGTGCCTGCCATCCAGAATCAGGCATTGGACTCTTTACAACCCTTTATGTCATCCATAGCATTAGGCTTCCATTAACACCAGAGCAGAGCATGCATGTGGAGTGGCGCTGTAACCAGGAGGAGTGACCATCACATCCATGAATGGTGGTGCCAAGGGGAGAAGACCAATCTTCTGATCTGACATGATGGGCTTAACCATAAGGTCTGACTTCAGGTCACCTTTGGTAGAGTTTTGGGGGAACCTGATGGCACAACACTACATCAGTAACATCACGCTTACCCCTTCAGACAGAACAGTGGTACAGTCTTTCAAGAAGACAACGCCTGTCCACAGACTGTGTGATGTTGACATCCTCCTGTGGTCAGCCTGGTCCCCTGATCTTTCCCAACCAAACGTGTGTGGGATCAGCTTGTACGTCAACTCCGACTCAGCGTCGACCTGCTGGATGTAGAGTTACAACAGCTGTGGGCCAACTTGATGCAGGAGAAGATACAACAGCTGTACAACTCCGTTCCTCGCTAATTGTATCAGGCCACGCCCCACTGACATGGGAGTGTGGGCAAACCTTGTAAGTGACGTTTTGTGCAATCACAAGTGGTACTACGAGATCTCATGATATGTGTTAACGCTTGGAGTATGCTTTGAGGATGAGTCTCAGGCACTACCACACCAAAATATAGCTCAATATCTAAAAGAGATAAAGAGCTTGAGGTTGATTACCTGTGGTGGCCATTTTGCATACAGCTGAATTTGCATATGCATGTCCACATTTTATTAAAATGGTGTTTCAGATTAGCATTAAGTTAGCCTTTTAGTCTGTTTTATTGTCAAAACGCCATATTGTAAAAGACTCCTCCAGCCAAAAGGATTTAAAATGTTTCTAAACTATTTTGTGTTAAAATAACATAAGAATGAGCCAGAAGGCTTAAAATGGCAGCCAACTAGAGTATTTTAAGATCAGCAGCTTTAAAAGTACGTATAGGGATTTAGTTTCTTTTAGTGACAGCCTATAGCCTATTAAATAACAGTTAAAGAACATCCAACAACCTGGATTTTATTTTTATGTTTGCATCTGGTCTACATTCATGCAAACCGATGCCGTGTTCTGATCTTTGGCACGTTCTCTTCTTGGCTTGTTACATAACTACATCACTTTCTTCGACAAACTTGCATCAGAGGATGCAAGACTGTCCGCTCCCTATTCAAAATGTCCACCAAAAAAGAAGAATTGCTTCAATAAAGTTACAGACTGTCAACTTCAAAACAAGATTGTTTTTTGTGCAGTTCAACTCAGCAAGCCACCATTTTCATGTTCATTTTCATTTAATTTAGTAGTTTAGTTAGAAACGTTGCAGCAACTGGAAAGATCTCAGCAGCAAACTTGGTGCCACCAGGATCAAGTTTATGCTGAGATGCCATCTTAAAGCCCGATTTCAGCACGTGACGTTTGTTGTTGTTGTGCAGGTTTGCCTTTGACTGGTACTTGTATCTTTGCAGTCTGCTGCTATCTTAGCGCTGCAGTGTATATTCTGCATCCAATTAAGCTGACGAGCGTTCATTAAATGTTGCCACTTTTCTAAAAACGCGAAGCAATTAAAAAGCTTTTGAGGGAGAGGCAGCCTGAGCTGGGAAGTAGTGACAGGTTTGTAGAAGAGGAATCGGCGTTGGGGAGACTTTGCGCTTAAAATGAATCCTGTCTAGTAACGTGTGTTTGTGTATTTATTTAACACTCAGCCTCAGACTGAAAGCCTTAATGTTAGGGATCTGCTCTCGTCTTGAGCGATTTTTAGAGGTAAAACCCGGAAAATGTCCTCACCTATGTGCTTGTTTGCACACAGGCAGACATGAACGAGTAGAGGCTGGTTATTGTTAAACAGCTCCCGGCTCTGCTCGGCCTCTGCACTGAATTATAAATGATCCTGGGGTGTGTGTCGCTGCAGACAGAGCAGAGTGGATATAGGTTACTCCCATTGAGACATCAGAGACATCACACCCCAGGAAGATATCCACTATGACTTCTTCTTCCTTTACTTTTTACTCACAGACCAGCTCTGCTGCAACAGTTGCATCATAACTCTGTTTTTTCTTTTTTGTTGTTTTTTTTTTTAGCAGAAGACTCATCTAATGCTTCAGCTGAAATCTGACTCTTGGTGAATGCAATCAGTCGACTAAAATCTGCTTTTAACTTCTTATAAAACAGCACCCGCGGTGTCTAGTTTGTGGATCTGTGTCTCGCCTTTTAGCCTAACAAAGAGCCTAATTTGAAGCATCGGAGGAAGAGGTTAAATGGGATGTTTTGCGTTAGATGCAAACCGCCATGAAGCTCATTTGGACTCATTTGGACCGTTTCTAGACATTCGGGTTGTTGTGTTTCTGTCTGTATTTAAATAAGCGGAGAGTTTTAAAGTCCCCGTTTATGCACTTTTGGCCAGTGAAGATCAGACAAACCTACCATTTTATAAATACTGCTTCTGCTAAAGGAA
Source organism: Kryptolebias marmoratus (assembly GCF_001649575.2). Lineage (NCBI taxonomy): Eukaryota > Metazoa > Chordata > Actinopteri > Cyprinodontiformes > Rivulidae > Kryptolebias > Kryptolebias marmoratus. The sequence continues at coordinate 16,575,482 of NC_051434.1, forward strand.
TGAAAAAAGATGTTGCATAATGTTTAGTATTAGTGATGTTTCCATGATGCCTACAGTGGCGTGTATGTGTATTTAAACATACACATACATTTATTTCTTCTTTTTTGTTGCCTTAGAACCTGGAATTTAACTGGACCTTTTACATTTTGCTATAAGTAATAGGCAAACACAAAATACTCCAGATTAAAGAAGATAACAGGGAGATAAATTTGTTTTAAATCGTCCTAAAAATGATAAAATTGACAAGCGCTGTGTGCATATAATCATCAACCTTTTTACAGCAAGTCTCTTCAAGTGCGTCTCTATAAGTTTGGTCCATCTAACGTCTTCCTGATCAAACTGCTCCACCTCCTTCAGGTTGGACGGGTGCTGCTTGTGTCCAACAGTCTCAGAGATCCTCAGTTGGACTGAGGTCTGAATTTCAACTGGACCTTTAACGGTTTATCCTGAAGCCTCTGAAGTGTCGATTCAACGATGTGTTCAGGGTCGTCAGCCTCTGCCCCAGACTCAAATCACTACAAGACTCAGATAATGTAGGTTTCCCTCAAGAATTTCTCTGTATTTTTTCTCCATCCATCCGTCCTTCAGCTCGGACCTGTTTCCCAGTCCCTGCTGACGATCCCCACATCATGATGCTGCCACCACCATGCTACAGTGTGGATGGTGTTTCACTCTTTGTATAATCTTTCAGTTTTATAATAACGGATTTATTGGCGCTCTGCAGGATGTTCAAAGTTTTGGGATATTTTTTATACTCCAACTCTGATCTGTACTTCTCTACAACTTTGTCTGATTTGTGCAATGAGTTCCTTGGTCTTCATGATGGCTCCTGCTTGGTGGTAGCCATCACTGCTTAGAGGTGTTTATTCTGAGAGCTATCAGAACAGGTGTACACGAAGATCGCTCATAGGTAGATCCTATTGAACTCATTAGGTGACAAATTTTTTAATCTGGATTATTTTGAGTAGGTCAGTTATTTATCCATTTAGATTATAAAGAACAGATAAAAAAACTCATGGGAGTGAATTTACAACCCACCGTAGAACAGGGAGCTGTCGTGTTTTTCTCATTAAGTTCAGTTTTATTGTTCGTTTAGACCTAGATCAATAATTTTCAAAATTCTTTCATTATAAACACTAATTTCTGCGCTCCTCTGTGGCCCATAGAGAGTTGTGTTTCCTCATCATCGCCGTTATTGTGGCAGGAATTTATTAACAGTGATGTTTGAGCACCCTGGATCAGAGCGTCCCTGTAACAAAATGCAGTTCGAGGACAGAAATATTCTGTCATCGACACGAAAACAAATCTATTAAAAAGGAAATGCATTTATAGATTCTGTTGTTTTGTGCAGTCAGACTAAAATAAGGCGGAAGCTGCAGGTTCTCCTGGCAGCGAGGTGTGCTGAAGGCTTTGTTTTCATGTCAAAATGGAGAAGATGCTGTGATTCAGAGGCACCTGAAACTCCTTTGAGCGCACACATCTGAACCGAGCCGCTTCGTATAAAAACACGGAGTTTATTTGTGCACGGGTAAGAACAAAGCTAAAGTCTAAACTCACGTCCTGTTTTTGTTCCTCATCGTTAACATTCTTCAGCACATGCTGATGTCGCATTTACTCTCTCAGTTTTGCATCTAACGACGAGTTAAACCATGTTTTACAGGTTCAGCTGAAAGACTGACAATAAAATACGCTGCATTTTGTGTTGGTTTTTTTTTATTAATCTGACTCCTTGTAGGCTTTACTATCCACAGAAAGGATTGGCTGAAGTTCACACTTGCAGCATGTCATTTCTACTAACATAACTGTGTTAAAGCAGCAAACCAGGAAAACACTTTGGTGGATCTCTAACTTAGTTCACAGCAGCTTCAGAAGCTGGAAATCTGCACAAAAGCATGTCTGTTTTTTTAATGTTGTAAGACACGACGGATAACTACGCTACATACTAATAAATACATATGTTTTTGGCTCTCTGAGAGGAAATTACTGTCTTACAGAAGCTGTCTGTGACGCTGCAGCTGTTCATTAGAGCCAAACCAAGAAAGTCAGCGTGAAACAGTCTGATGAAGCTGAAACAGTCTGGATAGAAGGAGGTGGTTCCAGCGGAGTCCGCTCCACGCACTGCAAAGAATTACATATGTATGTATTTTAACACAATGAATATTTCATAAGATAAAAAGCTCATTTTAGAAGCAGCACCAGCACACTGCAGCGAAGGTGTGAATTAACTAATAACGCCATCCGTTGTAGGAGAAAGTTGGTGTTTCATCAGAGAAGCCACTGAAACCATCACTGGGATTCTTGGAGCGCCTCTGAAACTTTGCCCATCTTTTTCTGTGACTTGAGCCTGAATAAAATCAAAGCATTTAGCAGATTTTAAAAAAAAAAGTCTTAAAACCAACGATTTGCACGTAGTTTGTTTGCATTTGGAGTATGTTTTGAGGGAAACTCTGCTACCGCACCAAGTTTTAGCTCAGCGTTTGAAAAAGTTACCTGTGTCAGAGCCATTTGTTTTGTTTTCTAATGTTTATTAGCTGTGGCGGCCATCTTGACGGACTTAAAAAGGTGATTAGCTTCAGACGTACATCCATTGTTTACTTTCTGAGAGTTTCACTAAAGCCCATCCAGTGGTTCGTGTGATATTTTGCTAACAGACAGACGAACAAGCTCATGGACGCGTCGACGCAGAGGCAGTTACATGATCGCCCTCCTTTTCGTGGTCAGTGTGCTGCACAGAGCCCAGCTGGAACAGCATTACAACCTGCCTTTATAAAGAACGCCATAAAATCCGTCCTCCGTTTCACAGTCCATTTAAAAATATCTACATAAATATTTTAGTGTGGCGGAACAGGCAGTGCTTTTTTTTGTCGTTTTTGCTCTAAATGCGTTTTTTTGTGATGAATATTTCAGTGATAATTTGGGGAACTTTTTCGTCTTTCCTGACAGCGTCCCACCGACGAACTTCTTACTGAAGAACTGGTGCAAAAGTTTTGGGTTTCTTTGTGTTCGTGTTGTAAACATGGGAGAGTTTTCCCATCTCTTGTCCTCCTGGTGTTTGTTTCGTGTTCGGAGAGGTGAGAGTGGCACGTTGCCGTTTCTCTGCCACTTACAGTTTGCCATCTCGGTTATTAATCCGTTTGATAAAACAAGTGACCAGGCGTCATTAAGGCCAAAGAGCTCTCGCCGTTTCTGTTTGAACATTAGATACGCGGCGATGCGCGGTAAAATGACAATATTTGTACGTGTTTAAGAACAGGGAAGAATTGGCCAATAAAAGAAGATAAGCAGCAGTGAAGAGATTTTATTACCCAGGTTTTAGACTGTCTCACAGAATATTACCTCTGCAGCTGTAACTATGAAAAGAATTATAACAAAAGGACCAAACATTGGTCACCACTGACAACATTGTCTTCCTGTCTGCTGCACACAGGAGCGGCGTTGGTTACCCTCATGTATTGTAACACGACATGATATGTACACTTGTTTTCGGTTGTTACAGAGACTTTTATTAAGGCAGTCAATGCAAAAGCATCGAAGAGTCTCTCTTTTTTTTTTTTATTATTCAGACAATAGTCGTTATGATTTCATTTCCGCCATGATTTTGGATTCGTTTCTCCTCCTGCAGCTCTGGGAAAACCCACAGAGAAAATATAATACATCAATACACCGAGGCTTTTGGCAGTAATACATCAAAACAGGGCAGAAGAAATAAAGAAAAGGCAAAAGATTTCCGCCTAACACAACAAACAGATTTTGAAAGGAGTTTAAAGTTTAAAAGTGTCACAAAAAAAGTTGGATTTTATGGGACTGAACTGCCATTTTGATGTGGGTTTTACCTCATCACAGTTGAAGCTTTATAACTTTCTGAGGTTTTTGATGATATCATTAACCTTTAAACCAGTGGTGTCCAATCCTGGTCCTGGAGGGCCACTATCCTGCATGTTTTAGACGTGTTCTTGCTTTAAAACACCTGCTTTAAATTGATTACTAATGGACACTCTTCTGGAGAGCTTGATTTGGTGAGGAGATAATTAAACCATTTGAATCAGGTGTGTTGGAGCAGGAAAACAACTAAAACGTCCAGGACTGGAGTTCGACACTCCTGGTTTAGACAGTTTAAAGCAGGGGTGTCCAATCCTGGTCCTCGAGGGCTACTATCCTGCAGGTTTTACTTGTTTCTCTGCTCCAACACACCTGATTTGAATCAGTGGCTGATTAACAGGTCTCTGCAGAACATGAAGAGGTGATTTAACCACTGAATCAGGTGTGTTGGATGATCTTAGTCTTAAACTGGCATGAAAGGCAGTGGGTGACGTGCATTCCTTCAAGGATCGCTAGGCCTTTATTTACAAAAACAAGTCCCAAATTACTATTGGGCTTTACAGAAGAAAGTTGGTTCATGGAGATCCAGACAGTGGCTGCGCTGACACACTTCAAAATCTCCCGAAATGTTCTTGGCTCGACTTCCAACTCGCCAGGATAAGAGTTCACCATTACGCCTTGTCAACGGCCGGAGAGCTGTGCGTGTTGCAGCAAAGAACAAGCCACAAAGAGTAAATGTTCTCAGGTTCGCAGCAGAGAAAGGACCAGCTAAAACCATCAGCCGGAGCCCACTCTGTTATGTCACTGCTGGTCCGTGTCAGAATGTTTTTCCTGTCAGCTGGGATGAATTTGAATGAATGGCAGACGTGCCGGGGATGGGCAGAGTGTTTTGCCGGTCTCACACTCCATGTTGCACAAGAAATTAGTGCTGGTTAGCTAAACTCATCATGCGATGTAAATTTCCTCTCCCCTCTCTTTTCATATTGCTTTCTTGGCTTGTCACCCTTTTTATTTAACACTTGTTGAATGCTGGAGACAGCGGGGGATTTAATGATTTTCAAACACACACACGATCCTCCATCTCTCCCTCCCTCTCTCTGTGTCTCCCTCTCTCTCTCCCTCCCACATGATGTATAATTTATTAGACGTAAGTGGAGTTTGGCAGCAAAGGCTCTGTGAGAGTTCAGAGCAGTTTTATGACACAAATTTGGCCATTACCCGAAGAAATGTGTCCAAGCAGAGTGCAGAGTGCAGGGGGGGTGGTAACAGAGATGATATGTGGTGGGGAGGTAGTCAAAACTGGAAACCATTGGTTACTTTGTCCAATCAAGGAGATTACGGGAGGCACGATGAAGTTCAGATTCACATCTTTTTCCCCACATGAATTCTTCGGAAATGTGTTGAACTGTTTTGTTTACAAGGACAGAAGTTATCCGCCTACATTACAGACCATTAACGGCTTCACTTCTTATTATTAAAGGCAGGCAATCAGCTAATTGCCCTTTGCGTGTGCCTGGTAGCAAAAAGTATAACAGTTTTAATGAAGGTAATCATTAAAGGTACAAGTCATTAACTTTTGGAGTCAACCTGATTTAATGGGGAACACAAAAATGACTATAAGTCAAATAATTTTACAGATACTGAGATAAAATTTGGTGAGGTTGTAGCTGAGAGTCACTTCTAATACACAATCTGAGCACTATCTGATTTAATGAGATATGTTTCTGAAAAACTATATATGCCTTCCTGCGAGGACTTCTAGTTTCATTACAAACAATAAATCATCCGGTTTGTTTCGTTTTCCTCAATTTCAGCCATTGCTACAAAAACAACCTGTCATTTCAAATCCACACAACAACATTTGTTATGAGTATTCTCGGTTGAACTAATATGCTGGTATTTTAGCCTCAAATAGTCCATTTTACTGTAGTTCTACAGAAACAGAAGGAGCAGGTAGGACAGGAAGTGAGCAGATATTTCAGAAATAGTGCTGACAGAAATGACCAACCTGTTCTCATTTCCAGGGTGTCAGATATAGTCAGGACAGTTTCTTAAAAAAAAAAATCGCATCATGGTGCTGAGTGGTACAGATTATGTCTGGAAGGAGCAAAAAGTTTAAGAATGAAGTCGATAAAACTCATAGTCAGCTAGAAGAGGACTTTCGGGGCTGTTACTGTTACTGAAGATGTGGCTCTCTGTAACACTGGTCAGCCAGCACAGTGATCACATAGAGACTTCTCATACATCTTATACTCTTTGTTCCACCTTCGTTCCACAATTTTTTATATAACTTCATATCTTTCCCCGAATCTGGGCAATTAGCTATGTGGAAAAAGTTTTGAACAGAACAACACAGATCACCAGATCAGCGATGGAAAGAAGATGGCTAAGAATAACAAGCTGCCTGCTATGGTAAGTAAACATTATCTGCCTTGTTTGTGTTTGTAATTAATCATAATTTACATGAACTGTGAGACGGCACTTTGGCTAACTAGTGTAAGCAGGTGAGCAAATACAAAATTGTTGTAAACATTTCTAATTCAATTCAGTCTATTTATACAGCACTAAATAATGGTCAAAAATCACACTAAGGTTCCTTATGTGAGAACCAGAGGCAGATCAATGCCAGTCAGAGGGAGTGAAAGGCTGCAAAGTTTGTTTCCAAGATGCTCAGGTCTGTTTTGTCTGAGTTTAAAAGCAGAAAATTAGGAATCATCCAGGTTTTCATGTCTCTAGTCTGCCTGGATTCATCAGTCAGCCTTCATGGATAAATATAACTGAGCATCGTCAGCATAACATGGAAATGTATCCCGTGCTGTCTAATAATGTAACCTAATAGACGCATATATAAAGCAAAGAGCACTGGTCCGAGCACTGAACCCTGAGGAACTCCATGACTAACTCTGCTGCATAAAGAAGATTCATTGTTAACATGAACAGAGATTGTGGATTTTTGCAGCCAGGAATCAGATAGAGATGCTTCACTGAATCGTCCAAATATTCTCCAGATCTTGCCATCAAAACTTCAGTCTCCAAGGAGATTCTGAGGCCAGTAAACCCTCAAAATCTTAGAGTTAAGGTGCCAAAGCTGATTGTTTGACCGAAGCACCACCTGCCCCCACCACCCCACTTAAAAACAAGTCTTTAGATGTAGATGACACCACTTGTCACAGATTATTGTTGACAAACTGCGCCTAGGGTGAACAGGAAGTCTGACACACAACCTGCATAGTGATTTAAAACAATTTTCAAAGTAAAAGACCCTGTGCCAACTCTTGTATGACACATAACTACACCAACATTTCTGGACAAAACTCCACATCTTATATTATGTCAAAAACGCTTTCATAAATTAAACATAGAGAAAAACACTTGAATGATTTAACACTTGAATTCTGCGAGTGAATTAGATTTATTGACAATCTGGGTACTGGAGAAGAAAACAATGTCATTTTAATAATCTGACCTGTTCGGCAACTTTGTACAACCAATCAGACAAAAGCACTCTGAAACAGTCCCAGTGTGACACAAAGACATACCTGATTGAATCCCAGCATGCAGATGGTGACGGCAGAGAACAGATTTTGTACAAACTAGACATTATGCACGATTTCTGGCGAGCAGCAAGGCACCACGGGCAGGTAGATGAAGATATCCAGGATTTGCTGGACAAACAAGCAAAAGATGCCGCCGCAGCAGGGAGGAAATCCGGAAAACAGAAATATGCACTGACTTCACGTGAGCTGAGAACAACAAATACAAGGATCTGGCGATGGGTAAACGTAAACCGGGAGCGTATATGCCATGGGGGGGATCACAAAACAGGTGTACTGATTAACAAACGAGGAGAAAAAAAGAAGAAGAAAGTGCAAAACTTTGAAAACCCTAAAACCTAGGACGCACACCTTATTGGAGCTTTTACAAACTGACTTCAGCTACATGCCGTCTGAGTAAAATATACGTCTTTTACTTATAAGTTACAACGTAATAACTTCTATACTGAAGTAAATTAGTGTCTTTAATCAGGAGCAGAAGCTGCCATATGCATGACCACATATTGAGTTGCTCTGTCTTCCAATATCTTCTCCAATATTTGAACAGTAGACGTAATAAATCTCTCTAGGAACTGTTCTGGAAAATTATTGTTAACATTATTCCGCGTACGTAAAAGGGAAGGATGCGTCTGGAAGATTTCCTTACAGAGGAACGGGACGTTGCCCTCTCCCTGCGTTAACACAATCGAAATGTGGCAAATAAATGATGCTAAGCAGAGCTGGCATGAAGGGGTTAGACCCACAGCCAAGACGGCCTCACTGAAATCCATACAGTCATTTATGTGGGCAAACATACCACCCGTCCACAGTACACACACACACACACAAGCTGGCAACTGCATCCAGCAATCAGCTTACTGCATATGGATGTACAAAGCCCTGGGCCAAGCTGAAATACAGTATGCATGGTATGCCTGTGTGCCTCTGAATCATAATGAACATTTCATATTTGGCATGCCCTGTCTGGGTAAGCAGATGGTTCCTGTTCTGCCTGTCTCCTGTACACCTGCACCCTGATCATGTACTAGCGTTTAAGAATGACTGCTTCCTTTTTCCCCCCCTCTATGTCTCTCTCTCTCTCCGCCTCGTTTTTTTTCTCTGAAAATAACATGGCATGTGCTCGCGTCTCTGGAAACGTCTGATTAGTCGTGTTTGACAACATGAGATCAGCTGCGCAATTACCTCTATATTTTCACCATATGCCATTTCATTTCATTCTCAAACAGGACGTGCTTTCGTGGATGGAGAGAGCGGAGCCCAGTGAGCAGCAGCCTCACCCACCGTCCCGAGCACCCTCCGCACGGAGAGCTTCAGCTCCGACCATCTGGCAGGAGACTCGGGGCTGCCGAAAGCCGGGAAACCAACAGGATTTGCGACTGAATGTTCGGGTTTCACCTGACTGCGTGGCTGATTTCCCTGCAGGGACAAGAAGGTGGAGTCGAAGTTGTGGAGAATCAAAGCCTCAGTGGTGACCCTCAAAGTGGAAAAGTGGCTCCAGCAGATCAACCTCAGAGGTCTCCATCCAGGAGAGTCCTTACATTTGTTGCATGAGCAAAACAGAAACAAACACCTAATTATTTGTGCATAACAGCATTAATGGAACATTTTAGCCAAGGTTTTTATCAAACAGTTTGTACCACGTAACAGTCTATTAAACTGTAGGAAAGAATGGTTGTAGTTTCATATTTTTACAAAATAAGTAAAGTGTTGAGACTGTTGTTGTGCATTATATTAAATTGTTACATGTTTCATCCATCCATCCATCCATCCATCCCTACTAATACCACAGCTAACACACAGACAAACAAAGGTCCTAACCGACCGTCGCTCCTAATCTTAGCAGAGCTTCTATTTGTGTATCCCCGGGCTTCAGAGACGCCGCTGAGTGACACATACTTGCGCAAAGTCACCCTCGTCCAAACAACAGGCGACCCAAAAGTCGGCTAAGTGGCACACGGGCTGCCAAGTTAGAAAGAAAACAAGAAGATGGGAAAAGCAACCTGAATCTACAGAGATTCCCGCAGAGATGAAGCCACAAGCGAGAGACGGCACTAAAGCTTGACAGACGAGCTCACAGGAGCCAAGCCGCCCATCTCCCAGATGGCTCCATCTCAAGCATTCGGGGGGGGGTATTCGCTTCAAATTGCCTGATAAAACTAATGGTGCTTCTGTTGGTGCTAAAAATTTCTTTAAAAGTCATGATGGTCAGGTCTGTGAGAGTGTTGGACTCAAGATGAAACTAATTTTTTAAATCTTTTTTTGGGGGGGGGATCAAACTTGTTTAGTTGTGATTTTCATGTGATTCAGTCTGCTTTTGTGAGTTGAGATTTTGTCTTTTCGGTTTCCGGCTCTTAAAACCAGTGAATTTAAAGCTTTTTTTTCTGTGATCACTGTAAATGTAAAGTGGATTTTTTTGCTCTGTCCACACCTTTCTTGTGCCTCCAAAATGTCTCGGAACATTTGCAAGGGGGTTCTCACTTTCTCTGCTCACTCTCCCTTTCTGTCTAAATACTCACAGCGTCCTCACGGTCATTAGACCCTTCTCAAGAACGATAGAGCTGGTCTTAATGCTCCGTTCGGATTTTTTGCTCAGACTGGATGGTTTTGTGTGGTTGTTCTCATTAGAAAACCGTCATCAGACTTCGGTGTGAACGATCTACCGCCCTGAAACGACCCGCACGTGCAGAAGAAGACGGTGTGTTTATGGAAGTGCACATGGATGCTACACACGTCAGCGTGTGTGTACCGATTCTGCAATCAGAGCTGACTAAATAATTATCTGAAATGCTTGTTTCATCCAGTGTTTACATTTGAATTTAGCCACTTCCTGCCTGCTCTGGTGCAGAACTGCACTTCTGGAGCAGGAGCTATGTTCCTTTTTGATAAATCCTACAAATAGGAGGTGCTACAGCTCGCTTGAGTTGCAAAATTGATGGCAATGTCGAGGTCTATGAAGTAGGGTTTGCATAAACCGTTATGAAATTTGTTGTTTTCAGACAACAGTAGTCCTCCTTGGTCTTAGCTCGTCAAAGCTGGTCAAAGCGCTGTCTACAGCAGATGAGATATTGTTTATAACCTTTCCACAGAACCCTGCTTCAAACTGAAACTTTTAAATTCCAGTCTATTCTGTTTAACTTTATAGATTTATCCATCCCCACAACACTCAAAAAACAGCAGCCTTGACACAAACCACAAGATATCGCAAAATTTCGACGACAGAAGATTCTGTTCGATAAAAGAACCCAAGCATTAAAAGGTCATCAATATGCTACAGTTGTTTTGTTTTTTTTTTAATCTGCGTAGTTCAACTGTAATTTCACATCAAGTTACATCAAATGCATATCCAGCTCAGTCTGAGGATTCTCTGAGCTGATTAAAGATCGTATTAATGCTGCAAACCGTTTCCCGTCATCCTGCCCTAATGCCTGCAGACCTTCGTGGTGACGCACGGCTGTCAATTCTCACAGGTCTTCATTAGCATTTTTTGAGCATAGTGAAAGGAAAAAAAGGAGCAAGAGAAAAGGGAATAAAAGAGAAAAAGAAATGTATTTGTGAGTGAAGGAGACAGGGGTTGGGACATGTGAGGATAGCTGAGATGAGACTGAAATTAGAAGTGAGAGTGCATTTGCACTTCAAATGCATTCCTGTCACTCTCCTCGGCGGTTATGTACAGGATGAGAGTGTATTATTTAACTGCGTCGAACAGCAGGCACATTTAATCGAGGGGAAAGTGGAGCTCGTGGATAAGTGTAACGAGGTGTAATGTCTAAATATGCATGAAGCCACGGGCGTATAATTATAGCTGCTCAGACTGATAATCAAAGAGAAATGGTCACGGTGTCAGCTGCTTTAAAGATTGAGCAGGAAGTGGAGGAAGTTTCAAACTCGTCTGCAACTGTTGGGATCCTCAGAGCAGCCACAACATTATGACCACTGCCAACTTCAGTCCTAAGGCCTAAATAAACCCCATCTTCAAACTGTAGACAATCCTGTTAAGACATAATAAATTAGCCAACATAAGGGTGGTCTTTGCAGGGTTTTGATGAGGTCTTCAGATGTAATGAGAATGCAGTGGACTCCTTGTTACATATGATAGAGTGTCGGATTGATAGGGTCGCACAAGCTGTAGCGAGGTTGTGGTGGTTTATGATTGTAATGGCAACATATCGGGGTCCTCGGCAGAGTGCGGTGGCAGCAGATCCATACAGATGGGCCTGTTAGCACCAGCGTGGCTTGGTCGTTGAGACTTTCTCTCTCTTGCAACAACCAGCAGAATTGCACCGAGCTGTCACCACGTGGCTGCAACGACCAATCCGCTTTTCGCATGCCAATAAATACCACACCTCACTCGGCCACCCTATCTTTTGAAGCTTGTTGAAGCACTTCACCTGCCTCCAGCCGTGCTGCTGAGTGGCGTTTCCTCCTTAACAGCGAGACTGAAACTGGCGGAGACATATATTTGTACATGGGAAAATTCTGCAGATCGTGACAAGGTCATGGAAACAACCTATCACAGACGTGACGCCTGTGGTGGTAGTGTCGCACTAGCATGGTGAGCTCTTTTGGCCAACCCTGGTCCTCGAGGGCCACTATCCTGCATGTTTTCCTTGTTTCCCTGCTCCAACACACCTGATTCAGTGGTTAAATCACCCCTTCATGTTCTGCAGAAGCCTGTTCATCACCGATTGATTCGTTCTAACAGGATGTGGTGAATGTAACAGTTTGGTTTTTCAGTGCGAAGCTCCTTACTGTAACAAATAAAACCAGCAAGAAGGTTTCTGCGGGGCAATCGTGACCTCAACAGCAGCACACCCCTCCCAGAACAGCCTGGAACATCAGCAGGACAGCAGTGGTGAACACCTCAACTTCTACAAATCCCCATTCATAAATCTGATGAAATCTCATGAAGTCCCACCCTCTAAGCCAAAGGATTAGTAACTGTGATACCAGACTCTCTAGGACTCTCCCAGATGGTTTTCTGTCGATGTTTAGAGTAGTCGAAATTGTTTAGAGACAAAACTGGGGCCTTCTTGATATAAAGTGGATGGTCATAATGTTATGGCTGATCAGTGTAAACCACTAACACTTTACCATAATTTAAAAAGGCACTTATTTGAAGCGTTTTTGAATGGAGGTCCGGCTCCGAGCAGCTGCCTGTCTTGGCCTTTTTAAGGTTGATTAGTACAAGACAGATCAGAGAAATAACAGAATATCGTTAACCTCGTGCATTTTTAATGCGCGCCGCTTCAATATTTGATGGGGCTTCGTAGAGACTTCAGCATCGGCTGACAGATGCTTCCTTTCTAAATCTCAGGAAATTAAAATAAATATATAAATTAATAAAACTGGTTATTGAAGTTTCCATCTCAATTTCTTAAACATCTTTATTCGGTTTGGGTTTCTTTATTTCTCGGTGATAGCGGATAAAAGCCGAGCGCTTAAGTGACAAAAGAATGAAGTGCAAAGTCAGGGGTCTCACAGCCGACGGGATGCACGGCGTAAAGCTTTAATGCCAGCGGCAGGAGTAGGATTAAAGCCGTGACTTATCTACACACTGAGGAGCGACCATTACAACTTAGTTACAATTTGTTTTGTTGATCCTACAAAAGCAAGTTTGGGTTCCCACTTACAGCTCGGAACTTTGTTATTTTCTTAGAACTGTAGGGAAACTGCAAAACTTCCCGATTAGCACCAAAATGCTTGTCCAAAATGGGTACAACTCCATCATTTCTCATCGTAAGGGGTTAGTTTAAAACACCGGCATGAACGATGACCGCCGAGCCTTTAATTAAGCACCATCCGTTTCTTTTTAATCTGGTTTTATTCACAACAAACCGCTGCACGCGACAGCCGCACATCCTGGTTTTCAAACAGCGAACGGGCGTGGGGAGGCCCCGCTCCATCGATCGGTGATCTGTTGATGCCAGGAGCTCTGTGTTTGCTGTGCTGTATTGATATCGACAGAATCATTATCCCAGACGAAGGACTGAAGCTGTTCAGGGGGCCCTTATCTCGCTATCAGATGACTTTTAAATGTTGAGCGTATGTCATTTAGCCTCACCGACTGTTTGTCTGCCTCGTGACTGAAACTTCACCCATGTTTCCTGTAGATCATTAACACCGCCGCTCAGGGCAAACACTGCCGGAGAGAGCCGCTGGCCACCTTTTTTAGGGGCATGTCTCACTAAATGAAAGGCCCCGAGGGAACGCCTCTCACCCGCTGCCTGTTCATGCCAGAGCTTTAAACCGAGGTCCTCTTATATAGGAAAACTTTTCACTGTTTCACTGGATCACGTGGACAAAGTGTCAAGTTTTGTGGCAGCCATCTTGACTCAGAATGACTCCAAGAGTTGATCAGCTGTAGCTGGACATCCAAGGATAGCTTTCTGAAAGATTGGTTAAAATCCATTCACTGGTTCAGGACATATTTTGGTAACAGACACACACACACAGAAACATGATCGTGACAGTAAATACTGCTTACCCCATGGTTGTAGGACAACCTGCAGGTGAGCTCTAACCGTCCTGACGGCCTTCCCCCCGGCAGTCATTACTCACAACAAACAAAACCTATTCCCAATAAGATGCGAGTGATTCTTCTTTTACAACACATCTCAGCTTTTTATGGTTCTTGCAGCTTTTGAAAAACTTAAGAAGTCTCCAGAATGAGCCGTTCTTCCGACCACTCGGGGAGTTCCTCTCAAGGCAGTCGGAAAATAAAAGTTTTGCCATAAAAAAAGCGAGACGTTTGTTCTCCTATGTGAAACGATCTTTGACGCACGACACCACTGTCGTCACGGGCTGAAAGCTTAACGAGCATCAGAATCTAAAGGAAAATGGTGCTGTGTATTATACGTTTCACTGAACAGCCAGTGTGTGTGTGTGTGTGTGTGTGTGTGTGTAGTTGCGAACTGATCCTAATGTGAGCCAGTCTGTGACACTTCAGTAAAAAGGAGGACATTTTAAGTGGTCCGTTTCCTCCTCCTTTGAGGCTTTAGTCGTGTCTTTAGGGTTAAAGTGACAGTTCAAATGATTTAAAGTGGGGTTTCTGTGAAAAGGCTGAGAACTGTAATCATCTTACCTGTTGTAGATAGCTCTTTGGACAACCTCACTTTGGAGAAACCAAGTTTGATTCGGAACAGACTGACGAGCTCAAAGCTAGTCTGACCGGAACCAAAGTGGTTAAATATATTATAGTGAACACCATTTTACAAGCTGATATTCATTTTTTAAGGATAACTTGTACATATTAGTGATATTTTTAAATAGACGTGCAGAAAAGGAGTCAGATTTTATGTGTCCTGACAATCCTGAGACCTTGGTTTGTTGGTTAGATGCATGTGATGGACGGATGGATGGGTAATTTGCGCAGCGCCCAGAACAGAGCAGAGGTCGATGAGCTCTTACATGGACCCGTCTTACATCTGTCACTTTGCATGGTTATCAGTCCTCTGTCTGCTGCGGCGGCCTGCTCAGATGTCTACGCATGCGGCCACACGAGCGTGCGCGTCCGCGAAATTTCTCTGGAGCATTAACGATTAGACAACTGTTGGTTTGCGTTCCCTCCGTCCCTCTCCTACCCTCCCTTTCCCCCTCGCTACGCTCAATCCCATTCGGCCCCCGACGCCGCTGCCGAAGCGACGGGTTGCCATGACTCCCCCAGCAGAAAGACGAAGATGTCATGATTCAATTTGTCTGTGGAAGAAATTAATCAGAGGACATCTCATAATACGATGGCTATAAGTAACCACAGCTGCGACGTCAACGCGGTGTCGTCCACGCTCATCCTCCGGTCCCCGCCGTTGTCAGGAGGTTTCGGCGAACGGACCATCGCCGGCTCCTGTCTGCTGGAGGAAAATGAGCCAAAGTTTAACTCAACATGTCAGATCGATCCGCCTCGCCTGAAGAGGAGGCATCGTCCTCAGCCTTCACTGGGAAAAATGTGTGCATGTTTATTTAAAGGGATGGCCTGGTCGTTTTAGGCAATGATCTGTCTACTAGTTATCAGCAGTTAGTAGCTTATCAGGCCTAACGCTGGTCGTAGAGCACAGGGTGTGGAGGATTGTTTTTCAGGCTTATAAAACAGCTTTTTTTCACAAACAACATACCGGTGTGAAAGAACGCTGCATTAACTAACATTGTACTTCTACTACACTTTAGCATGACGGTTTCTTTTGGCCTGTCGCCGTTTTCCTAACCGAATAACGTCCGTGTTCCTACGTGAGGTGCTGAGGCTGCAAATGCACCAGTCCGCCGGGAGCCGAGGAAACTTTTTGGGACTGATTGGATGCCGGTCTTGCCGACCTAGTAACTTCGTCGCTACGTTTAAGCAAGTTTTCAGTTGCCCTCCGGTGACTCGGGTTGCAAAAACAAGTGACAAAATAAAGCAACTTTTCCTGGTGTTTGGGAGACTTTTGGAGAAGCTGGGGTGAAAGGGAGATTTGTCCTTATTCCTCTCAATGAGCAGCGGATCCTCGATTGACCCAAAGCACCCTGAGGCGGCCCGGTCCTCATGAGCAGTCCCTACTGGCTGCAGTGAGAGCAGGAGATGCCCCCCATCCTCCCCTCTCCCCTCTCCCCTCTCCGCATCCTGACTGCAAATGAATCATGCATGTGCGAAGCCATTGCTGGCTAATACGTGTAAATGCTACATTTTCTTTGTCTAAAATAAATCAGTCAACTAAAATGTGTCTGATTGGGGTAATTTATGTCAGTCCCAAGCCCAGATAAAGGGACTGAAATGGTGACATAAAAAAAACTCCAAAAAAACCCCCAAGAATCAATAGAAAAAATATATATATTTGTACTTCTAAACATATTTAGGGTGTTTATTACAAACCTTTTGGCCTGTCAATGACGTTATTCTATTCTCCTACAGCGTTCCTTACAATTACATGACCAGTTGTGGGTGGCACAGTGGTGCAGTGGTTAGAGCTGTCGCCTCCCAGCAAGAAGGCCGCAGGATCTCTACTTGACCTGGGGTCTTTCTGGGAGGAGTTTACATGTTCTCCCTGTGAACACGTGGGTTTACTCCGGTTTCCTCCCACAGAACAAAAACATGCATGTTTCTTTGTCTCTATGTGTCCCTGAGGTGGACTTGCGACCTGTCCAGGGTGTCCCCTGCCTCTCGCACAGTGACTGCTGGAGACAGACACCAGCTCCCTGCGACCCAGAATGGGAAAGCGGGTAAAAGAAAATGGATGGACGGCCGATTGCGCACCTTAGGTGACCCACCACATTTGACAACTTTTAGGACAGCTGATAGCTACGGAGTTGCCAACACTGCTAGACGTTCTGATCAGGCAGACTGAAACGTTTGCAGCCTCTGCACCACCGGCATAAAGGTCTATCTGCGCTCAGGACGTTTGTATAATAGTTCAGACAATATTCTGCTGAGAAAACAGCAACGTTTTGGTGTTTCAGTGACAGCACGGCTAATAAGGTACCGACTACAGATAACTAATAACTATTAGGCAGAACATCACTTCTAAGTTGACATTGGAGATGTGTTTTTGAGGCAACGCATTGGTTAAACATGCATGGATAAATTAAAGGCATGGAAGGAGGATACACGTACAGCAGATCAGGTAAGGTCAAGTCCGGCTGCCACGAACTGTCCCAGCAGCAGCGGCAGACATAAACAACAGTCACTGCAAGACATAAGGGTGATTTTAGCGCCTTACTTCTAGCTCCCCACTGAGCTAAATCTGTCCGTACGGATCTGTGCTCGGCTCTGTATGTGGCGCGACAACGGACAGCGAGGAAACACGCGACACTTATTAAAGGCCTAGCATTCCTTGAAGGAACGCATACGTCAGTGGTGTCCAATTCTGGTCCTGGAGGACCACCATCCTACATGTCTTAGCGGTTTCTCTGCTCTTCAGCAAGTCTTCAAGTTCTGCATGAGCCTGTTAGTCACTCAGTCATTCAGATCAGGTGTCAAAGCAGAGAAGCACCTAAAACCTGCAGGATAGAGGCCCTCCAGGACCAGGATTGGACACCACAGGCATACGTCCTTCCAACGTCCACGCCTTGTTCTGAACTGAGATTCTCTTATCTCATGCAGGAGTGTTGCCGCTTAGGGATGACTCTCAGCTACCGCCTCAACAAATTCTAGCCTTATAGTCATTTTTGTGTTTGCTAATGTCGCCCCATATTGAAGGGGCAAAAGGCAATCAGTGGTAGACGCACATCCAACGGTTTCTTTCTGATCGTGTGATTTAAATTTGATGTTATATAAACTAAGAAACAGGGGGAATGAAAGCCTCATTATGTCATAGAATGAGTGTATGATGGCATGTTTGCGAGAGTAATGTAAAAATGTATAATTAAAAGAAGCACCACCAGGGCAGGAACTGGTTAACAGGAGAATCCTGTTATGTTTCTTTGTGAAAAGCTTCATTTTCTCCTAAACACGTTTGTGTTCTTGTCGTCTCCACGATGAGGCAAAGCATGCTCGAGTCTGGGCTGGGAGCTGAAGTCGATGCACTTTAAAAAAAAAAGAAAAAGAAAGACTTTGAAAAATGTGAAGTACAAGAAAAAAAAAAAATCCATCTTCGCCTCACTTAAAAAAAAAACAAACACCCTCTCTCAGCCCCTCACCCCGTTCTCGCTGTTGCCACACATCAGCCGAGTTATTTATTTATTTTTTTCCTTTCTGAGAAACGGCTCTCCTCACCGGTGCAGCTTGAATTGGATGCGAAGGCTTCCTCGGAATGGGGAGCGATTAGGGGCTCGTTTTCATCCGACTACGTCACGGCGCCCGTCACATCGACGTCAGGGCAGGACTGCGTCAGCTGCCGGCTCTGATCCGCAAAGTCCGCCCACACCTCGGTACCTGGGCTGAAAAGTTACCGAGGAAGCTGGATGTGCTCCTCGTCTTCGTTCACACGTGGAGATACTGGAAGTAGCTGTGGAATCGATGCAATAGATCCAGACTGAATAGATTAAAATGAAAGCGTAACATGCAGAAACTACAGCATATAACGTGTTTTTATTGATTCGATACCTATGTAAATCACTAAAATACTTTACATTATTATTCAGTTACAGTTTGTTGGATTCTTGTCTTTAAATCTTTGTGTTTACGTTTCCCAGATGACCGGTTTACTCGTTGTTCCTACTAGATGAAACCTTTTATTTTTGACGAAGCTTACAGTTAGGTCTGGTATGAGTGAGCCATCCCTTTAGTTATGCTGCTGGTTGACTGACACTTCCTCCTAACACTGCTGTGTTTTTACTCTCATTAGTGTCACTGACATTGTGCTTTCTTCTTTAACTCAGAAGGCAAATGGACGCCTATTTTGGCTCTGCTGGAGGTTGGTTCTTGTTTAAAAGGAAGTCATTCCTTTCCACTGTCGCCCACCGCGCCATGTTTGCTGAAGGGGGGGGGATCCAAAGTGAAGATTTGACTCAGACAGGCAATATTTTACTAACTGATCATTTATAATTTGCTGATACTTTGATTTGGAGTTGTTATTTATACTGGTTAAATTGTAACTTAAATGAAATAAATAGCATATAAAGGGTTTTGAGTTGGACCTTTTTTGAATATATATGTTTTTATATGATAGAAAACCTGAATTAAACTGAATGTTGCCGTCTCTGGTTTAGTGAGCTCAATCACTGCCAGAAAGTAAAAATATAAAAATAAAATAAAACAAAAACATGCTGCCTGCTCTGTAAAGAGGAATTTACAGAGCAGGCAGCATAGATGCGCTACAAATGCAAATCATAAAGTTGGGAGATCATATTGAGTTAAAACATAGAAACTCCAGAAAATCGTGAAAAATGTATGAGACTGAATGAATTAAAACAGGATTTTTTTCCCTTCTATTTGACAGATTCAGGTTCAAAAATGTTCTTTATCCAAACTTTGTTGAGCAGCCATGGTCCCACTTATTTATGCACGCCGGGAATTTAAAAAGAAAGATGTTGCACGAGCTGTTCGAGCTCAGAGCACGTGTTGGAAATGACTCTCAGCTACTACCATACAGGAGTGTAGCTTGACTTGGTGGTAGCCATTTTTAGGGGGTCTGCTAAAACTGATTAGCTGTGTCGGCCATCTTGAATCACTGAGTTCCACCCAGTGGTTCAGACTTTTCGGCTAACGAAGAAATAAACACAACCCCTGCTACGTCACTTAGCTCTTTCGGCTAAATACGTGAAATGCTCTCTTAGGAGCAGAAAATGTTCAAAACAGCTGAAATAAATCCACATTTCTCAGAACACTCAAAAGACAACTTGAGTTAAAGGCTAATGTCGCTCAGGAAGTAAATATTCACTTGTTAGCTCACAGTTTAGCCAGCTATCTTAGCAAAGAAGCTATTGTTTTTACAAATATCTGTAAAAAGTGACAGTACAGGAATAAATGTTACTGAAAAACATTATTTTTGTAACAATAAACTTAGTAGCTTAAACTGTGTTCTCAGTCTTTGGAAATTGTGAGTTTAAGCAAAAAACCATTTTTAGGTTTAGAAAAATAATGAAATAAAAAAAGTTAATAGGTAAAGAAAAACAACTCGGAGGTATTTCCTGTGTAACAACTTAGTTTCTTTTATTTGAGGTTGAAGATTTGAGGACTTCATAGTTACTGTTTTTTCTCCATTATAGTGCATAAAAAAGGACCCCTGAAGTTCAAATATGTAAAGTGAAATTATTAAAATATAACTGAATGGTGACTGGAGCTGACTGATGCTCCTGGATGATTTAAAGTCAAACAGTGTGGATCTGTGTGTTTGGAGGGGTTTCTTCTCAGTCTGCTCCAACTAATTGGCCCCTCTGAGAGCCACCTACAGTCACTCATACACATACAGTAGATGTAGATATTCACACACACACACACACACACACACACACACACACACTGAAGACCTCCCATCCATCTGGTTGTTGGGAGGACTTTCACACATACAGGTGCTCCTCGCCTCCTGTTTTCTCATCTCCAGGCTCAGGAGATGTCTGAGGTTCCACCAGCCTCATGTTATGTTTAGTCCATGTAATTCTAATAAAAAAAACAAAAAAAAACCTGCAGGTGCTCGACCCACGCCTATCCCAACAACCCACTCCCTTCGTTTGCCTTCAACGTAGAAGCAGAGGCTTCTCTGTCCCATTTATGCTTCACAATGTGTTTAATGAGGCTAATCCAGGCCATTTAAAGCCACATACACAGGTTTTTTTAACTTTTTTTTTTTAAACCATGGCAGTGGTGAAGCTCTCAGGGTGGAGGTGAAATGGAGCACTGCTGACATCAAGCTGTGAAGGAAGCAAACTACAGCGGACTGCTCCTGAACAAGGAGAAATGTTTGATTTATGGGATGTGACTCAAAAGGCAGGAGATTCTATGGATTCTTCACATATTTGCACCACAAGCTTTCGTCATTTATCCTTTAAACCAGAGCAACTGGACTTTTTAAACGTCTTTAACTAATGTTCCCAGTCAGAAAGGACCACCCCAATAAATCGGATTATAAATCCATGACAACACGTCAACTAATGCTACAAAGGTGTTAAGGTTTTGACGGCCTGTAGGCCTCACTGACCCGATTCCTCCTCTCGTGTCAGGTTCCCTGCCTCGTTCCTCGTCACGATCAAGAGCCGCACTAAGGCTTCACGTTTGACCTTCGACCTGGAGCACCGAGGGGGTCACTACGGTGAGTAACAGAACCCTAACTTGATGAAAACGATCCAAATCAAATGACTTTTCTCGTGGAATCTCTCCACAGTCGTGGAGCATGTTTTTAAACAGGATAGATAAAAATGCTGCTATATATAATTTCCATTACTGTGGTTGATCATCAGAAGATCTTTTACTGGATTTCTCATTTCAACCAGACGGTTCAGGAAGGTTTCTCCTGCAAATAATCCATACAGGATCTGATCAATCAGTTTTTATTGACAGACCGTACCTCTGAGGTAGCCATAACTCAACATGTTTAAAACTCATTAGCCTAATTAACAAATTTCCTCGCTTTTTAAAAAAAAAAAAAAATTCTCCACAACAAAAGAAGCCAGTACTGGATCCGACATGGTTGACCAAATTCTTCTTGCTACAGAGGGTCGAAAACTGTGGTTAAAGTTGGATTTGGCCCCATTTTTTTATTAACAAACAGTGATAGTTTCTGACATAAGCAGTAGTCTGGTTTTCAGGGGTCTTTTTTTTGGCTCCAATAAAACTAAATGAGCTGCACCTAATGCTGACGTACAGATCACCAGTTTTTAAAAAGATTAATACAAGCATACATTCCTCAGTGATCAGGTCTGGATGTTGTAGGTTAGGAATAAAATACACCAGATGCCAAAACACAAGAGAGGTAGAAAGCTGCTTTGTTTTGTGGTTCAGTCATGTTTCTTCATTTTAGAAACAGCCATTTTCAGCACAGCACGAGTGTTTTCAGATATTTTAGTACCTACATACCTATAGTATAGTACCTAATATTTTAGAAGTCTACACGCTTTCAAGTTTTAGCTGAACCTTTTGACTTCTTTGTTGGCAAAAAAAATAAATAAATAAAAAAACAGCGAAACCCAAAACGCCTTACTCTGCTTTCTCCACTAGGGGGAGCTCTGCACACACGAAACATTAGTTTAATGTCTCAAGCTGGGCTCTTTGTGTGTTTTTATAGAGAAACCCAACAGATAGAAAAGCAACATCTGGCCAGATGTTGGAACGCACCAGAATCGACCTCCTTTTGTTGGATTTCTTTAAGCAGATTCTGTCATGAAATAGATTAACAACAATATCTGCGTATGGTTTAGAGGATTTGATTTGACACTGTCCTGCAGTTAAAGCAGATTTATGTCCAAATTAACATTCATACCTTTTGAAAAAGAAATGTAGCTTATTTAATTTACATGAATCTTTGAACTTTTATACAATACTGGGGGAAATAAAGCCCTCTCGGTTATACATATTCAGCTAGTACTCCTTTATCTTTAACTCTGGTTGCCATGGTGACTCAGTCTGAGGGCTCCACTGATGATGGCTTCCTCCCAACTCAAGGTGAGGAGACTCGGAGCCGCCCGAACTTGCCGTAATCCGAAAACGTTTACGGATGAACTCGAGTTTGTTCAGCCAGCCTCTGATTCAAATGACTGAATTAGCTCAGCAGTGACAGCAAGGACAACACAATCCTGATTCTTTTTTTTTTTCCTGCTCCAACATTTACTTTCTGTAACGACACAATGACCTTTTTTTTTTAGCTTTTACTTTACACAGACCGATATTCAGCCATGCAACCCGACCCCGAGCTGCACCGCTGACCTTTGTGACGGATTTCCACTCAGCCCGAGGTGGAGGTAGAGGCTAGGCAACAAGGTTTTTACCTAAAATTAGGACAGAGGCGCTCACTTCCATCCTCCTCCTCCTCCCCCCAGTGAAACCAGAGACTGTCCGGACCAGTTTTTAAAACTAAGACAGGGCGTGTTCCTCTGCCTCGAGCTGGTTTGGTTGGTCATCATTTTGCTCAATCTGTCTGGGAGAAAAGACAACAGGAGTTTAAAACTTTACCTCTGCACGAAAGAAGACACTGTGTAGACTACACTACAGCATTATGAAATTAATGATGTGTGACAATCACAAGGTGGGTGATTTGTAAGGCCTAAAAGCATAAGGAGGAACACGTATTTGAAGTCAAAGAAATACAACTTTATTTGAGCGTAAACCAAAGAAAAAACAACAACAAAACAAACAAAAACAAAAAGAACTGCATAGGAAATGTTTAAAGTCCGCAGAGCACAGAGAGAGCAGTGCGTGGCCGATATATTATAGTCTCCGCTGCCTTGTTTAGACTTAAGACCTGATTTCTGCACATCCATTCAGCCCCGGTGTGTGTGAGTGTGTGCTAAGAGGGCGTGCCGACACAGACACGCACACACACACAAACAAACAGGTTAAACTGATAATCACACACACACACACACACAGAGCGGTTTGGATAAACAAGCATCAGCAGCACCATCTAAACTCAGCTGGCCACGCCGGCTCGCCCCGCCTCTTGGACTGACAGGAGGATACATTCAGTGGATATCAGCGCACAAACACCGAGCTCGCCCTGCGGCCTGCCGGCTGCCGGGGGAAGAGGGTGGGGGGTGTTTAACAGGACACCGCAGGGGCGTTCTTAAAGAATACAGAGCGTCGGGCAGAACGAGCTGCCCGTCCCGGAGGACGCCACGACTCCGATCTGAACAGTTTTGTTCCCCGACACGTGGCGGCGGTTTGTGGGGGGTCTCTGTTCTGCCCTGCGCCCCCCCACCTCCCCTCCAACCACCCCAGGTAGTAGGTGGTCGCAGGCGAGCACGAACAAGAACTCGTCCATCCCTTTTCTTCAAAAAAATACATTCTAAAAGGGCCGACGAGCATCGAGTAGTGTGAAGCATTTGTACTTTTTGTAGGAGAAATAAAAAAAAAAAAGTGAGCAAAAAAAAAAAAAAAGAGAAATCGGGGAAACTAATCAAACTAATCTTTTTTTTTTTAACTGAGAAATAATTGTTTTTTTTAATATATAGATTTAAATGGACACTCAAAAGAATCAGACTAGTACTGAGAGATCATTAATTGGGAACTACATTTTCACTACGGGAACAACCTGAGTTTTGTTGTTTTTTTTATTAATTTTTTTAAATTTTCTTTTCTAAATTTTTCCTAAACCATCCCCCCTCCCTCCCCCGCCCCATTCTTTCTTTAGAGTATACAATCATTTCAAAAACAGGAGGTCTAAGACCTTGCACATCTCGTGTGGTTGCAGCTCTGCGATCCTTCCCCCCTGGCGGACGTAAAGAGGGCAGAGACGGGCACGGATGGGCGGACGGGAGCCCCGCGTTCAGGCGACCGCTCTCCGGCTCGGAGCTACTTCTCCAAAACAGGCCAATCTGAGAGTTCCCGTCACTGGGTGTAGCCACTTGGCGGACTCGTATCAGAAGCTTTTTCCGTTTTTAAAAAAATCACAGGGCTTCCATCCGCACATCGGCTGCTTATTAGAGGAAAGTGAAAGGAGTTTCAGCTCTAACAGCGAACTCTTTAGTCCCTCTGGGATCGAAGCATCGCCGGCTGGACAGGTCGTGCTCTGCAGAGCCTCAAGAGAACAGGAAATACAATCGCAAAGGTCTAATGTTAATTCCATCCGACAAATCATTAACGCACATATACACATCTTTGGGTATATATTTTGAGAAAAACAAAACAAAAAAGAAAGTAAAAAAACATCCCAACAATCAGCTACCCACCCTATCCGAGTCTTTCACCACCTATCTGCGAGACATCAGTATAATACAAGAACTTTTAAAGCATGCAACAAATGAAATACAAATAAAAGTTTAAAATACATTTTTTTTCCTCTTTAAGAGTGAAGACCTAAGGATCTTAAAGATAGAATTCTGCAATCTTAATTAAAAAGAAAACTAAACCAAAAAAAAACAAAAAACATATATATATATATATAGAACCTGATGCAACATTTGAGTGAACATCTCAGAGTAATACTGAAAAATCAAAACAAAAAAAACAATCTTATTGGTTGAAACTCGGCGTCGTGTTCAAAGCAGCAGGATGTGTGGACCCAAACGGCTCGAAAGGATGTTTCACGTTGGCGTCGGGGAAAAAAATGGAGTCGCGGGGAGCGAACCGCGACTCCATCCGCGCGCAAAAATAAATTAAACAAAACTGACATAAACGACGGAAAGCCAGGATTGTAGGAATGACTCCTGAGGAAAGTTCAAACCGGGCTTATACCGCCTTTTTAACCACGTTACAAAAAAAAAAAAAAAGAACTGAGCGTGCCTTTTGCTGAGTCTTTGAGGTCGAACGTTGTGCTGAAACAGATCTGGACAGAGGCGTCAAAGAGACCAAATGTTGCACTTTTGTTCTCGGTGTTAGTCGACAAGCGTTAGGTTTGAATATTCAGCATGGCTGCTCAGGTAAACTTGTACATATATATTAAAAAAAAGCTCTGATATCCACCTGGCAGACCACGTTGTCATGTCAGTCATTACTCAGTGTATCGTTTTGCAGATGATGTGATGATGTGTGTGACAGAAGCATGAAGCGGACTGGGCTCATTGTTTGAGCGCATTAACTGAGTCGAAATGGCTCCCTAGGAGGAGAAAAAAAAGATTTTTGAGTTTTGAGATGGTAAGAATTTGATTTCTGTTGTTTGGAGTAGTGGTTAGTCTGACTTGCCTGTCAGTAATTCTCCAAACAGAGTGTGTGCACTCATAAGGCTACTACTAAGTACTTAATACATCCCTACAACGCCAACATGAAACATCCCTTTCAATACGAAGCCGGTTGGCTGTCACACATTAGGCGCGATCCTCCGACGTGTTTGTTTAAACCACAGTCAGAACGGCTGAGTTCGGACCCGTTTCGACGAGTCGAACCTCCCGAAGCCCACGCTGAAAAGCTGATTCATTGTGCTGAAATTCGAGGTAACTCGTGTGCGTTACATGGCGGATACTTTGCGTTGTTACATCTCAAAAAAAAAAAGAGGCCACCTCCTCTAACCCCCTCCCCCCACCCCACCCCCGCGGTCCATGTGGAGCCTGCGTGTTCATCAGCATGAGGTAAAGACAAACGGGGCCCAGCCCTCTTAAGTGCATCCAATCAGAGGAAGAGGATTTATCCTCGCCTGCTCCGATTTCACATCTATGATATAATGGTCCAGTGACACTTTTCATCTACAACAGCGTGGTCCAAACGCCAATCCGGTTTGGCACGAAACTCTCATGGATCTTTTTTTTTTTTGGCACAATGCTCTCATCAGAAACATTTGTCGTCTTCTTGGTGATTTAAAAAAAAAAAAAGGCATAATTAACCAGGCAGTTTACAGTAGATTCAACAGAGCAAAAAGCCGTTTTAAAAAAAGTTGCAATACGGAGCAATAATGGCCATCATACAAAAACTACTTCGACTCAAAACAGTACCGTGATCTTTGGTCCTTGTGCTGCGGGAAACGAGAAGATATTTATGATGTAAAAACATTCTATGCTTAAATAAGAGTAAAACAAGCTGAGGTATTTAAATGTTTCGATGCACAGTAGCTATGAAAGATAAATATGAGGTATTCAGAAGCTGAAGTACACAAAACACACGAGGTAAAACAGCGGTTGAGGTAAAGGTTATCTGAGTTATGAAGATGCTAATCCATTGCCTCGGAGGTGAGAGTCAGTCTAAATATTTTCAGACATTTTTTTCTTTCAGACTTTAAAAAAAAAAAAAAAAAAGGCTAACAACCTTAACTGTTGAGTGCTTCCAGACTGAGCAATGAAGGGATCCAAGCCCTCCTTGATTCCTTCGCCATGATCGCCCGGGAGGGATACGAGATGCGTTTTCGAGTTACAAAACCGACTCGACTGCGGCGGCGTTCGGCGAGGCAATAAACGCGAGGGAAGAAGAAAAGGGTTTCTCTTTGGTTTCGGGGACGAGAACCACCTACTTTCCGCATTCACTCACACAGCCAGGGGCGGCAGGTCGAAGTACCCGCGCGACCCGAGAACGCCCCGTCTTCAAAAGCCCTAATGCAGACGGCGCCATGAACTCAACTCCACGAGTTTGCTGGAACTTTAGGGTTGGCCAACGATAAAGAGAAGTTCAAGTTATTTATTTATTTTAGGTTTCTTTAACCGCCAAATTCACAGTTGGCTGTTGTGCAGAAATTCTAACTTTGGTTGACTCTAGTAGTTGGTCTGTAGACCTCCATCTTTAGAGGAATCTGTCTACTAACGCGCAATCTGGAGACGTTTCCTTAACTCCAAGCATAAATAAATAGAGCAGGGCGTTGTGATGGCGCCCTCTCGTTGGACTGCACTAAACCCCTGACCCTAGGAGCCAAGGGGGCGTGGCTTTCAACCACAATCTAAATCCAAGAGATTGTTATGTTAGGCCTTTAAGTTGGTGTCATTATTGTCCTCTGGACGGCCAAATTACATGTCTACTTCTCAGGCTTTTGTCAAACAGCATGCCTTCTTTAAAACGTATCATTCGATTATATATATATGTATGTATATATATAATGTATTTCTACGTTAACATGACTAATAGATAGACTTCAAAGGATTCAACCCCTAAATCTTTTTGTGGGTCCTCTCTAGTTTGGAGAAGACGATGCTTTCTTTGCATATTATTTACTGTTCACACCAACAACTGGACATACATTTATTTTTTTTAGCCTTTATGATACATAGTTTGGGGTTGGGAGTAGTTTTTTTTTTTTTTTAAGTTTGCTTTTTAAAGATATCTTAGATCATTTTAGAGCTGATTTCCTAAATCTTATATCTATAACTCATCAATAAATTCATCAAATCAGCGTTAGCCAGTAAAGCTAGAAGAAGGAGAGCCTGAAAAGCACTGATCGTTTTAAAATCAGTCTTAAGATGACCTGAGCTAATTTTGATTCTGTCGAGTTTGGCATTGCTTCACACGGCCTTGCTCGGCTACCGCGACGTCTCGAGCTCCGCAAAGCTAAATCGAGAAAGGGTCAATCTATCTAAGGGAAAAACGAAAAACAAAAGATAAGTAACTATTCTAAACCCAGGAAAAAAGACACTAACGAACCCCTTGTTTTCTCAGAGCGAAGCCTCCTAATCAGAATCAATCGTGCAGCCTCTACAGCGGTCTGAGTATTGTCTCAGCAACAACATTCAGGAGCTTCACTTTAACTCATATCTGAAAAATGCACAGCAAGAATTCTATTATTCCTGTGCAAATATCAACCCAAGAGTCCATTTTTTTTTTTTTTGTCTCTTAAATAACAAAGTATAGAGGTAGACGTTCTTCTTTGTAAAACTTCACGGACTAAAACCTCTGCTCAATGACTATGAGTACATTCACAAAGAGCTAAATGAGGTAGGTGTGGAGCAGAGGGTACAAGATTTCAAGAAGTGAGAAATTCCCTGAGATGGATACTAAAAGAGGAGCTGGCAGAGAGAACTGAGCGCCGCTGAAAGGCAAGGGGAAATGTCTGTTTCTCTTTTATCCGATAATCAATTTGAGAAGGTCCCCATCAGTTGTATTTACTGCAGGTAAAGTGTTTAGTGGGAAACGTGGAGCATGAAGGATATCTGTAATTTTAGCGTTCCTTCCTTTCAGCGTCTTCTCAGTCCTCTCTGAACTCCCTTTCTGTTGATTGATTCTCTCTCCTCCATTTCCTTCATTGTGGAAAAGAAAGAAAAAAAAACTGCAAAAAGGTCAAACAGAGGGAGAGAATGCAAAAATAGATATTTCTAGAACTTGAGGATGCGGTTATTTCCGAAGTCAACAACCACGATGACGCCATCCGGCGTCACGGCCACACCGGAGGGGCGGTCCATCTGTCCGTAGCCACTCCCCTGAGTGCCAAATTTGCATAAAAAGTTTCCGTTGGGTTCGAAGATTTGGATCCTGTGGTTGCGGGAGTCGGCCACGATGATGCGGTTCTCCTGGTCCACGGCGACGCCCTGCGGCCGCAGAAACTGCCCGTTCCCGGTCCCCTCGGAGCCCAGGAAGCGAGCCGACTGGCAGTCCGGCTGGATCACCAGGAGCCGGTGGTTGTTGAAGTCGGTCACCACCAGGTGGTCCTCGTGGTTGAAGGCTACTCCCCTGGGCGAGTCGAAGTGTTTCCACAGAGCCCCTTCGAAGCCGTACTTGTTGAGAAAGGAGCCGTCGGGCGCGAAGAGCTGCACGCGGTGGTTCCTGGTGTCCGAGACCAAGATCTTGCCCTCAGAGTTGACGGCCACGTCCCAGGGATAGTTGAACTGCCCGTTCTTGGTGCCCTTTTCCCCAAACTTCAGCAGAAACTGGCCCTCGAAAGTAAACACCTGTCAGACAAAGCAAATGTTTCAAAGCCCAGCTTGTTTACATGTGGAGCGAAGGAAGAGTAAGCATCAGGAGCTGCACGTTCACCAATGTAAATAGAAGTTTTCAGAAGCAAACTTTCTTCTAGCTTTTGGAAAGCAGACATTTTTGGGTAGCATGCAATGTTCCAAACTATACAATGACATTGAAGTAGTTACGGAAAATAGTTCTGCCTTCATACCTGCACACGGTGATTGTCCTTATCAGCCACAATGATTCGCCTCTGACTGTCGCAGGCGACCCCGGCTGGTCGGTCAAACTGACCGGGCCGAGACCCCAGAGAGCCGAACTTATGGTGGAAGGCGCCGCAAGGTTTGAAGATCTGCGAAAAGAAACGCTGCTTACCAATTTCATTCAACATTAAAGTCTTTGATATGCGCCAGCAAAACTCTCATAGTAGCCTGGCCGCTAGAGACGAGAGTGGAGCCGTGTTTCTGTGTAGTTAACACCAAATGCGTCACACAGAAAGTTTAATGTACAAACAGACGGTGTTTTCACTGTGAAAACATATGTTTGGGCGGTTTTAAACACACAAGTGTGTGACAAGCTGAAAAAGCAGGGAAACACTAATATTTACACTGATTGTTCTATTAGATAAAGTGATATTTTCAGTTCTCTGTTTTCTTGACTTTGATTTACATTAACTCATAAAACACTGTTCTATTTATAGCACTTAGAAGTGTAAGTGATAGAACACAAAACTAATTTAAATTTAAAGAAAAAGTTTATTTGGCTGTGCTTCTTTACAGAACCCTCTGAGTTATAACAGTGCAACTTCACTGAGACAATGACTGAAACCTGGAGTTACCTGTATGCGGTTGTTGCTGCGATCAGCCACTACAACGTATCCCTCCTTGTCGACGCTGATGCCCCACGGACGACACAGCTGGCCGTCTCCCTCCCCCTCGCATCCGAACGATGACACCTGGGAGCCGAGGGAGCCGTAGCTCCGTCCCGACTTCACCGTCACCTTGAAGGGGCTGCCCTGGATGTGCTGGTTGCACACCAGCACGGACACGAGATGCTCCCCCTCGGTTTTGGGCAGGTAACTGACGGTGTACGAGCCGTTCTGGTGGTCCGTTACCTCCACCGCCGACAGGTTGCCGTCTGCGACCGACACGACGACCGCAGACACGGCGTCCCCGCCGGAGAGACGGGGCTCGCCATCGTGGTCGTATCCGATCACGGTGAAGGAGGCAGGCTTGCCACGGAGCACGTTTTTCAGACCCTCGCCGTGGGCTTTGGTGACGGGGGCAAAGGCTCCACTGCTGATCATACCCATGGACTGGATGGCAATGTACAGAGCCTGTTTGAACAGCAAAGAAGGTGTCGTTTCAATAAGTTATAATATAAAATGAAAGAAGACGCTATCCAATAGCTGTAGCGTGCCGGTGCCGACCTGGTCTGGAGGAGTGAACATGAAGCGGTCGTCCTCCTGCGGCTGCAGCAGGCCCCTGAGGGCCTTGAGTTCATGGATCTGGGTGAGCATTCTCTCCCTGGCCAGCAGCACGTCGAGGTGGTGGCCCTCATCTAGGACCTGGCTCACAGCAGCGATGGTGCCATCCAGTTTGGTGAGACTCTGGTGGAGTTTCTCCACTTGCAGGTACAGAGACTTGGCTTTCACCTGGCGGATTTTCTCCACCTGAAAAAAGAGAGGAATGAAAATTCAGCTTTGGTTTTGTTGAACAAATACACTTTGAGCTCCAAAAAAGGCAAACTGAGAATGCCAAATAGTGGTAGAAAACTTGTTAGTTAAAAACACAGACTCTTAGTCCTCGTTTTTCCCCTATCAGTGTTGAAACATTATGTTCACTAAGGAAAATAAATAAATAAAACGACTACATAATAATTGCCTAAGTTTGAAGTTTATGAGTGTGGTTACAAACTGTGTCATATGCAAACTACTGTTTAAAATATAAACAAATTTACAAATAAAAACAAATGCAGAGTAATACAGACATCAAACCTTTTTTTTTAGGGGCAAAAAGACAAGCAGTGTATGATGCGGGTCAAAAATGAGGCCTATTATTTCCAATTACGACCCCCCACTCCGGCAGTGGCTGGCCGACTGACGCTCTGTGCCCTGGCGTCCAGTGATATTTTCTGACCCGTTATTTTCAAGCGTGCTGCTCTTGAAACAGTACATTATAAGCATTAACTCCCTGCCTGGACATCCAGGTTCCTTGCAGCAGCTCTTTTTTTATGCATTTACTGGCAATCCTTCCATTATTTGTCACCGCTGTTTCTTATAGAAAGTTGAAAAATGAATAAATAATAATTTTAAAAAGATCTGGTTGAATTTTTTCCATAGTTATATGACCCCAAATCTCATAATTGTAAACACAACAGCAAAAAAAAAAAAAATGTCTGTCCATCAATTGCTTTAGAGCAGGGGTGTCAAACTCCAGGCCTCGAGGGCCACTGTCCTGGAGGTTTTAGGTTTTTCTGCTCCAACACACCTGATTCAAATGGCTTAATTACCTCCTCACCAAATCATCAAGTTCGCCAGGAGCATGGCGACAAGTCATCTATTTAAACCAGGTGTTTTAAAGCAAGAACACGTCTAAAACATGCAGGATAAAGGCCCTTGAGGAATGGAGTTTGACACCCCTGCTTTAGAGTGATTGTAATTAGCCAGCAGCTGATTGAACGTTTTATTTTCATTTATTTTTTTAAACCCCTGACACATCCAGGTAATAACCATCCTGCTTATGTGGGGTCAGTGGGAGGTCCTACAGCCAGGATCAGAACGGACTGATAAAAGGGGTCCAAACCACGTCTAAACAATGTTTTCAGTGCACATTGAGGTCATTCAGACTGATGCTTGGTGCTAATTCAGTTGCTCAGGACAGAATTTAGAGACAGCAGGGAATAACTTTCTGTAACCAATGTTTCCACAAACTGGTCCCAGTAACTCTGCCCGATGGGTGGGAGCAATCCCAAGTATCAAAGAGGAAATCAAAAGGTTCTGACATGCAAACATTTGCCGTCTCCCCGGGTATTATGATGCATCTATGTTTCATTGTTTTAAAAAAAACGCAGGTTCAATAACCATATCGGGGGGTTTCTATACAACTACATTTTATTCCAATGTGACAAAAGTGTTAAAGGATACGTTATACAATGCAAGTAAAATAAAAGTAAAGACGTGACATGAATCTTCAAAAAGCCTTCATTGTCAAGACAGAAAAACTTGAGTTTCATTCAGCTCATTGTTAAAAGGAAAAAAACTAAAAAAAAAAAAAAACTCAACACTTAATTGAAGCACATTTCTGTTTCTTTGAGAAGCAGGATCAATTTTCAGTATAGTCACTGAGTATAAAGCCTTAAAGAGGGTGGAGGGTTGTAGAACCTGAGGCGCTGAGACTGCCTCTCACCTCACATCAGCTAACAAAGAGCATAGCACAATAGCCTCACTCGCTCTTTGGTCAGGGAGGGACTCTGAGAGAAGAAAGCGTCCAAAAGATCTTAAACTGAAATTTGCATCTGTAGGACTAGAGTTACATTTTATAGTTAGTGAGCACAAAGGCCCACAGATAGGCTTCCTGACAGATGCACGGCTAGTTTTAGGTCCTGGGCAGAAGACCACATCAATGAGAAGAATGAATGAGTGAGTGTGCTTCAGAAGTAGAAGACGGACAAAGCCGAGGACGGCCACTGATCTCCTGACACTAATCAGTACGGAAATGTTATAGTTTTCTCCTTCACAAAAAAAGACTTCCACTCTACATGCAGCATTTTAATACGACTTGACTCATCGGACCACAACGTAAAACAGAAACAATTCACGCAAAGACAGAGATGGAATCACGCTCTCAAATGGGCCGTGTGTCACCCCTGAAGTTTTATTATAGTGGTGTTCCAGTCACCCCGCAGCCACAAATCTATCTGACAGTCATTACGACACTGACTCACTGAGGAGCAGCTCGCTCAGTTTTCCCGACAGTGCCGGTGACCATCAAACCGGCGGCACAAAAACACCAGCAGAGTCATTTTCGGTATCCCGTATGACTCAGAAGTTGCTCAGCTCAACTTGCAAGCTTCCAACACTTGAGCTGAGGACAATCAAAAAACACAGTAAAGTGAGAAAGGGACGGACGGAGGGACGACATGGTACATTAAAATGCCACGCCGATGCAATGTTCCTATGGGGCTAAAATCAGCGGTTCTATTTAGATTTAAACATGCTGTGAAGAAGACCCAGACAAAACTGTAAATTGGCTTTTCAGACATTTTGCCGAACTGCAAATGGACGATTTTTTTGGGGAGGTTTTCTGAACCCAACCTCAAAAATATACGTGGGAGCCGTTTTCACACACTGGTTGCATTTTATCCATAAAAGAAAGACGCCTTTGTAAAGCTAGAGCCGTTTCATATTTGTAAGTCGTGCCTGCCAAACAAGAGGTGCCTCGGAGCCATGTTGATGCAGGATTATAAACACGGGAACAGCACAGTTCTACATGCGCCTACCACCACTACACACATCCCTACTCTGTGACTACCATGCCGGCTCAGAGATGGTAAATGGACTGAACTTATACAGCGCCTTTCTAACCAACAAAGCTACTCAAAGCACTTTACAACACAATCTGTGCCCTCATTTATCCATCTATACAGCACTCTACTTCGTCTCTTCAAAGCTAATCCGAATGAATCATTCTATAGAGTTAAATGATTCATCGGCAGATGATAAATTCAATCCTCCATTCTGTCTCTGCACTTTCAAACATGACAAAACAGGAAGGAGTATCAGGCCCGACTCGTATGGTTAAAATAGGTAAAAAAAGGATGGGAACCACTGATTTGGTACAGACACGCTCTGATGTTTCAACACTAGAAGTGTTACAGGATCATCAGAAGATTTCTTATTGAGTTGAAAACTGACTCACAAATCCTCCACAACTTTAAATTTTTTGTGTAGCAGCAGTTCATGCGGCACGCCCCCCTCAATCCGTGATGTGAAGGCTGCTTTCCCTGCGTCTTTGTTGCTTCTGCAGCTACGTGCTGAGAGGAAGAGTCCCTGACGCGCATTTATTTAAAACAGAACATTTTAACGCAGAGTTCAGTCATTTGTGGCTTTTAAAGATGAGAAAATAAAGTTCGACTCTCTCAATCAGTCTGCGATGAGACGGAAAGAGTTGATCAAACTTAAAGGTGAGGTAAAGATGAAACTACAAAATAAAAACAACAAAACAAACAAAAAAAACTGTTCCTTTCCTCTTTCCACACAAACTTTAAATCGCCTCTTTCATGCAGTGTGAGTAACGTTTTTGTGATAAAAATAAAAAGGATTTTTCCTCCAACGTCCTTCAGTCAGTCCTGAGTTTCTTTTTGCCAAAAAGCTGTACAAAAAGTGACTAAAATGGAAGTAATAAAGATTTTTTTCATTTAAACATTTTTCTGTAAACTGTATTTGTTCTGACTCACAATAAAGACATTAACAAAATATATGGACACGAGAAATATGAAAAACATGGCAAATGAAAATTATTTTTAAGAAGATCAGGTTTTTGATTTTGGTCTCATTTAAAAATCTGTTTGAACCCCTTTAAGCTAAAATGTCACATCTTGAATGAGAAGTTATGTCATGTGTAGCTGAAGAACTGTTCTGACGTCTGAAGAGACTCGAATCAGTCAGGGGGAGTTCGGGACGAAACCTTTTTCCTTAAAAATCCTGCTAAAATCTTGTCTTATCTGCGTGGACCCATTATCTCATCTTGTCCCATCTTGTGAGACGAGTGTCTCATTACACCCCCTATTCATCCCATCAATAACTCCCATAATAGGCTGCTGCTGAATGCAAAGAAAGCAGGTTCAGTCATTAATAAGTGATAATAGATGCGGTTCTGTAAAACCATTCGAGGCAGAGTAACTACTGAATGTTCTCGAGCTTCATTCTTTCCAATCATGCAAATGCTAATCCGGACATAAAATTACAATAGAAGGTGGAACTACAGACAAAAGAGGCTGAAGCAGCACATAGTCAATCATGTCATTCAGAGACTAGAGAAGTATCTCCATGATTATCTCAACTAAACAGATTAGCAGCTCTAATCAGAACTCCTGAGCTCAAATTAAAGAGCTTAAAAGGGTCCTCAAACAACACTTATTCTTGATATCAGGGTAAGAGTCTATGAATCGTTTCACTGAGCTCTGTGGTGTCAAAGATTATTGAAAAGTAGAAGTCAGGGGAAGGATTTTCAAGGCCCTAAACATCATCAGGAGGTCTGTTAAATCCATCGAGAAGGAATGGAAGGACTATGGGATGTGTAAGTCTACCAAGAGCAGCCCGTCCTCACAAACTGAGAGACCACCATGTCACCGGGGAGCTCTCTGAAGGAGCTTCAGAAGGTGAGAAGGTCCAGGTTCTTCAGCAGTCTGAGCTTTACGGGAGAGTGATGAAAAGAAAGACTCTGTTGAAGAAAACTCAGATTAAATCTCAACTAGAGTTTGCCAAACGGCACGTAGAAGAGGTCATGGTCAAGAGCTTCTCAGCAGCCGGCCCTGGAAGGCGTGTGAAGCTGGAGGGTAAAATGAAGGCCGTAAAGTGTACTGCTGACACTTGGAACACCATCAGAGAGCTCACAGGTGTCTTGGTGTCCTCGCTCACCATTCTCCCTCTCGTTCACTCAGTTGGTGGCCATGAGTGACCATACTGACCACGCCTGATTTATGACCGCAACAAAAACAACACATCCAAGGGGGTCCATACTTTTTATAGTCACTGTATTATAAGACATGCTTCCTAACCTGAATGCATTAAGTGTAATATTTGTACATGGGATATTTTTATGAACTATCCCTGGACGTTCCTGGTAAATAGAATATCTGTGCAGGGTATTTCACCAGCAGCTCACCTTCCACAGCAGCTCACACTCCCGCTCCTCCAGTGCTTTCTTGTGCCTCAGGACAAGCGCCTTCACTTCAGTCTGCACCACCTTGGCCTTGATCTCCACCTGCTCTGCCATGGCCTGGACTTTCTCCATGCTCAGCTGAAAACACACACACACAGAAAATGATGCAATCTTACAACGAAAGCAAAAAGACAAATGATGCATTGCAAAAAAGCGTTTGCTATCAATGAAAAGCAAGAACAAAACAATTATGGACTTACTATATTGACTTATTTCTGTATATCATATGAATTCTGTCTCCAAGCTGCTGATGATAATGGCTCATTGCATGTTTTTAGTTTAAAGTACATTAGTAGTATTAGTATTACCTTCTGCGTCTGTTCTTTTAAGTGGAAATGTCTTGTCTAAATTACCATCACTGATTAAAAAAAACAAACTTACTGTTAACTTTGCAGCCAAGACACCATTTTATAGTTTTTAGAATACAGAAAACAAACTGTAGGTGTATCACAAATGGAGAACTATTAATACTAATACAACTTAAACTACAATAGTTATGCACCAGGAAAGCACAGTAATGCTATGCTACTGATTGAACTCTTTGTGAAACTATTTGAATTTATAGGAGTACCATTTTAACACAATTTTGTTAAAGTAAAACAACAACTGTGTTGAATTTATTCACAAATCATCCCCAAATAATAATCAGGCACAGGATGGGACAAAGATAACCTAATGTAACAGGAAGTGGAAAATCAGAAACTATTGGGGAAAAAAGAAAAAAGAACGTTTCCCCTGGCGAGTAAATGCACGAACAGCTGCTTATTGTTTTCGGCCGCTTCCTTTTTAACATTTGGTGGCTTATGTCATGAGGAAAAAGGAAACGCAGGTCGGGAATAGGAAGTCACCTCACAGCGCGACAAAAATCATCAACTTCCTGCTGAGCTCGAAAACTTCTGCTGGCCAGGAGAGTCGCTGTAGGATTTATGAATATGTGAGCACTTTTTAAAATCTAATATTCAAATTACAGTAGCCTTAGAGGATAAAGAACAAGTGTGTTTAAAGCTGAAACATAAACTTTATGTTTCATGGTCTGAACATTCTGACTTTATAAGATATAACCCATAGGTTATGTGCTTCACGTCTTCTTTCCCGTTTCTGGTAGATTTTTGTGGCAGAGTTACAGCGCCACACACAGGCCTGGCATAGTTACCACAGCTTGTTTTTTGGGTCGTTTTCTGCCTTTTCATGTGGATGAGAACATTCTTAGAAGCAGTGCCGTGTTTACGAGGATATGTTTAGAAACAAATAAAAATAAAAAAGTTTTTGAAAGACGGTGCAGTCAGGGCCTTAAAGACATTATCAGGAAACAGTTTAGACGTCCATCCAGTTCAGGACAAAGCGAATTAAAGTTTGAAGGCGACCGATGAAGAATATTGTTTAT
The DNA here is from genome assembly GCF_001649575.2 of Kryptolebias marmoratus. Classification (NCBI taxonomy): domain Eukaryota; kingdom Metazoa; phylum Chordata; class Actinopteri; order Cyprinodontiformes; family Rivulidae; genus Kryptolebias; species Kryptolebias marmoratus. Next base: position 16,612,979 of record NC_051434.1, read on the forward strand.
TTTCTGACTCATGTCAGTTGTTATAAAAATCAGAGATGTTGCAACAAAAACCACCGAAACAAAATGGATTTTTCTATTTTTCTTTAGTAACATGATCGGAAAAAAGAAGCAATTAAAAAGAAGTTCAGTTTATTATGTTGCAGAGTCTAAACATGCAGCTTTTTAATAAAATAAGTTTGTGTGACGCCTGTAATTCAGAATCACTTCATTACAGATTGATGAAATTTCTCTAAAAGTTACATTTCATTAGAAGCTAATATATTTTTACAGTACTTTTGCAGTATCTATTCTAATTTTACAGGACTGTAATAAACATCCCTTCTTGACAGAGTGCAAACAGTGACAAGAGGAGACTAGTTTTATTACTACCTGAAGCAATAAAACTCTGGTGTAAAATAAAGCTCTTTGCATTTACGACGCACAATTTGGGCTAAATGAGTATTTTTCCTCTTTGTCTCCCTCTGCCTATAGAGTTTTATCGGGGCTTTTCTTCTGGCGTTTTCTGGGAGGTCACAGGGCGAACTGGACCTCACAGGCACGGAGGGGAGGTGGGATAAGGCTTCCTTTGTCATATCTGCCACAAAGATCAAAGGTCACCTAAACCTCTACAGGTCGTGAGCCGCAATCCCCATCTTAAGACACATGCCCCCCCCCCGTTGCACCCCGACAGGAACAAAGCCTGGCAGCAGGGTCCCCTTTCTCTTGAGCCTGGGCGTGTGAGATGGAACAGCTAAAGGAACAACTAAATTACGCCTCCGGAGAGGGAACGGCAGGAAGGGATCCATGAAGAAAACCAATGGAAGGCTTACAAGTTAATTAAAGTTGGAGTTTAAACTTTCTTTACTCTTAAGATGTCTTTATTTTTTCTTTTCCCAGAGTTATTCTGCGTTAATTATTGTCCATTATTGACTTTTTCTTCTAATCTTTTCTCCTGCCTTCTTCATCAGCTTCGAGCTTCCTTTTAGCATTTCTCACACGTCATTTTCTGTCTTCTTCTCGTCATCTGTCTCCTGCTCCCAGTCTCAGTGGCTCCATCATCTTTCGCATTTCTCCCCCCCACCTTCCAAGAGGAACACAGCTTGGAGCACAAAGACAGTCGAACTAACCAATCAAAACGCAGAGGCAGAGAGCTTGGACCAACCAGGAGGTCACAAGTCCGGGGTGAGGGGTCAGGAGAGATAATGGGTGTAGAGTGGACGGAAATTTCCTACCTCAGGGGACAGGAGCGCGTGTGCAACGTGTATGCGTGTGTGTGTGTGTGTTTACATATTATCTGGCGTCAGCATTTACTCCTGCGGCGGCCCGAACAAAAGTGGACAAACACGCCAAACGGCACAAGGTGCAGCCAGATGGTGGGCGGTGTGTCTTCTGACTCACCAGCGTGCTTCGTGCTCGGCTCATTTAATAAAACATAAGCGCCTCGAGCCGACCGCCGGCGCTTCTTCGCGGGCCCGGCGTTCCAACTCTCCGCTGCGCCATCTGTGTTGTGATATCTCGGAATTCCCGAACAATCCGACAACACTCGGGCCTGACACGAGTAATCAGCCATTAAGATGAAAACTTTGACCCAGCCAGGCAAAGGCCAAGCTAAGAAATGGATAGGTGGGGCACATGCTTGGCAATGGAGATAGTACATGCCAGAGTGTCATGTGATCTCAGCGAAACGGCTAGAGTTTCATGTTTTGGGCAAGAATTTACTAAGGTCACAACTCTGCCCCGCCTTCCAGGCAAATGAGATAACACCGGAGCGTCTGACCCAGCCCTGATAAGTCGGCTTGTCAGATTCAAAATGAGTTTTTGATGACTGTTTTTATTGGCTAATGCACTGAACCCTAAAATACGCTTCGACTGAGAGTTTTTAAAGCCTGTCACATAATAACTAATATGCTGCTTTAAGAAGCGCAAATAGGTTGACTATTAATCTAAATACAGCATAGAGAGCAGGGTGGAAATGATTAAGTAACTTGAAAAAGTTGACTGCAAAAAAATAAATAAATACTTTGGGGGGGGAGAAAAGAAAAGAAAGCTGTTTTGTTTAATTCACATGACTGTGCTCGGCTCAGTCGTCACAGTGTTTCCCACTGAATTATCACAGCTGCACAATGTGCTAACTTTATGTTTTGTGCAATAAAAGAAAGAGGAAAATAATGAGGAGGGACTCAGAGGAAGAGCAGAAGGGACAAAGGTTTGGGACGAGATCAAACGGAGAGTGAAAACGATCCACAGTAAAATGTTGAGCTTTTGTGATAAATTAGCTCGTGACAACAGCGCTGCGTCAACAACTTACAGATGAGTTTCTGATGAAAACAAAACTCCCCCGCGGACACAATCGGTCTTTATAAAGACCAACAAGCAGACGCAGCACCCTGAATCCTGCCAAAACCTGAGCGAAGAATTTAAAAATTGTCAAACGTGAGCGGGAACAATGTGCGCAGCCGAAGGTCAAGTGGCTCGGTGTGTTTTTAGGCTGAGAGAAGAAATTAAGTGCTGTCACTGACGCTGACACGTTCTTCTAAAAAGAATCTCGAGTTGTTGAGCTTCTGCGTTTCTGACAGGGAGGACTCGAATGACCCCAGCTCCGAGGAGGAGCTCGCCTGCTTTCAAACCGATTCAGAGTCTAAGAAATATTTCCAGAGCAACACAGACAAAGCTTCAAAAAGTCAGAGGGCAGGATGTTGCATTCGGGTCAAACAGAGCTTCAGGTAATTCCCAGTTTGCGCGACATACCTGTCAGAGACTTTGTTATGGAGGTTAAAAACAAAAGCTGGAACAGAACGACACAAACATCCTTAAAATCTCAACCCTGGACAAAGATACACAAGATCCTGGTGACTTTTTTAATTTTATGAAAACAGAAATGCTCTGGGAAGAGCTTCTAATAGAGAAATAACTAAATTTATCTTTGTGGTCCGTATGCCCGTGCAGTTTTGCTGGTGTAGATCGGCTGGGAACCACTGATTTAGTACATATCACCAACACGTGATTATGTGGATTATTAGACAGATTATGCAATTACTAAAATATTTGATAGTGGCAGCACTATTTGAGAGCAAATTGTTTAAATAGACCCCCCATGTTGTTTAGTTTTTGTTACAACAAAACTTAACTTTATTGTAACGAAAAGCTTTGGCTTTGTTGAAATGAGTGATTTTTTTATGAAACGGCCTTCTAAATGACATCTGAAGACGTAAATAGTCATTATTTGATTGTATGTGCCAAACTTACACAGTATTAATCAACAAGAAACGTTTTAAAACCTTATTTCAAATCAGATTTCTGCCACGATCAAAGCATTTTATCCACAATGAGCTGTCAAGCAACTATAAAAAAAACAATGTGCTTTAACATAAAACCCTTTTTAATACCACCCTCTTCTCCTGATTTTGGTTTAAAAGCTGCCATTTACAACATGGCGATTTTTAAATTCGCAACAGAATTGAAAAGATACAGATCAAAATGAAAAGGGCCAAAGACGGTGACAGAAATGTGTCGTTTCTTGAGGTCTTAACAGATTAGTTTTATATATGCAAATAGAAATCTGTTTTTCTTAGTAGTGTTAAATAGTTGAACTCACTAGTTTAATTCTTAAAGTTCCTTTTGAGTTTTAACACCAAATGCAGCATTTAGATCAAACCATTTCCTTGCTTGTGTGTGTTTACTGATAAAACTGAAATGTAAAGAAGGTTCAAGTAGCTGCAACCTAAACTACAATTATGGAAATGAGGAAAGACAATGCATTATGTGTGAGGGGAGAACGAGAGCTGGGGGTGTGAGCCAATGGGGGGAAAGGGGAAGGGCGAGGCTTCCACGTCTTTAAAAGAAGAGGGTATTTTTCCTTTCTCTGAAATCCTTTAAATACCTCGCTTCCCCTCCCCCATCCCCCTGCTAGACTCCTCCTCCCCTTTGACCCTGAGCCCTGCCCCCCGCCGGAATTCAACACATGCGACACACACCCCTTTTTTAGGGGCCAGCTGGACACCTTTAACCCCGGGCTTCCCGGCAGCCCGGGACTGGTCACTCTCAAACAGATCTAAGCTGATCGGCTCTAATAGCGCCTCGCTCGCTCTGCACCGCGGAGGGGAAAATTCTAAAGACGCAGCTGCTCTCCTCGGTTTCAGTCTTTAAATGAGACGGATGAGGGTGGATTCGACTGCTTTAATCTTCATAAAGACTGTCTTTATCTAAGAAGGTGGTCAGTCTTGCGTAAGGGTCCTTTAATTAGTTCGAAATCAATGTTAGTCTACAGGAGTTCGAGCTGGTCGCGTTTTGTTTGCAGGTTCAGATTGTTTCGCTTCCTGCCACGATGAGAAACGCCCCCCCGTTCGGGTTTCGTCTCACCTGGACGGCCTGTCGTCCCTGCTGGGCGTCTGCCAGCAGCTGGATGGTGATGGCCCTGCAGTCTTGCACGGCGTCCTGCAGGTAGACAAAAGTGTGGCCCATGTGACGGCCCACGCTGCACTCCCTGCAGATTGGCACCGAGCAGGTTTCACAGAAGAACAGGAACACCTGAGAAGAGTCAAACATAAAAAGGAAATGAGTCAGACATAAACCAAAACCAGGATGCAGACCACGTTATTTGTGTACTGCTAAACATACGTACACAAATGATCCAAAACAGCAGAAACAACCTCTAAATTAATATTAAAATAACACGTGATGTCAGCAAGCTGTCCGAAGTTGTAGCAAAGGACCAGAAGGAGTATCTAAATGTTGTATCTTACAGGGCTGCCACTGTTCGAGACTACTTATACTAATTTTATGTTGCAGTCTCAGTGGAATCGGAGTGTTTCAAGCCATGGAAATCAGACTATTTTTGTGCACACGTCACACAAAACTGCATTCTTGCATTCCTAACCCTTCACATTCTTTAGTGGTCCACCTGCATCCACATGATACCCGCCTCGGCAGCTGCCACCACGTTTACGATTTCATCTGCTGGAGTACAATTGTGAAATGAACACAGGCAGACTTGAATCCGTTTCTTAATAATTATTTATCATCAGCGTGACAGAAAATACAGCTTTAGCGGTCTTAAGACAGATTGGAGACGCCCACGACGACCATTCTGAGAGAAAAAATTGACTGAACATGTTCAAAACTCAAGTCAAAAGACTGCGAAACCTCCGCCACTCGTGGCCAGGGCGTTGAGAACCCCCTGCAAACGTCGTGAGCCCCTTCCGGAGACTTCCTCGTGAATGCTGTTCAACCAGTGGCAGCCCAGTGGGATCCCACCCTAATCATTCACCCTCTTCGTGGAAGAATGAGTCACCTTTTCACAAAGCTGTGGTGCTTTAACGATGCATGTAAATAAAAAAAAAAACAAAACAAAACAAAAAAAACGAGACTGGCTCTCTCCTGTTCCACAGCTCCACAAACACAGAGCTAATTAAAAAGGGAAAAAGGCCATGAATGCTACACGAGTCATCCATATGCATGTTGTTACCCGGGGAGGCTCACATTCTCCACACCCTGGAGAGCTTTTCTTTTTCCAAACACCACTAGAGGGGGAAAATGGAAACCAAAAGGGCAAAACTGGATCAATATCTATTCTGGACAGGTTCGACTTTTAAGGACACGTGTTGCAAAAAGATGTCAGCTAATTTCTGACTTTTGTTTTTGTTTGTTTTTAGCCCCAATAATGACAATTTTTCCTGGCCTGAAACATGAAATAACTCAAGCCAAGAAAACCAGAAACAGGATATATAATAAATTAAATAACAGAAGCAGTATTTAGCAATGTTGACCAAACCAAGCCCCAGTCCCTCAGGATAAACAATGCAAAGATGTTGTTTAACCTTTGCTGCTAAAAACTCAGCTTTTCTTTAAAACCCAGGTCTGAATGCTGATTGGTTGTAATGGAAAGTTAATTAAATATGCACTGTGCATCATATCCCAAAGAGACACCGCATCAATGGCCTCCAATAGCAGGAGGACGGAGTGGACGGAGAGGGGCCTGCAATCAATCCATCAATATTGGCGGTTCCCTTGGGGAGCGGTCTAATCTAATGAGTCACACACACACAGAGACACACCTCCCCCTTTATTTGACTTCCTCCTCCTTTCTGCCTTTAGCTTAACCTCCTCTTTGGACCCCCCCCCCTTCCTCCTCCCCCCTCTTTCTGCTGAGCTCCAGCTTCTACAACAGGCCTCTGCACCATCCTGTCACTCAATGCCCTCGTCTCCCCTGCCTTCCTGTCCCATCCCTCCCCCGCTGACACCTCCCGAATTCCAGGGGGAATGGGCACGCAACAAAAGGCAGGAATGTAGCGGAGGGAGATGGGAGATGGACGAGGACGGCCAGAAAGGATCGGGACCACGGAAGGACGAAGGGGCATCAAATGAAGTTTGATGAGGGGACATGCCAAGTGTGAAAATCACCTCTGTTTATGAAATTCAACAGAGTTAGACATGATTACTTGAGTAATTTAATCATTTTAAATATCAAGGGTCATATAATAATTTGTTTTTTTTATTACCCTTTTTTGTTGGTTCACTTTAGGTTTCTGCACCAGCCAGAAAAAATGCCTGCCAGTCCTGAAAAGAATGCAAATCGCTCGTCCACCACTTTTCACACCAGTTTTAAACTAAAGTCATCCAGGGTTGAGAAATGATGGAGCTGCATTTCATTTAGTCGAACTCTGAAAATATTGTGTGCGGCCTCGTGATATCATGAGATGTCGCTCTCAGAGTATGTGTTGTGAATGACTTTAAGCCACTACCACACCTAACTTCAGCTATTTCCCTATTGGTAAAACTGATAGAAAACACAGCATTGGCTGTAATTCAAAGGTCCGTCAGCTGTGGCAGCCATCTTGAGTTGGGTTGGGTTCAAGAGTTAAACAGTTCTGGAGGTGCAGTCAATGAATATTTCTTTTTTTTTAAATTAAATTATGTTTAGTGGTTTATGATAGTTTGCCAACAGAGTTAACTCTAAATAGACTGTTGCAATTATAATAATATATTTTTTTTTTTACACATATCTTGTCTAAAGGTTAAAAGGTAATGATTGCAAAGTCATAAAGACAATATTTTCTTAAATTCATTTGGTTTCTAAATCAATCTAAACTGAACCAGACTTGGCGTATCACAGACTAGAGATAAATTATGATTCGAGGTATAAATATTCAAAGTGTTACACTAGAGCTGGTAAATTTAGTAGTTTAGTAGAAATTTCATAAAACCCTTGTGTGTTTGAAGGCCTGCCTGCCTTTATGATGCCCTGCTTGATCACTGATATTTTAGCCATCTTACTCGATTTTCTCCTTTTTTTGTTATTTAGCAGCATTTTCACTTTTATATTTCCACCTGAATGTCTTCCCTTCGATTCTACGCTTGTCCGATTCGGCCATATTTGTTATAGATAAACAGCCCGTAATTACTTTCGGCAAGATTCTTTAAAAATCAGCCGATCATGAGACATTTCGGAAACAGAGACACGGGCAAAGACTTTATCGTCCACATTCACTTTTAGCCAGCAGCTGATACAATTAGAACCACTGACCAAAGAAAAGCAAAAAAAAAAAAATCCTAATCCGCACATCCATTTTCCCCATCAGATTTTATGAACCATCTGAAAATCAACAGCAATTATTGACCTTGTTATGTCATATTTAGTTTCTGTTCATGCATGGAAACATAAACCAAAATAAGACTCATTAAAAACACCGAAGTCCTGTTTTTAACGGAGCTGCATCTTCTGCAGATTTCTTCACTTGTTTGATGCCGCTGAGGTGACAACACCCCAGCAGTCCTTGAGGTGAAACACGCTCCCTCGCGAAGCTGTAGATTACATAATACAGGCATCTTGGAACGCTGGTCAATATTATCGACTCGCACGGGACGCACGCTCTCCTCATATGTCTTCTGTTTTTTCTCTCTGCCTGCACACGTCATCTGCCTCCTCCCCCCACCCCCAGAGTCATTTAATTTCTTCAGCCTCAAACAAGAAGGGTTTGTGAATTATGAAATGTAGCAATTTGAGTTAAAGACGAGGGGGATTCGTAGGCGTTACTAAAGCGGGCCGAGCACGTGCGAGGAACGGAAAAACACCGAGATGATGCGAATCGGGCCGCCGCGGCTGTAAATTCCACAGAAAACACTCAGGACCGGGAGGCCTTCAGGCACGACCGATTCTGCGAGATTTATAAATTGCGTTTACAGTGCAGCACACATGCAATCAACGAAGAAAAAAAAACCCCAGTGTGCGTTTGTGTTTGAATGGCATTTTTTTTTTTTTTGTGGATTTGTTATTGCGTCACCGGCTGCGAAGCTCGAAGCAGCAGGCCTCGCTCACGCTGGGGGAAGTGAGTTATTGTGTTTCATTAGCGCACCGGATGTTTCTCATTGTCTCTCTCATCTTATTCTACAGCTCAGACTTATTTATTCATTTCAATATGGACTCGGCAACATAATCCAGCTCTGAACCAGAGTTGCTGACGTAATTAAAGATTGATATTTCTGGACGTTAGTTTTGATTGTTGCTTTTATATTCTCGAACAAAACGTTAAAATAAAGCTTCTATTAATACTTGAATCATCTGTTAAAATAATAAATAACTCATCTGTATTACTATTAGTAATGTGTTTTTATTTCAGTGTAAATTTAAAATTATTGGTCCGTTTAAAGGCTCAACATACCTCGATATTAAAGGAAAAACATCCAATAAAGTTTATTTAGTTGCAGCCACATTTTTGTTAGTATTTGTGTGTGATTTGAAAATGTTGACACAAACAGTGAATGAAAAAGTAACTGTGATGATGTGAAAATATCTAATTTATTACAAAGCCAATTAAAATAGAAATTACTTTGTTACTTCACTGGTAACAAACAGACAATTCAGAGCAGTTTTGTAATAATTTGCATTATCCTGCATAAAAGTAACTCTAAAAACTAACTCCTAATGTTCTGAAAATATTAAATTAAAGATAGAGCCACTTAACTAGCATGATAAGACTATAACATTCTGAGATGTTTGTTGATAATTACAAGCCTCATCTTGTATGAAAGGAAAGAAATAATTCGATGTGGCTAAAAGTCCTGATAATTGTGCGTCTCCTGGCTTTGTGTTCACACAGCAGCAGGATCGGCTCCTTTTCCGCCGTCCCTTCCTCCCCTCAGAGAACTGGGGGAGAGGGCAGTGACTCAACATTGCCGTCGCTCCGTGCTGCGCAGCCGAGCGGGGGGAGGGGACCAGAGCCGTGTAATGTCACACTCTGGTGCCAGAAAGACCAGGACTCGCTCTCCCGAAGCGAGGACAGGCACTCGGACGTAAATGAATGAATGAGATCAAATATAAAGCTATTTATTTGGTAGTGAGATAACCAGGGTTACAGCCTGGGAGTGAATAAAACCGCTTCCAACAAGCTGTTGATCAGAGGCACAGTCTGCTTCGTGTCAGTCCCCCCCCCGAAGCTTTTTTACATTTCGAAGACCGGAGTCGGTCAGCTGGACGTCACCGCCTGGGATGACGTTTGGAGGACGGATGTAACCGAGAACACGTCCGCGCCAGCCGTGATCTGAGGCCCGCGGCTCGCTTCGCCCGCCTCACTCCAAAGCAGCACAAAGAGGCCAAAACCAATTTTTACACACGGCTGTAAACATCTTTATAGCAGCTGTAAAGTCTGCCGCTTCAAGATGGGGGTCTGAGGGAATTCACTCGCTTTGTTGCAGCAGAGTTTGAAAGATTTGAATCTGAAAGAACCTCACTTTGAAATATTCATTTTGCACACGAACCCTGACTTGAGGATTGCATTTATTGGCTATAGTGATTTTATTATAATTACATAGATACTTAAAATCTAAATTAGCTCATGTCTCACCAGAAGTAAGAGCTTTTTAACATTAATTGCATTTTTAATTGGGATTGTATTATTTTTCTTTCAGCAACAGTGTGTAGCAGTTAGACCAGCAGTCTAAATCAGCACTGAAATGTCTGAAATTAAATTATAAGAGTACAAAAGCTAACATATCAATACAATTTTTTGCTAGAATCCATAAATCTGTCTTGTTTACAGCTATGCAGTAGAAACGACCGAATCTACAGTGAAGTGGGTTTTGTCATTTGTGTCTGAAGCTTGCGAGGCCTTTCAGAGGCTGTGGAAAAACAAGAAAGTTCAGAAAACCAAAAATATCCACAAAGGAGACATTCCTGGAGCCTGATGTCAGCTGTCAGCACCCGAGCAGATTTATGAAAGGTTGTTTCCATTATATCATGGAAAAAAGGAGAAAAAAAAACTTGCTAAAAGCAGCCATAACTAAGGTTTCGACACCTACGGACTGTAAAACAGCATTTTTTAAACATTTTATTGGCCAGAAGAGGTCCACTGAACATGAATGCATTAGATTTCATTAAAACCCACCAGATAAAATGAGATAAATTCAATCATTTTAAAGACAAAATTTAGATACTTGCAAAATTTAAGTTTATTAATAATATAACGGGCTAAAATGCTTCCCCTCTAGGAAAAGTTTGCACAAGTCATAAATATCCTATTGTTGCAGATAGCCTCTTGAATTACCTCACTTAGGAAAAAAAACAACGTTCACGCCTGACAGGATGGATGAGCTAATGGCTAGTCCTAATGATGACCTCACTTTCAGAGTGGATTATGTCATCTTAAAGCGTCTTCAAAATTTCACAGCGGCTCATAAAAATGCCATAATGTAAAAGCTTTACACAACTGTTATTTTCACACTAGTAATTTTGACAGAATCATACTTTTCTGCAGGCTGTAACCCCGAGACGATCTGGTGCTACAGCTAGCTGCTGCTGGCTCCTTTTACTCTTGGAAATAAGCATAAAATTCCATGGAAATAACCATGTAATTTAAGTTGTTTTAGATTCAATCTCTTGAATCTAATCGTATAAGCGTTCGGACTCGCTGTTATCTTAAAACTATTTCTCCTCTTAACAGGTAGAACATTATTTCATAACTTTTTACACAGAAACCTGCTTCAATATGGCTAAACTTCTCCTTTAGGAACACTAATTCCAGTAAAAACATGAGTGTATATATTCAAACATTCTTAAAACTGGGGAAATAGATGCATCGGAAATGTCTGTAAAAATTGTGGTGTTTTGTCATGCTGGGGAAAAAAAAGAGTAAGTCTCAAATATTTGATTTAAAAGGCCCCACCTGAACACACCCAGTCTCTGCACCTCGGGCAGAAGTGTGTGTTGGGAGGGTAAAGTGAAAACAAGGACACTACGTTTTACTCTTTATGAAGCGTTATTATTGAGAATAAATTAAAAGCTGCATTTCCTTTAAAAGAAAAAGTGACTCGGGCTAACAAGGATTTCTTTAACCAGACAACGCAACTCTGAATTATCTGTTAATGAGGAAATGATCAGGTCAGGATGTAAAAGAAAATAAGGGAGTGATCAAAGAAAAAAATCTATTTGTGAGCTTTTTTAAGTCTTAAATCCAGGCTAGAAAATAGGAGTTTTCCTTATGTGCTCAGCAAAAAGAGCTAATTTAATATAAAACACCTAATTTCACATTTTCCATATATTCTTTAACTCTCGTCCATTTTTAACCCTCTCTCTTCTCTTTCATTGTGGAATTTCCTCCTCCTCCTCCACCACCACCACGCTCCGCCCTCTCAAGGAAACCCTACTGGCCTGCTGCCATGAACTAACCACCCACAGACACGCCTGCTGATGTTTTGATTCAGCCTAGGAGGCGGTGGCCGCAGGCCGGCGCTCTGATTGGCCGGCGCCGCAGCGAAAAAAAGAAAACAAACCGGAGTCAGCTGGTATCCTTACTCAGTGAGCATGCCCCTGACTGGTTCGGAGAGATGGAGGAGGGGAGGAAAAGGAAGGGCGTCAGCGACAAGGAGATGAATAAAGAAAGGAGGAGGGAGGGGAACAGGGAGGGCAGCCGGGGGGGGGGGCTTGATTCATGAAAGAATCAATAAATCGGAGAAGCTGTGTGAATGAAATGTGGAGCCACTGAGATGTAATAAATGAACGACCACGTGTTTCTGCAGAGACACAAACAAGCTATTTTTAGTTACCGCCCCCTTTAGATGGCAGAGTAAACAACCCACACACTCACTGCCTCTCCGCCCATCACGGCACTGCTTACTCCACCTTTAAACCACACAACTGAACTACAAAACGTTACGATGGCCAAGCAAATCAACTTATTTTTGGATGAATAATCTGATGACTAATCTGTTGTGCACACACTAAAGCTTCACACCAAACAGGATCGGGTACCTGGTTAAGTAGGCTGGAGGGTTTAAAATAAGGTCAGGCACAAAAAGCAGGCAAAAAATACAAAATAAAATAGATATTTGGAAATCAACTGGACCTCCACTTCCTTAAATTCTCAACGTCGGCGTTTTGTGAGCCTCATGATGACAGAACATGTGAATTATTGCACCGATATCATTATTTATAGGAGGTACCACAGATGAGCTCGGACGGTTTTTATCTTAAACCTTTTTTTAACAACACTTAAAGTTAAGCCAATGTGTTTATTTCTATAAAATGAAAAATACACCATCTGCTACCCTGACTTTTAAAACTGTTCATAGAAAACCTCATTTTGGTCGACTTCTAGTCATCTCAGTATTCAACAATAATATCACATTTTTATTTTGTATATTGAGGTGTTTTTTACGGAGAGATTTAGTGACAAACTAAGCTACAGGGAGGTAAGTTGAAGCGGATTTAATTAAATGTAAAATGTTTTCAAGTAAAGAGCAGCGTCTGAGCTAAAGGAAGGTGCTAAACTGAAGGATACCAGTTGCTCCAAGTGTAAAAACTACCAAAATAAAATCCCTAATTCATTTAAACATTCAGTTTATACAAATTAACCTAGTTTGTCTATTTAAAGGTAATAAAGTTTCTCTCCCCAGCTTCATGATGATGAGGTGTTTGTTGCATGTTACAAATCCACAGATGCTGGGGGGAGTTTGAGCTTCAACATAAACAGCTTAGGAGCTTAAACGAGCCTTAATGCACAATTTAAATAAGCTTTAAAAGCTTACCGACTAAATAATACAAATCTTTCAATGAGAAAATGAAGCCTTGCGTTTGCGCCGGTCCCTTCAGCTGCACGATAACCAGCCTGAAGAGGTATTTACCACCTATACCTGGAAGCCGTGCAGTGTCCGTCACGTGGGGTTAAGAGGTTTAAAGTAAAATGTGTTAATAGCACAATTCAGTTAAGTGAGGTCAAATAATGGCCAATTAAAATCCCATTTGGGCCCGAGCACCGGGTGGGAAGCGGCACCAAGTTCCGGCTTCGGAATTAAGTTTTAAATCTCGATGTCAGAGAGAATGTGATAAATGCCTTCCTTTCCATCCATAAAATTTATATGGCCAAAAGTCCTCAAATAGACATCAAAGCGTCGACACACACACGTACACTTCCATTTAGTATCCATGAAACACACAGGAAACAAGGAATGCTCTCTAATTACTGGGCACATGTTGCACATTAAAACCCTGGAAGTTTGACTTCATTTAATCGAACTCTGCTGCCTGTGTGGAAAACACACACACACACACTAAAAATCCTCTTCGGAGGATAACTACCTACAGATGGGAGATTCTCTTGAAAAACGGCTGCTGCCACACACTCTCACAGATACTTCCAGCGGTGACGAAATGTTATCGCGGGCCCTTCAAACTGCAACAGCTGCTAAATCATATTTAAGAGATTTTCTGTATCTGACGTGCGTGTTGTCCAAGACAGAAAACAGACAGAGAGCCGATGAGAAAGGCAGGAGTCAGAGGAAATACCCAGGGAGGGTGAGAGAGGGAGAGACTGGGAACGAGAACCCAGGAGGTATAAACTCGAGTTACTGGAATTCCTCCAGCCTTGTATCAGCGTCAGTGTTGGGTTAGGTTTCCTTCCAAACATTCTCCACCAGTCAATCTCCAGAGAGGAGAGTGAAGAGGGGGGAAGAGATCACAAAGACAGGCGCAGACGTGTGTTTTAAGAGATACCCTTTCACTGAAGAGCCAGAGAACTAGAGGTGGAAAGCGTACAAATAAAAGAAGAACCGTCGAGACGGGAAACAAACTCCCGGACCTCCCAGTGGACTCGAACATCTCGCCGTCCAGCCTTAAAGCTACACAGGCTGCGCCCTTCTTGAGGAGATACAATAGCATTAGCGGGGGCCCGTCAACCTGATTAGTTCAACTTCACCTAATCCTTCAGAGCACAACACGTTTTCGGCACCCTTTGCCCAGCAGCCCCTTTCTGTCCTCCCCCCTACCCGCCCGATCCCTTCCTACAAAGGCCGTTTATAAGATCGTGGAAGCGTGGAAGCGCGTGAACGTCCGCGATGGGGACAATTTAATCTAAAGAGCAGAGTGACATTTTGCTGGGATTAACATATTATTAGTCGTTATGTATTTGTACGCCGGAGCGTGGCACCACAGCAAGCAGTGGGTGCTCTCTGATGTAATCCAATTTTCCATTTCTGCTGCACACCGTGGGACACCCTGCCTGCATGCGCCAAAGTGACATTATCGCTGCTTAGGTAGACGAATGTACCAGCTCCTGTGTGCTTACATCCTGAATTTTATCATCCATGTGGAGCCGACTCCTTTTGCTGCCTGAGTCGTCTCATCTTCCACCTGAAAACGCTTCCTTTCCGACAGTTTTCTTGCCTCTCTGTCGGGAACAAACTAGGCTCTAAAACAGCGTTTTTCCCTTCCAGCCTATCCGTAAGAGACTCTTATTAGCATTAACAATAGATGAAGGCTAACATTTCTTGTGCGTGTGTGCACAACACTGGGGAAAAGAAAAAAAATTCAAGCAAAAGCAAATCAACTTGACATTCATCCCACAGCTGCCGTGAAGGACACACGCCCACTCAAACGGTTCTCAACAGGGTTAATTAAAGCTAAACTTCTCCGTGTTTTTAACGTTTTATAACAAAATATTATGACACTGGTACTGAAGAACGGCAATATTTGTAATACCCTTTTAGGAAAATATGAAAATGCATTATTTCAGCTGAATATTGCAATAACAATATCAGTTGCAATAAACCAATTTTCCTTGCTCATTTTTTGTTTTCTTCGATCTTCACAACATTCAAAAGACTTTGAACGTGATTTAGAATTTTAGCTGAGATCATTAAATTGAGTTGTGAGCTTTGACACAGTCCATTTGACGGCTTACAGTTTGTATCGGTGATTTATTGCGCGGGTGTCGAGTTGATAATTTGGGACATATTGTGCAGCCTTTGTTGAAATTCTCACTCGGGTCTTTAATGGAGTGGTTTTCTAAGTGACTCAGATGCGCTCTTGGTTTTAAAACTGGTTGCAAACTGCAGACATTTCAGCACAACCTCCACAGAGACAAATACATCCCCAAAAAGGAAACTGATTAATGAATTATCCTTATTTAAACATTGCACTTTTTTTACAGCACTGCAAACACTGTTAAACAAACACCGCTGCCCGCTGAGCAGGAGCACTTTATTTTTAGATTTCCAGTGAATGATGGATAGGGGGGGGTTGTAACCGCTGAAGACACAAATAAACTTGTAAAAAACAACAAAAGCAATCGGTGCATGTTACATTTTATTGAACTTAAATTAATGACCACACCATAGATTTTGGTGCTAATGGTAAAAGAGAAACAGAAATTTTCATGCAATTCTGGTGAATTTGTGATGTTTAAACTCTGAGCTGAAAATACAGCAACTTCACCCAATTTTTTACCATCTTGGCTTTATAACAGCCTCTTTTCTTAGGTGTATTTTGTGTCAAACAGGCAAATTTAACCCCTCGACAGCTTATAAAGCATCTTATCAGTAGTGAAGAATAGAACGAACTGATAAATGGTCCACCTCCAGTTTGAAGATACACGTGAACTCAAATATTTGTTAGGCTCAATAAATGGTGGTGATCAAAAGCACCAAGAGAGCAAAGGTTATTTTACACCAGTGGTGTCTAGTCCTGGTTCTGGAGGGCCACCATCCTGTATGTTTTTGTTGTTTCGCTGCTCTGACACCCGATTTGAATGATTAACAGGTTTCTGCAGAACTTGAAGACCTGCTGAAGAGCAGGGAATCATCTGAAACATGCAGGATGGTGGCCCTCCAGGACCAGGACTGGACATCACTGCTTTTTATAATTTCATAGGTTTCGACACTTCACACCCAGACGTCCGTGGGAACGAAAACAAGTCGTCTGCCACTTTACACCTGCCTTGACAGCCAACGATTTGAAGTAATCTCTGTTACTGTAATATACACATCTGATAGGAATTTGGTTAAATTTAAGGCGAGGATCACAGAGTACGGAAAACAGATTCAAGGAAAAATCAAAATTAAAATAAGATTTTAAAGTTACAGCAATGGGCATTCATTTTAAGGTCAAACATCGTTGTCATTTGATAATGATGAGATAAAGGATCAGATTATTAAATTTATTTTAGAAGAAGCAGACTTGGAGGAAAACTTTGCAACCCGGGACACCACACGCCTCTTCTAATACAGAAATGAGGGCCCAAACAGTTGAAGCAAAACAGGACGGTTTTTTTTTTGTTTTCTTTTTTAATTGCTGGGCTGAAATGAGCTAAATGCAAGACTTGTCTGAGTAACCCGGGCCTGAGGAGTTTTGACAAAGCATATGGATAGTTTTGACAGTGATGGACATGGAGCTGGATGATGGACAATGGCTGGTCTTTCTCACTGCTCACAGGTGAGGAGAGACAAGCCCTCTCTTGTGTCATTCCCTCCCCCGGGGCTGAACAACAGTGAGTAAGTAGGTGGGAAATGAGGCCCTTACTGGAAAACCGAACCTCCCCATTTACTGGCAGTGGACTGGGAGGGGTATAGACGTAGAGGGACAAATAAATAATTTAGAAACCTAAACAGAGAACTTGAGCCTTTTTTTAAAAAAACACAATGAAAACCAATTAAACTAAAGAAAAAGACAACACAGATTTGATAAATAAAATGACATTCGTTACCACAAAGACACCTATTTGACTCTAAAGAAGCAATAGTAACATCATGCCTCAGCGTGGCGGCTTCTTTTAAAAAGGATCAAGAGAAAAACCAAAAAATATTCAAACAAAGTACTAAGTTTCTACCACAAACTAATATACAAATATGTGGCTGTGCAAGAAGACTGTTCAGAATGAAATTTACCTTACCCAATAAAAGTAAAAAGGGTCAATTAAGTTTTGTTTTTTCACCGAGTTATAAGTTTCTAGTATTTACCATTAACAGGGCTTTCTCTGTAGTCTAGTCATGTGTCACTGTAAGCGATGAATGACTTAATGTGAAAGCATGAATAGTCTAATGGGCATCAGGCTCAACAGAAATCATCACTGGAGGAGCTTTAACGTCGAAGAAATGAAACACACCAGTTGTGCGGAGACTTTTACAGCATGAATCAGCAGATGAGAAGACGAGCTCTGGTTGTTTATGAATGGAAAAACACTGAAGCCGTCTGGAAAAGACCCGAGATGAGGAGTGCTAAAAACAACCCAGCATCACAGAACCAGTGAGTGGCGACAGCACAGTTAGGAAAGGATTGTGCTGGTCGAGACTAGTTGGAGACTCAAAATTGTGGAAAAAAACAAACAAAAAACTAAGTTCCAGTTATGGTCTCACTGAATTCTGAGTGCTGCAGCCAAGTGACCAGCAATCCAAGAGGCCGTGTTTTGCGCAGTCAGTTTCTAAAAAAATGCGGGCCCATTTTACGTAGAACTGTATTCACGTGATTTAGCTGCCCACCTTCACCCACATCGTACACGCCTCGGTCCACTTTGTGCCCACCTTGGCGACGGCCCCCAGTTTTATGATTTAATCTACCAAAGCACATTTTAAGATTTAAAAAAAAAAATCTGCCTATTTTTGTTTTAAAATAATTATTCTTTATCGTCAGTGTGGTTAGACTTGGTAATTTGTGGCTGGAGATCTTTTGTCAAAAGTAGAGCGCCGACACAGGTGTCAAAATTCAGCTCTAGCATTTATGGAAACTAAATTGAGACTGGTTTAAGACACCCACAACAACGACTTCTGGAAAATAACTGTTGTACATTTTATTTGAACATGTTCAAAATTCAAACAAGACTCTGCAACTATACACAGGCCTTTTGCAAAATCCCTCTCACATGTTTTTGTTTTCGCTTAGTCATTGTTAACAGACCCTATCCCTGCTTAGAATGGAGCATTTCAGGGGCCCACACCTGACTTCACACTTACTCTGCAAATCAGCTCTGTGACTACCTTCAGTGGAGAGTTGACTTCAGTCACCATTACACGCTTCACATCGAGATGGGAGGGGAAAAGGCTAAAGATGCCACCTAGGATTAAGCAAACCCCAGTTTGGATTCAATGCTACCTCCCAGTGCAACCACCCAAACGGGTGCATCGAAATTACTGATAAAATACAACTATAAATGGAATAAAACTGCTCAGGAAAAACAGACTTTTCAGTGAGAGATGTGAATTCATTCTCCAAGTCAGGCTTTTAGTGTCGCCTAGAAAAAACAGTCGAGTGGCAGGAAAGAGCCTGGAAGCAAGTCCCTTTTTTACGAGCATCTGGAAGCTTGAACACCACCCAAGAAGGTGCAAATTTTGCAAACGTTACAAAAACTGCTCTTGAGTCAAGCCGATAAGTTGAAACTATGTAATTGTGATCGTGTGTAAAATTATACACCCCCCCCCATGACTTTTTAGTTATGATACTGCAATGTGAGAATATTTCCTCAGGAGCAACACCCTTTATTTAGGAGGCACATCTTAGACAGGGGTTTATATGTGACAACTCAATCCACCACCAAGGATAGCGTATAAACTGCCCTTTACAATGGCTTTTATTGACAAAAATGAAGAGAAAACTGCAGCCTACTGAACCACTGGGAGCCATACTCAAGGAGTAATATAATTGGCGGTGCCATACTCGTTGTGCACTTTAGTCTTTATGGTGTGTTTCTGTTGCCGACTGGAGATGAAATTTAAAAACTTCTGTTTAGAGGTTTGCTGCAAATGCTGCACGTCGCGCATGTGTAAGGCAGGAGCGTCAAACTCCAGGCTGCGAGGGCCACTGTCCTGAAAGTTTTCGCCGTTTCCTGCTTCAACACACCTGATTCAAACGGTTTAATTACTTCATCAACATGTTCTCCACAAGTCATCCAATTAAATCAGGTGTTTTAAAGCAAGAATATGTCTAAAACGTGCAGGAGAGCGTCCCCCGAGGAACAGAGTGTGGCATAAGGGGTTGCCTTTATTGTAAAAAAAAAAAGATTTTCTAGTTTCTTGTAGCAGCTAAAACCCAACCAACGCAGCACATGGTTGATGCCATCTTCTTCGCTGATTGAAGCTTACAATCTGAAAGCTTACATGATTATTTTATTTAACCACCTGAACTTGTTCAGCATGACAACATTCAAAGTTTGCGTTTAGTTAAGTGACTACACATCTTTTTGTTTGTAATTTATTTCTACAAATAAAATCCCATCCCAGATAAGTGTTTCACATAATAAAGAAAAGCACTAAAATCCACCCTACATCTTATAAGTTCACATTAGCATAATAGTATAACACTAAGCAGTCACTATGGGTCACTCGGTACTCTCACATTATACAGAAACATCTCCATTTTGCACCAATAGACTTGCCTATTCGTTTATTCTGACAGTGTTACAAACCATAATCTTAATCAAATTCCAACTCCTATATAACCTTTAATAAAGCTGTTTGTTATAACATTTGACCCTCAACCCCTTTCATCTTAATTTCTAGTCATTTGTAAATGTATTGCCCTTACTCAGTGATCATAGTAGCTCACAGTATTACAGATTATGTTAAATTATCGTAGCTTCTTTTTTGTACACACACAGGTCTGGGTATGAATTAGAGATGGACCAAAGAATGGGCTGATATTGGGCATATTTAAACAACAACAAGAACTACCAATTGTCATATTTAATTACCAAATAGGAAAATGCAGCAGCCTACAACCAGAATACTGTAACCAACAAGTTAGTTTTTAGCAATTCAGCAAGGGTTGTTGAATATATGTTTATTCAAGTAATAATTGTTATATTTGTGTTAAAGGAAAGGAAGAGACCAAAACCGTCAAAGTACAAAGTAGGAAAAGTACAAGGAAACCAACACCCCTCAAAATGCTGCTTCAACAAGGGTGGAGTGGATTAACAAAGACTACTTTTACGCTCTCAGAAAACCTGACCTACAACAGACTTCGTTTGTTAAACACCCGCTAATATGAAAGGCTGGGGATCATGGAACGGTCCATGTTTGTCAAAGTATCTCATTACCACAGGACGGCTTGTAATGACACTTTCAGGAGGTATTCAGTGGGTGAACAACTACAACTTTTGGAGTCAAGCCAATATAAGATGGCTGCCGCAGCTAATCGGTCTAAGCCAACACAAAGCTGTCTAGAAGTCAGTCAAATATTCCTGATAATGAGCTAAAAATGGTGGTTGAAGTATCACTCCAAGCGCCAACAGATCGCTCAAGATCTTTAAAACTTTGGTGTGCACGGCAGCAGGCAATATGGACTCCATCACAAAATACTAGCTTTACTTTTACTATTCCACAAAGTCTTGAAAAAAAAACTCACATATTGCTTTTGCTGTAGTTGTTGAAGAATTTGCTGTAGAGACAGACTCAGACTCCCCAATCTTCAGAATGATGCCAAACATTATATGAAGGGATTTCCCTGTGCTACAGCAGCCAGCAGAGAAAAATAGTCAGTTTCAGAGGAAATTCCAAGGATTAGAAATGAAAGGATTGCTTCCGAAGATATACTTGTTAGAAAACGTCACTTTAAATAGTAGATTAGAAAGATTATAAACTATTTTAGTTTCTGGGATCGCCAGATGGGGTCTTTATGGACTCATAAATCAAATTTCAATTACTGCAAAAGTAAATATTTTCACTTTTTTTTTCACCGCAGTCTGTGCTCATTCACTCATTTTGCCAGCATGGGTCACATATAATCTTTCATTATTTAACAGCATATTTAAAAAGAAAAAATGATAAATGATTTTTTTGTGTGTTATATTTAACTTGTTTTGGATAGACTAAGAAAAGCCAGACCTTTTCAAAAAGTGCGGACCAGTAGATTAAATTGTTGACGTTGTGGCAGCTGTGTAGGTGTGTATGAAGTATGAAAAGAGCCGTGGAAGGAGCTGCTTCTTGTGCCCACTAAAGTAAGTACAAATGACCCAGAGTCAGTTTTGCTTGTTACCTGGGACGTCATAATGGCGTGAAAGCACTTGTTGGGAAAAACACAGACTTGCCAGGTCAACTTCACACATTACAAATTTCACAATATTCAGTGGTTTATAGTTAATTTTACTGTTTGTAAAACTCCAGGATTGTGGAAAGTACAGCACTCTATGAAAAATCCACCCCAGAACACTGCTGGTTTAAATTATTTTTTCTTTTTAAATCAAGTCAGAATCTCCCTTTAACTTATTCAAGTCATAATTCTGATCTGAACATGTCGTACGTCATGGTGGGCAGCATCGGTAATTGTGAGATTCTGTTGGCAGCGGCAGCACCCTGCTGGGTCGGCTGTGTTTCAACTGCAGGCAGTAAGAGCCACACGAGCCCCGTAGCTTACACGTTTAATATGTAACCACAATCAGTCACTAGTTCTGTGGAAAAAGCTAAGCCCCCTTTGAGTTTTTGCAGCACTTTGACTTACTAGAATGCACACATGACGCAACCAATGCACTCAATATCAGCCGAGGACGTAACAATGAAGCAAATCCTCAGGCAGAACCCTGTACTCACAGGCAGCAGGGAAACCGATTTTACGATAACCGTCGGAGACCAGAAGTGTTATAAACACCCCAAGACCACCCAGTGAAGCCATTTGTTCTGCTTCCTGACGGATTGACTAAACCAAGAAATAGCCAGTTTCCTGTTTTACGGGCCTTTGTAGTTTGTTTTGGGTTTTTTTCTCCACAGCACACGTGGTGCAAAAACAACAACAGATTCCTCCCTTCCATTATCAGAAAAATGTAGGTTAGCGATACACGTGTGTGGTTATACTACAGGGGGCCTCTCCCCACCCTGAGTTGATGGTGTGTGGTACAGATTAACCAGACCCTGTGTGTGTCTATGCCTGTAAGAGTGTGTAAGTGTGTGTGTGTGTAAATCCAGCTCAACACACTTGCCTGTTTCTCTCCAGGGAACTAGGTGAAGAGCCACTCAGCTCCTTTTGAACCTAAGGCCATATGGCCCACAGTATGGGTCTATTCTACACACATAATGCTATTACACTGTAGGACCATGTGAGCGTGGGCGGGGCACTGACAGGGTAAGTTTAACCTCCGAGGCAGACTAGCGTTTGTGAATAATCAGGCTGAATTTGCCAAGAAGCTCAACAGTTTGCCACTAATACGAATGAGCGCTCCTGTTTCGTGTGCTCCTCACCTCGTTGTCGTGGTGCTGGCAGAAGTTCATCCGATCCTGGAACAGGGACAACAGGGCGAAGTTGTTCTGCAGGGACTGGGCGAGGGACACGGACACCCCCGGCTGGCTGGTGTTGACGTTGACCCGGCTTAGGTGGAGGCTGTCTCCCAGGCGCTCGATGAAGTGATCTTTGGTCAGCCGGACCCTCTGGTGCGCTCGCACGCAGTTGTCACAGAGGTACTCCTGGCAGTCAAGGCAGTGGGACGTGGCTGGGTTCTCCTCGTCGCAGGAGCTGCACTGAGGCTCCCCCATGTGCTGCGGGTGCAAAGGGCCCCTGTGGCAGGGGTGGAAGCCGGAGGAGCAGCCAATCAAGCCGCCGCGGTGATGGTGGCCGTTCTTGGTCTGGATCTGATCTTCCGAGCTCACCACCACGTCCAGCAAGTTGCTGAAGAGGAAGTTGGAGGACGGCAGCGAGTCCACCCCGGCCTCGGTGATGGAAACCTTCTGGTCGCAGGTGGGGCACCGCAGCTTCAGGGGGTCGCTGGGACTGCGCTGGCCCTCCAGGCACTGCCTGCAGAAGGCATGCAGGCAGGGCAGGACGTGGAGCCTCTTGGAGGTGTGGTTGGAGGAGGAGGACGTGTGCGAGGAGGAGGACGAGGTGGAGGAGCTGGAGGAGATGGGAGCGGAGGATCCGCACAGCTCCTTGCAGAGCGGACAGGTCTGCAGGTCAGAGTCTGGAAATGAAGCCATCTGCAGCAAAACAAGGCTCAGTTCACAACACAGTTTGAGGTATTCATCTGAGGACAGCCCGCTGTGTTACACAGAACTAAAACGGTGCTGATTGACTTTATATAGTTTATTAGGCACAGGAGGTAGTCGGGTCTCTAAACTAAAGATATAATCATTTTAACTCGGCTGATTGAAGGGTTATCACTCAGAAATGATCAGTTTCTAATAAAGCGACACGACGCACGGCCGTAGGTGCTTCCGGATCATGCGGGGTTTCGTTAAATCAAGCCGAAAGCGGAGCGACACCGGGTCAGCGAAGAACCGGCTCTCCTCCCCCACCGACCAGCCAACATGACTTCAGGGCTCAGCAGCTCCTACACCGACACGCAAGCCCTGCCGTCGCCGGGTTTAATGCTCTCCACCTTTTTGTTTTAAAAAAGGAATAACACCGAATGAGCAGCGGAACCAAGTGGACCCGGGCCGGGCTCCACCACCGGGGGTCCGTCCGGCCGGCAGCCAACGGTCGTTCGAGCAGCGAGCGCGTGAATTATTCATCAAAGCAACGACCTCATAGTGAGCTGCGGGTCACCGTGGCATGAAAGAAAAACCCCCCACTAATTTATCAAAAAATAGAAACGACCACAGCGAGTCTCTGGGTAAAACGCATCAGATAGGACGTCCACACCTTGCCTCTTTGAGCGAATTCATTCAGTCCGCTTCCCGGAGAAGCTGCTAGCAGTCCTCCTGCACCCGTTCAGTCCAGCGCTCGGTGTCCCCTCTCTGCGTGGAGGAATGCGCAGGGTTCTTTAAAAAAAAAACACAAAAAACTGCCTATTTACGGGAACAACAGCCTTCGTTACCTCGCCTACTTGCTAGCTTGTTTCCAGCGGAGCGAATAAACAGCGCGTGCTCCCTCTCCTTCTCTCATGTTGCGCGAGCTGCACCTCCTCGAGCCGCCCTGATCTGACTGAGGGGAAAAAATGGACTCGTTTCCGTCCAGAGGCAGAGGAGAGGGGCGTGTGCGCCGAGCGCTCGCTCCCGACACCGGAGGGGTGTGTGTGGGCACGTAGGCGTGCGAGCGCGCACGTAGCGAAACGAAGTCGATAAGACGTGAAGGACGCTGCAGTGATTGATGGAGAGATCCGAGTCAGCTGTTGTTTTCAGTTCAGAGTTTCTTCTTTCAGCTGTTTTAACCTAACATATGTCAAACCCTGAGCTTCAGGATATTATACGGCTATGACTTTAGGCTTTAACCTTGACACTTTTTTAAATACAATTACCTTTATTTACACATCTTCCCTCAGAGAAATACATTAGGAACCGTTCTTTGAAATCTACTTTAGTATACTGAATTCATTTTTAGCCTTTAGCTACTGTTTGTTATTTATTTTTGCCAATTTTAGCTACTATTTTGATTGATTTTAGCTGCCGTCTTTCCAATTATGGTATCAGGCTACTGCTTTTTTTGGTCTATTTTAGCACCCAGCTACTGTTTTGATCGATTTTAGCTACTGTCTTTCCAATTATAGCATAAGGCTTTTTTGCCTATTTTAGCCGTTGTTTTGCCTATTTTATCACCTAGGTACTGTTTGGATCAATTTTAGCACCTAGCTACTTTTCTTTTTTCAATCAATTGTAGCTACAGTTTGGATATTTTTAGCTACTCTTTAGAACATTTAAATTAAGGGTGCATGTTTTGGCTGATGGTGTCCAGCACAGCTGAGGACAGCAGGTTTGAAGTCTCAGTGAGGAGACTCGAACAGTTTCTTATCTTTACTGATTTTCCTGAATGATTTGGACCTCCGGCTCTGAGAAAAAACTTGTTTTATACAAGTATAAAAGCCAAAGGATAACTTTGGGAAGATGAATACTATTCAGTCCTAATCTTTAAAGATAATTAGGTGCTTTTATGCTCAAGTTAGATGTCAGCAAATTACTATTGGGAGGGGGAAACACCTAAAAAATACACTAAATCAGACGTCTGCAACCTTTACTATTAAGACATTTCTATTTGTTCAGAGCCGCAAAAACTCAAGGCTTGAAATACAGGACTCACTGTTTTTTAAACAGTGAGTCGAGTTTTTTTTATATATAATAAAGTGTTTATCAGTATTTTTACAGTCAGGACAAAGGTAAAGACTTTTGTGATGCGGGGAGAAAACTTGTTTTACCCACTTTGATCAAGTTTAAACACTGAATTAAATTAGGCGCAACGTCTTCCTGTATTGTTTTAGAAAAGTAACAAGTCTTCCACCTTTAAATAATAGAGCATCTTAATACAAAAATTAAACATGTCTGTATTAGACATGTAGCTGTGACATCCTGAAGTTCCTCTAATGAAAGATAAAACCATTTATTTTAAACGTTTTGAAGCTTTTTGAAGGCAAGCCTTTAATTCCAACTCTTGTCAACCTTATTTGAATATCTTATAATGCATTGGCATGTGTATGAGTGTGTGTAAAAACTGCACTTTATTTTCCTTTAGCACGTAGCTTGAGTGTGTCAAAATGTTAAATTTCACAGAAGAATCAGTACAGTCACAGAGAACTGGTCATGAAGTTAATGAACAAATAAAGCTCTTTACATGGAAATGGCCAACAAATTAAACCCAACAAACACATTCTGCGTTGGCGTTTTTTAATCCCTGAATAACACGCTTGTTTTTCAGTTCACTTCAGGACCGTTGAGATTTAGGAAGACCTCTGCAAACGTTAATGGACCCAGACCCTTAACATGACGACGGTTACAATTACTCATACGTCATGGCCGCGTCATATTTTTAGGAAATGTAAAAATCCCCCCCCTCCTCCAAGCAGGTTTGTTCCTCGCAGCTTCAACTGTGTCACAGCGGAGATGGTAGATTTCCCTCATTTCCATGGAGGTGATAAAAGGTAGAGAGCTGAGACGGCTGTAGGAAAATTCGGATTTATTTTATTTACTACAATCTGAAACCCATAAACAGTCACTCTATTAAATACCTTCATTAGATGTGCTCTTTTGTAACTCACTGCTGCCCCCTGGTGGCTGAGGACTTCAGTTCAAAAACTGACTCGTAAAAGTGCAAACAAATTATTTTAAATGAGCCAGAAAACCGAAGTGGAAAAGCAGCAACTTGTGTGATTAATGGCAGCAGATATTCATGTTGCAGTGTAAATAAAAAACTCTAAATGAGCTTCTTTTAGGCGGACAAGGCAACAGATTCCCTCTCAGCTGAAGTGCACACATAAAACTAACATGTTGGGGTTAATAATTTGTGTTGCTGAGGGATTTATTTAAAAGACGCTGATAGAAAATGGGTTTCACTTCAGTTGTATAACCGTGGGTGGCTCTTCTGTCATGTAAATGAGGCAGGAGGTGATCATCGGTTTTTAAACAGACTCTGGGGTTTGGTCCCAGATGAAGCAGGACGTGATCTGATGAGGAGACTCGGACAAAATGTTTACGCTCAGTTTACATTTGAATTGCTCTAAATCAGTGGTGTCCAATCCTGGTCCTGGAGGGCCACTAACCTGCAGGTTTTAATTGTTTCTCTGCTGTGACACCTGATCTGAATAACTGAGTGATTAACAGGCTTTTGAAGAACTTTAAGACCTGCTGAAGAGCAGAGAAACATCTAAAACCTGCAGGATGGTGACTCCAGGACCAGGATTCAGCAGCTAATGCTGGGAAAGACTCTCAGCTACTACTACGGCTGAATTTAGCTGAATATCTGTAAAACCGACTGATTTAGAGCCATTTTTGCATTTGTTAAGGTGGCTTTTTGAATGTGGTTGACTCCCAAAGTTAATCAGTATCAGTTGTAGACGTTCATCCAGTGATTACTGTAATCTGTCCAGCGGTTCATAAGATATTTTGCTAACATGACAAACACACAGCTAGGTTTGTTGGTGACCTGAATGTTTCATAATAAGCACTGACGCCGGCCAACTTTGTATTTTGTTTTATTAAAAAACTTTATACAAAGAAAATCCTAATTCCGCGACTTGAACAATTAACACAACATTTTGACAATTAACACAGTAACATAATACTGTCAAAGACTAAACACCAATATAAATACATATCTACACAAATTCTATTTACAGCTAACAAAATACTGTAACAATGACCCCTCCCCCCCATCAAATTACACTGGATTTCTATTGCCTGAACAGAACTAAAATTAGACAAAAACAAACAAACAAAAAAATCTAACCTAAGATAGATTTTTTTAAAAATTCAAACAGAAAAAGTATAAAATTCTGGCGTCAGTCTTTGGTAGGGAGTTTCTGCTTTTTGGTCAAACGTTAAACTTAAAACATGACCATCAGTGCAACGACAAATTTGATCCAACAGAAATGCTCTTTGTTCGGTCTTCCTGATTTCATTGGTGGCTCTTGGGGAGTTTATTGATGCTGAACTTACCGGAAACAGCAGGAAAACGAAGGTCCGGTTCAGTGCGTCCAAATCTCACTTGCCCACAAAAGATTGCGGCGGAGCCAGCGGCGGGCGGAGGAGACGTCCAGCCTGAACACCTGCTCCTGCGAGGAGTTGACGGCAGTGTAATGGACGACGAGCTTGGGCTGAGGGATCCTGGCCGCAGAGAGAATGCGGCTGCCTGCGGAGATGTAATCACTCTCACAGCTCTGAGTCCTGGAAGAGAAACCATCGTGGACATGCAGGATGCAGCTGGGGGTTCTCACGCACAAACACTTTAGGCCTTTCCATCCTCCACGAGAAGTCATGAAGTTGGCTCTCAGTCACGTGGCTGTGTGATGAAAATTGCCTCGTTTTTGACTGTGTAGAGATTTTGCCCGCCCCTTCTCGACACAAAGCCCGGGCTGAACTGTTTCTCACAGAGGTTTGCTCCAAGTGTCGTGTGATTGGTCAGAAGTTGTTTATGCTTAAAAGCCGGTGACCTTCAATGGAGTCACTTTGCTTCTGCTGCTCTGCTGAGAAGCAGCTGGAGGCTGTTAGAAAATACAGCCGTCTTCACGACTGTTCCAGCAAAACTTAGAAACCTACGAGATTAAAAAGACGGCGAGGAGACACAGGCGGCTCTTAGCGGCTGTGGTGGCCGGGAGGAAGTGCGTCTCGGCCGGGCAGCATAGGGACACGTCCCCTTTGTTAGCTCAGTATTATTCTGCACCGCCATATTTGCAAATGCCAAACGGCGTGTACTGTCTCAGTCGGTTTAATAAACAGGTCTGGTTGCGGTGAGGGAAGCAAAAATCTGTACGAGGACAGGAGAGTTAAAAAGCTGGCGGGAAGAAAACCGTTTTAACGCTGTAGGAAGAGGGAGGAGCTTCCTGGGAGTTCTCGTGGACGCTGAAAGGTGTGTGCGGAAACGAACGGCTCACAACCACGTGACCACCAACCGACTTCCTGACTTCTAATGGAGTATGCCGGAGCCTTTTACCTTTTGAGAGTGATGCTGAGAGAAGTAGTCGTGGGTTCTGGAAGAGGGAGAATGATCGAGGCGTTGACGGTGATGACCATCTCAAAGGCGAGGACCAGCTCCATTTCCCCGAGCCGACAGGGTACCGTCAGGGACATGAGGCCAGGAGGTGCAGATACCTCAGAGTAGTA
This sequence comes from Kryptolebias marmoratus, assembly GCF_001649575.2. Classification (NCBI taxonomy): domain Eukaryota; kingdom Metazoa; phylum Chordata; class Actinopteri; order Cyprinodontiformes; family Rivulidae; genus Kryptolebias; species Kryptolebias marmoratus. Next base: position 16,641,656 of record NC_051434.1, read on the forward strand.
GCCCAAACTCTGAGATCCTGAGGGATACACACATCAGGGTGACTCACCAGCTGATTTCTCCGATCTCTAAATATTCTAACGTAAATAACGATTCCTAGCCATTTAGTTTCATCTGAATCGGTTGTTTGAGTGGATCGGAAGAGCAGTGGCGCTTACGTTTGAAGACTTCCCGCGCCCGCAGCCAGAGGTTCTGTTTGCCCAGTTTGTGCATGAGGACCTGCAGCACCGAGTGGTCAACGGGCAAGTTCTTACACAGCATAAAGTTCACCGTGTCCGACGCTACAGGAAGGATCTGTTTCTCCACACATACTTGTAAGTGCGAGTTAAACACAGGACTGTATCTGGAGATGTCTATCGAGTCTGAGGAGGGAAATTAAAGGAAAAATGATCATAAGCAGCTTGTAACAAGGAACCAGACACAGATACGAACTGTAATGCTTTCCAAAGCAGCTGTGGACTTTCTGTTACACGTTTAAGGGTCAGAAATAATATTTAAAGACAAATAAGGTCACAGCCAGACAGGATTCAGAGGAAGTGTTTAGCAAACAAAACTCAATCAATCCAGTTGAGGGTGGTATCTCACCGGGCTGCAACTGCTGGAGACTAGTCAGTTTTTTTCTAAAAAAGTAGAGTTGTGGCGAGAGTCTTAAACTCTTCTCAATTTAGTTTCCACAAATCTAGAGCGCTATAGCTGTATTTTGACACCTGCGTGGGAGCTCTCCTATAAAAAAAAAAAGCCTGAGGCTACAACTCCAAATAAGCACGTCTAAAACCACACCAATGATGAATATTCATTCTTTAACAAGAGTACCGCCAACGGTACATAACACACCCGTATGTAGGCACAATCTAGGGAACAGAGGCTTTGACATTTCTGTGTTAGTCGGATGTGAAGCTGGAGCACAGGCCAGGTTTCAGAATCAGAATCCCTTTATCGTCATCGTTTCATGGACACACAACGAAAGTACGAGCCCAGCTCCTGGAAGGTACTTACAATAAAAACACGTCTCCGCCATCAAAAGGACCATTCACACATGAAGGCAATGATAATAAAAGTAAAAAGAAGACAAAACAACGAGCCATCCAAAATATGGGTGTTGCACGTAGTAAATAAATAAGATATGTAAAAGATAAAAATAAATAACAACCATGTTCCAGGTGATATGAATAATTAGCAGCATTCAGGACTCTAATGACCCATGGGTAAAAACTGTTTTTCTTTCTGGTTGTCCTGCGTTTTCGTTTAAACAAAGAAAGGAGCTGTGATCGTGACCTTTGACCCTGGGACCTTGAAATCAATAAGGATCACCACTGACACGAGTCGTCCAGCTGAGCAGTTTGACATTTCTATGTTAAAGGGTTATTAATTTAGAGCTCCTTAAACAAAGGGAAGACCTGTGACCTTTGACCCCTGTGGCCTGGAAGTAATTGGGGATCATTCTTGACCCATGAGGCGTCCCGCTGTGAAGTTCGACACTTATACGTTACACGGTTACAGTTAGAGCTCGAAGAAGAAATTGTCCACGGATGGATGGTGCCGTACCATGCCGGGTCCAAGTCTGCCTTTTTTCATTTAAAAAGATTTACTCCGGTAGATCGGATCGTAAACATGGCTGCCAAGGTGGATACAAAGCTGTTGCAGGTAGGTGCGACGTGGACAACTAAATGATGTGAGTGGCCAGGTATTTTAAGTTCGAAAACAGGCTCACTTACAATTTTGAGTCGCCAATTAGTCTCCAGCAGTGGCAGCCGGCTTAAGGTGAGGTTCTACTAAACTTCAAAGATAAATTCATGGTGATGAATGAAGGATTGGAACTCACCGTTTGGCTCTTTAAGTCCAGGAAGATGACGGAGCACCTCCAGCGTGTCTCTGTGGGACGTTTTCTCAGCCAGACAGATGAGAAGACGAGTCCTGCTCTCCAGATCGTCGGGCTCACACGGCCACAAGCTCGAACTCAGGAACCAGTTGTTTTCTGATTTAACCCACACACAGACACGATTAACACAAGCTTCCAAAGTATAATCTGTTTCATCTTTACTTCAACAGTAATATTTATGAGGAAATGCACATTAACGGTTTTAAAACATGGATGTTAAATGAATGAACCCCTTCATATTAGCTTTTTTTTTTTAGCTGCAAGTGGAAGCTGGAGCCCTGCTTATCAAAATACTTTTGCCTTGAATAAAGATGTAGTGTTGTCATAATACGAACATTTCCAACTCTGATGATGTTCTGTAAAATGCTTGATGCCACTTTTCATTGTATAACTAGAAAACTACCGTGTGTGTACTCAGAAGAACCAGGGGGCACGAGGCTTTAGTGGCAAAAAGGGCGGTCGAAACGTTATCAGAAGGCTGGTTGAATGTTTACTTGTGTTAAACACAGAGCTGCCTTTTATAAGTGATTCTGGCCTGGATTCACTGCACAGCCTCTGGTCTTTGCTCCATACTTTCTGCATCATTTGCACCCAACTCTTTACTCCACAGCGTCATATTCACAAAGTAAATGGTTCAATTCGTGTCATGCTGGGGAAAAAAAAGCAACCAGATTGGAAAAGCATCATTAGGGAACAACTTTGTGTCACTTCCAGGTGCTGTGTTGGCTTGTGGGTGATGAGTTTAAATGAAAGTGAGCGCCCAAATCCAATTCTGCCGAGGCTACAACCTTTAGCCAGCCTCGGTTGTCACTTCATGACATTTTGTGGAGGTCAGTCAGGTTGACTGAGATCGGCCCGAGAGGCCTTTACCTCGTAAAGCGTTCAGGGCCCCCTCCACACTCCCGCTCAGGAGGAACAGCTCTGTGGCCACAGTCACCAGGCAGCACTGGGACGCGCCGTCCTCGTTCCCAAACAAACCCTTCAGCGTTGCGTAGCCGACTTTGGAAGCGGACATCACCTCCACCACCCTGCGACCCTGCAATCGTGGCCCGACAAAACAACACAACCCCCCATTTTTGTTTTAAATCATGATTGAACGCAAGCTAGAGAAAAGCATAGAAAACAGGAAGTCCAATCACCTTTGTCCACTGATGAGTTTTGTGGTATCTTAACATCAGAGAGACTCCAATTCTGCCTACAAACGTCTTTATCGGGCTGTTCTCATCTTCATTCTGGCAAACTAAACACAATCAAACAGTTGTCTATTTTAAGAAAATGAAAGGGACTAGTGAACAGAATCATGTTTCCAAAAACACTTGTTTTCCCCTCCAACTTTTACCCGTTTCTGCAAAGACGGCAAAGGGCAGAGACACCTTGTCTTTGCTCTCAGCCAGGAGCCCGATGGCAACGCGACCACTGATGCGCTCCACTTGGTTAGGGTGTTGGCTGAACTGACAGAGGGCCTTAAACACTCCTCCCATCCGCTTCCAGTCCTCCTGCTTGGTGCAGAGCTGGCACGTGATTTAAGAATAAATATGAACACATTCTTTCAGTCCTATAGCCTTATATCCTGCAAAAGAAGCAAACTAACCTCTATTTCGACAACAGCATGGGCTAAATTCAGGTACTCTGGTAGGGGTGTGTTGGTGAAAAACCTTTAGGAATAAAAGAAAAAAAGATAAAACTCAAACAGCTGATTATAATCTGACAGAAAGGCTCGAGAAGCTAGATTTTTAAATCACGGTTACTTGTGGTTGCCGGACACAGAAACGGGTGAGTTCGTTTGAACCGTCTGCTGAAACATCGGAGTGTTTTTTACGCAGTCGAGGCAATCCAAGCTCAGCTCCAAACCAACGCTGGCCATCTGTCAAACACACACAATAATACACACACACACATCCAGAAAAACCTAGCTCCTGCTGCCCAACAGAAACCTCAGTGTGAAGGTGCTGAGATACCTTGAACGTGAGCTCCATCAGTTTGGGAACGAAGCCCATGAGACTCTTCTCTCTCACCAAGTTAAAGAGGGCGAGCAGGAACTCGTGGTCAGGCTACACAGAGGAGAGATGGGGGGGAGGTAAACATCTAACTGCATGTCCTCAGAGATGATTAAACATTTAATACAGCAGCGATTTTCTTCCCATAGAGCTGAGCGACACATTCAGGTACTTAGCCTCTCTCACTGTCAGTCAACAATCAGCAGTGTTCATAAAACCTTCATAAATATAAACTGAAGTTCATCAAATTGGATAAATGACACCCCCGATAGCTTGATGGGTCAAACTGAATCCCCAGAGAATTTTTTTTTCCACACTTGTCATGTTTTTTAGTTGATAAGTTGCTTTATTTTGGCTCTGGAAGTTACAGAAAACTAATCAAATTATTAATTGGCAGCATTATTAAAAGGTTAACCAATAGTTGCAGAAAGTTTTAAATATTTTTACCTTAATGAAAACAATCAGCACAGTTGGAAAGTACTCCAAAATCAAGTTAAACTACTTCAGTAAAAAGTACAAGTAATTGCAGACTTCCACACACTTTTTTTCTTTCGGCTGTTCTCTTTAAGGGGTCACCACAGCGAGTTGTCCTCCTCCATCTAACTCTGTCTTCTATGTCCTCTGTCCAACTACCTCCATGTCCTCTCTAACTGCATCCATATATCTCCTCTGTCTTTTTCCTGGCAGCTGCATCTCAAACATCAAGTCTTTTAATCAATGCCACTGTCTTCAACCCTTTCCTTTGACCTTTGCTACCACGCTTTTGTTACAAATCACTCCATCCTGCCTGGACTCTCTTCTTCACCTCTTTACCACACTCCCTGTTCTCCTGGACAGTCGCTAAGTACTTGAAGTCCTGCACCTCTGTGACCTCTGCTCCTTGTAGCCTCACTGTTCCGCCTGCCTCCCTCTCATTCACACACACGGACTCTGTCCTGCAGCTGACTTTCATCCCTCGTCTTTCAAGTGCATACGTCCACCTCTCCAGGTTCTCTTCCACCTGTTCCCTGTTCTCACCACAGATCATTCTCTGCCACTCCAGATGTCCTCATAGAATACCACAGCTCCTCCCTCGACACCCTGTCATGTTTTTTCTAAATCCACAAAAACACAAAGTTCTTTCTGACCCTATCTGCACTTCTCCATCAGCATCCTCAAAGCAAAGATGGCGTCTGTGGTGCTCTTTCTTGACATAAAACCATCCTGCTGCTCAGAAATAGTCCTCTTTTGTCCAAGTCTAGCTTCCACATTTCTCTCCCAGAGCTGACTTTCACAAACCTATTTTTTAATGCAATCATGAGTTGTATACATATACATACATAAATGTTATATATAAATAATGGAATAACACGGCTGTCACCGTTTACCATTTAAGTTTTCTCTGTGGCTGAACTGAAGCCACAAATCTCCCCTTTTTATTATTGCTCTCTCTTCAAAGAAGCAAACAAAATTGCAAACTGGTATTCTTTTTAAGAATATGATTAGTGTTATTCTCAGATCCACACCAGCAGTTTTACAAAAAAAAAAACCTCTAAAGGCCCATTCTGCAGCATGATGTTAATATCAGACAAACAACAGAAACACTGACCACTAAATTGTGGGCCAAGCTGACACCAAGGACTGAGAAGACATCGAGCACCATGCCAGCTTTGAGCAGAGCCCACAGGAGGGACAGAAGGACTGGCATGGAGAAATACACTCCTGGTGGGTTGCTCTGGTAGTATCCTGTGAAAACAGCTCCTGGAGAAGAAAAAACAAGTGATAAAAATAGACAAAAGTAAGGAAGGGCAAACCAGTATGCTTTCAAATTTCCCCAAACCCAAACTTTCATAAAGGTATTCATGAAAAACACTGAAACTTTACCGGATGTAGAGAAGGAACTTACCAGCTTTCTGCAGACACATGGGGACTTTGATGAATCTTGCCACAGTTTCAACACAGAACTAGACACAAACATAAAAAGCAGTTCATCGTCATGCCTGAAATGTGCAGCTACATCAAAAGCACAGCAGAGGGTGATATTCTCCCTGTAATCTACAATCAGCTGAAACCTTGAACACTGATTTATATTCCAATCTAATTGATATAATGCAGTAACTAATGAGTAAAAACTTCAGTTTACTGATATGTTAAATAACTAATTATTCTCCTGCTGAATTAATAAATGGCTACCCTCATCCTTAGATTGGCAAAGTGAAAAATGAACATTTTACTGAGCGTACCTTCTCATCCCCCTCCAATGGTAGATGCTGGAAGCGACACATCTTGAACCCACAGGTCAGTGATTCACTGAAGTACTGCCTGCAGTACTGAAGGGAAGGAAAACGTGACGCAGTACACCGTTAGCAACAATCGTGCGTCAAACTGAACAAAGCAGCCGGCCATGTGAATGAACCGCACCACGCCATTATTGGCAGATGGAGCCATTTCAAACATGCCAGGCAGCGCAGTTATTTTGTATTTAAAGGGCCCGCTGATTACCACAGGTGTGACGAGAAGAGGCACGTTTGTTAGGTGTGGTCCCATAATAGAAGCTTTGTGATCAAATAAATTGATTGGCATATCCAAAGTAAGTTCCTTGAACTTTATAGAGGTATTTTTTAGCAACAATACACTCGTTCAGTTGTGAACAACTAGTTTTGAGTGTCATTCATTGTTCGAAGGTGCTGCTTATAAGGCTGAGTTTACTTGCAGTTCCTCAGACTGAAGTCGTCTTTTGGATAAAAGATGAAACGTTTAAACTAAGAAGAACCCGTCAACCTTGTTAGATATCCATAGAAATCTAAGCCAATGTAAAAGCTTATAAAACATTGCTTGTGGAACTACTATGAAGTTGTTATTTGAGGAAAGAAGGCGATCATTCTCCACATGATGAAATACTTACAGCATTACATTTCTGGCGCCTAAAATCCGTTCCGTTCGCTGCGTTTTTGAGCCACAGTCCTGTTTGAGGAGCACAGGAGCCGAATGTCAGTTCAACTGAACCTAAGCATAACATTGGCAACTCACTTCAATGAAACCAAAAGCAAAGTGACACCAATTTAAATTTAAACATTTTTTTTTTTTTACTCACCAGTGGGTGTAGGCATTAGTGGGGAGACGTGAGAGTTCACCGTCTGGATGGGGTGACCCCTGCTGCCGAACAGAAGCAGAGTTACCTCATCGTCTAAACAAGCTGCACTCACACCTGAACTCATCGTGCGACTTGTGCAAACAAGTACCTTTCCAGGCCACCGTCTATTTGATTGTTGTTGGCATCAGACTGACCCTGTTTGAAAACACAAAACAGAATCAACCCTCTACCTTAACGTCGCAACGACTACTATAACACTTGGATCGTTTGACCAAGACTATGAACTTTACCTCCAACCTTAACGTATTTTCAACTCAAAAATGGGGCAAAAAACATTTTTTTGAAACCCTCCATGGATTTTATTTTGAAATGTCCATGTTAACTTAAATTATAAATAAAATGTTATGTTTTTTTCCTCCCATACTACGATGCATTATGTTTTTGTCCAATATCTTTTTATCCCGTGCTTTGCATTCGGAGTGCACAGGGAGCTTTTATGCGAGAGAAACCCCATTAATGCTTTGTTATTCTAGAGCTGCAGGGCCATTATTGCCACCGGCGAGTCGGATGCCTTGTAATAAAATGTCTTAAAAACTGCAACTGGAAAATGAAGAGGGGCAGGAGGAGGAGGGGGGGGGTGTCCTCTATGTGAAACAATGCAGGGGTAGTGTACACCCCATTACATTACCAGGTGTCTGGTTTGCTTGTCTGCGGCAGGACATGCATTTTGTATTTTGGTAGAGGTGGTGCTACATCGAGGTCTCCACGGCCTGCTGTCACTCTCCTCTGGAACACAGACAAAGAGAAACTAACCTTAGGGATTAAATGTGCCAAACTTAGGCAAATTAAAATGTACGTTAATAGCTCAATCACTCAAAAAACGTTTTCCTCCACAAGTAAAGAGGTTGTTGTACGTCAGCTTTGAGGGCTGAACCAGAAAAATAACCAGAACTCTCATCGTGGCTTTGCTATTTATTGGTGCAGCAACCTCCGACCGCTGTCCTCACCTGTGATGTCTGGACTGTCACCAGGAAAAGGTCTAGGAACTGGGATTATTCTGAAACACAAACATGGGCCTTTTATACAATACGTGTTACATAGTCTATCTGTCACTGCACTGCGATCCAAAAAAAAAACACGGGACCTTACCTTTGCTCGAGGTCCGGAGACGCTTCATCGATCCTTGTTGAGAATGTAATTTTTTTAGCGGAATTCTTCCCAGGCCCCGCGGCTCGTCTGGCAGGACCCAGTTTCAGCAGGCTTTGCCTTGGCAGATTTTGAAACAGCTCTGGATCGTCCTGTGTGACGTCGACAAGCAGGATGTCCTGCTCGTAAGCTGTGAACTCATCCAAAACGTCTTGCTGACAGTCACCATCTGCTTCGGTTTCACGGATGTCCCCGCGTGTTGTTTTGGGAAAACACAATCCTTCTTCTGCAGCAGAATATTGCTCTTCCTCTTCCCTGAAGGATCCATTGTCCTCTTCGTCACTGCCGGGCGAAGAGCAGGTCTCAGTCAGAACACCGGAGCCATGGGTTGGCTTTAGTTTAGGCTCTGGGGAAACTTGTGCTTGACTTCTGCTGCCCTCTTCAACTTCAGGTTCATGATCAGAGTAATCAAGGCTGTCGTCTTCATTCTGGTCGCTCACATCTTTATCATAATCCGAAGAGGATTGAGGTTTTTCTGCCATACAGTCAGTCAGAGCTCTGAAATCTGATGAAACAACTTCCATTTCTTCAGGAATGTGTTTGAGGAAATCCTCTGAGTTTTCATTACTGCCATTAACAATTTGCACCACGTGACATTCGGGGAATGTTTTGGTTCTGTTGGCATCACTGTCCAATACCTCTTCCTCGTCTGAACTACTTGAGCTCTGGCATGAGAGACTTCTCCTCCACAAGCAGCACTGTGGTGAGGTGACTGGAGAGAGCACAGGTGGAAGCCTGAGCTCGACGGAGGCCATCTCCGCACAGTGGCCTTTGGTAATATCACACAGCATTGAACACTCGTGTTTAAAGGGACTCGTGTTGTATGGTTTCAGTTTGGGTGGGCTCCTTTCTGTGTGAAACGTATCGTTCTTGTGTTTGTGTTGATGGAGGAGGGAGGGAGAGACACATGAATGACACGAGTCGGACGAATGTACGGGGGATAGAGAAGCATCGTCACAGAGCAACAATTTTTCCACAGTTTGCAGCTCCTTGACTTTCTCCAGTAGGACCAATGAGGGTGGGAGGGAGCGGGGAGTGCCTGAAATGCTGCTTGAGGCGCCTCGTGTGGATGGATCTGACCACGGAGACGCAGCACTGGCGTTTTCCCAGTCGCTCAGGCAGAGTGCTGAGGGGGAAGGGGTAGACGTGTCCGTTTTAGTCCCATTAACTGGAAAAGGTGAGGTGGGTGCTGCATCGAGGCCAGGCTCTCTTTCGCCTAAACTTGGGATGGGAAATAAAACTGAATGCGATTGAGGACTGGGTGGAGAATCTTCGGACCGCTCAGAGCGCACCGACACGTCCATGTTTGCTCTATACAAGCTAAAGCTTTTCCCTTTTTCTGCCAAACTACTTTGCTTCTCCAAGGATGGATCTTGGAGTGTGTTCTCTCCTTGTTTTGTGGACAGACAAGCCTGATTCTGATTTCCTGTTACAGAATTATCTGTTGCTGACGGATCGACAGATCCTGCTGAGGAGGCTGGTTGACGATTTAAAAACGGCCAGGACACGTACGTGCGTGCACACGAGTAACCTACTTTAGAAAAGTAGGCCTTCACTCTTTGGCAAGTAAATGACTCTGGGTCATCTGTGTCCGCCTCATCGTTCTCAGAGAGCACGTCTGAAGCTGTCCGAGGTCCAGCTGTCAGCTCTCCTCTCTGATCACAAGATTTCTTGGCGAAGCAGTTTTCTTCCAAAGCCGGGCTGGAAGTGCTGCTGTCCCCAAGCTTTCTTCTTTTGTCTCTGTGAACCGTGTCCTCCTCTACAAGCGTACTAGTCCTGCACTCTGTCATATCGGTCTGATTATCTCCTAAGAAAGCAGCGGAACAAGTCTCGGAGTCTTCCTCTGTCCAGCCGTTGTGAAAACGCTTTGCAGGACGTCGAGACGCCTGTGAGTCTGCGTCTTCAAGGTGGTTTTTGTGTCCGGTCAGACTTTCAGGGTGACTGATGCTCTTCTTATTCAGAATATCAGAGCTGCGTTTGCGATTTTTAACTAAAGCACTTTTTACACCTTTAAGTTTGTTATGCCCTGAGCAACTAGGCGAAATCTGAAGTCCAGCTTTCATATCCTGTCTGAAGCAACGCACAACCTTGGTCTTGAAAAGATCTGGCAACACGTAGCTACAATTGTGACTACACAAATCACATTTTATGGCTACGTCACAGAGCATTACTTTGGGAAGTTGGTTGTTCCAGACAACAGTCTCCTCCTCGGGCGTCTCAATGATTCTGGTTTCTCTCCTGACATTTAATTCAGCAGTAGGTGGTTCTGAGCCCGGGCTACAGCTCTTAGGCCTTTGCTTACCCAAGTTCTTCCTCTGAGGTGAGACGTATTTACATTCCCCACAGACAACGCAGCTGGACGCTCCGACGGATCTTCTCGAAAACCCTCCTGAACCGTCAAGTCCAGTCGAATTTGGGTGGAAATTTTTATTAATGTCTGCAATTGGAGATAAAAGGGATGTCAAAACAGTGCAAAAAATTAACACCTGATCACAAAGATTTGTGTAAATTGAGACACACTTCCATGATACTTTATCTGGCAATTTTAGTCAATCCACGTTTAGGAAATAAATTAATCAATATATTATGCCAAATCCCGGTCCAACTATAACTCACACCGATGACCAAATGTGACCACTCCAGCCAGGTCACTAGTTCGTTCATGCACACACTCAACACCCATTTACAATTCAGAGTCGCCAGTAACCTAATGTGCACAATTTTGGACAGTGGCAGGAAAACCGGAGCACCCAGAGAAAACGACCATAGTGCAGCCCATCCATTGTCCAGGAAAGAATGATTTGAAACTTCAGGAATCGTTTTACTGACCGACAAGTATTTACACGCCTGAACCTGATGGGACGACATTTAAAGACAAAACGGTTGAAATGCAAGCTATGACTTATCAACAACGGAATGGGGCATGTATGAGGCATGAAAACTTCAGACGAGTGAAATAATCATATTAAAACAGGGACAGAAGTACATGGATATCTGGAGCTGAGAGTCCAAAACACACGAATGAGAAAAAGCAACATCGATCATCGTAACAGGAATGATGTCCAAAATGTTAAATGTGGAAAGGAAGAAAGCCTGTCTGTATATCCACGATGTTCTCCTTGGTTATGAATAACTGAATTGTCGATATCTGCATAGATAATCATTAAATCCTAAAACAACCACTTGAACTTTTAATGTTGTTTTTATAAATATATGGTAGTTTTCCCTAATACAGTCTTATTTGTGGCGAACTTGAAATAAGTGTTTTCAGTAGGAGATATCTGATCTCAGTTCTAAAAAGCATTAATGTCACTGTGACAGGAGAAACGTGATTATTGGTGGGTAAGTGTGGGTAAGTGTGGGTTGATTATATGTAACAACGGCCTGCCATAAGTGCAAAAGTTAAAGTTAACTGCTGCTAGCGGCCTGCTAGCTAATGTTTTATGTCAATCTTCCGCATGTAATAAATACGCAAATACCTTAACATTGTTCTTGGTGAGAATTTAAAAGAAGAAACACAGATGACACTTTCTAAAATGAAACCTTTAGCCCGCTTGGCCCGGAAGGTTGTCCCGCCGTTAGCTTAGCATATTAGCATCACGAGTTTCAACAAACTTTGCAGGAAAACTAAAAGGTTTGGCTTCAACAGCTTCACCTACCAAATACATTACAGACTAAAAATATTACTTGGAGCACATTTTAACCACAACAACAAAAAAGCAAGAGTTTAATCGTGGCTGAACTCCCCCCTGACGCCTACAGTGTACCTTACATGAAGTTGGGCCGAGCTCTGACGGTGTTCCGGACAGAGGCGCAGCGGACCCCCCTGAGCTCCGCCCGTCTCTGCCTCCAACAAAACCAGCTTTCCCTGCTCTAACCACTCGAACCACGTTTCTGGGGTCAGTTTCATCCGATTGGACATACCGGGGACTCGGACCTCCGGCCCAGCGCAGACTACGCACCGAAGGAGGCTGAACCCAAGGCCACGCCGCCTCCTCCTGCTTCTAGTGTTTGGTTTGCTCCGCTCATACTTGCCTCTGGTGTTCGGGCCGCTCCGTTTACGCTCCATGTCGCCTCCTGGGCAGAACCGGAGGTCATGCCTCTCTGCTGTCTGCGCGGCGGCGCGATTCTCCCCCAGCCTTCCGCCAGCGAGGACGTCACCAGGTGCACCCATCCCGTTTTCCGGCTGCCTTCGGCGGATTGAAACGGTCCGACATGATTCGTTGCTGTCACCGGAGCCTGAGGCGGCGTCAACATCTGATACGAGCTCAGAAACTAAGTTTTTCTTCTGTTTCGGAGACTTTGCGGGCGCCCTAATCTCGGGCTCCGCAGGTCGACGCCTCTGCGGTGCTAGCTTGAGCCCAGCGCCGTCCTTTAGCGCGGCTCGGTTCAGTTTGACCCGGTTAGAAGTTGGCAACATGTTAACATCTGCAACTGCGACTAAGCACACGTCTACAAACCCGTGTTGCCATATGAAAAAAATAAATAAATAAAACTTAAACTGAAGTTTCAATTTGCTCACTCCCTGCCGCTCAGGCTTAATTAATCACTCAGCTAAGGTGCGCTGACTTGGAGCACTGCGCATGCGTAACAGCTACCAGGACGCTGAGTGGCTCACTACTGTAAACAAGGTTGCCAGATAGAAAATGACGAAATATCGTACTGTAGCTTTAAGATTATCGTGGGGGAATAACTATATAAATATAAAATAAAATATATAATCAGATTTTTATGATAACTATATGATTATAACTATAATATATTTGGGCTTTTTTAATAAAAAAAAGCAACTATTTATTGTATATCTCGTAGGCCCTAAATCTATCATTAAAATACGATAATTATCGTACATCTGGCAACACTGACTGAAAGAGACTTTTTAAAGATTTTAAAGAGAAATAAAATGTGTAAAAAGCCACATTTACTTGTCCTTTAAAATTCAGATGAAACACGTTATGAAGTTATTTGTATTCTATACTGCAGGGGTTCCCAAAGTTCAGATCGGGAACACATTGTGGGTCACAAAACAAGTTGGGGATCCTGAGATGATCTCCTGAAATCAAACAAAATTTAAAAATCATTCCCAGTTGCATATCTTTAGTATAATTGTTTTTAAAAAAGATCAAAACAATAGTTATGAATGGAAAACTGGTATGAATTTAAGCTACTTGTGTCGTCATTATACCCTTGTTTGTTTACTTTTTTACCCATGTTTTAGTTCAACCATGGATTTATAGGGTTGTTAGTCTTCGTCGTTGTTATTTAGGGGCCCAGAAGGTTTGAGAACCACTGATCTACTGTAGAAATATAGTAATTTATGTTGCATTGAGGTGTTTAGATTTTTTTTTAAGTCGCCCCCCCCCCCCCATAACAAAAGAATAAGTTATACAGAACTGCTTCTTTTATTCATTCTACACAAACTTATTTTTAATCTGTACAGAACGAATAAAAAAATGAATAAAATATGTTGCCCACTTAGGAAAATAATAGCATTAGGCTGTATCCTGATTGGACCTCATCAACAAAGGTGTTAGGATCTTAGCCCAAAAGAAAAGCAGGAATCCCAGTTTGAGACTGGAAAAGAGACAACAAAATACAAACTAGCATCCACCAAAATGGAACATAAAGGACTTAAAAACTTTAAAAATGGATATGTGTCAAAATATGGCCAGTTTGGGAGGACTAAATTACAAAAAACACATTAAATAATGTAATAGGACAACAGCAAAAGATACAAAAATAATATATTTACAACAACCCAGAGACGCAGAATGTCTTAAGTTATAAACAAGCAAACAAGACACAAAATGGTTGTAAAAACGAACATAAATGTTAAGCAAATATTAGCTGAGATCTCAGCAGGTCTCACTAAACAGAAATATCTGCTTTGTTGTCATTCTGCGCCTGTTTTCCTTCATTGTTTTATAAATGTATTTATTGACAAGAATGTTTATGTGCAGAAGCGTGAATGTGAATTGTCTCAGACAAAGCAACCGAATAGGAAGTTCTGCTAAATCCATCCGATGCCTTCTGCAGAGGCAACAGATCCAGGAGGGATGCCCCCCAGAGTCGCCCTCCAGCTCCTCCTGGGGGATCCCAAGGTGTTCCCGGGGGGGAGGTAGACCCCTCCAGAAAATCTCCAGAGGGAGCCGTCCTGAGCAGATCCCCTTTCCTTGAGAAGGAGACTGATTTCAAACTGGAAGGAGCAACTGGGTTAAAAGCCCCGATCTTCTCAGACTAACAGGAGCTGAAGGAACCCTCTTCCACATAATGAACCTTTCTACGTCTGCAGGGGAAGATGAGTTTAATGTGTTTCCGTAGATACAAGCAGAAATTACACAATGTCAAAGTTTGTTATGTGTGGGTGGGGGTAGATAGCCTGCTTGTCATGCCTATGTATAAAACCATAAATGCCTATTTTTTAAAAACAGACTGACAAATGCACATAATGGCCCTTTAATATGAAGAGCGTAAAAACTGAATGTTTGGAGACCCTAATGTGGAGCTGTGTGGCATCTCATTAATTACTGAGCTGTGTAGTTCTTAATGTTTTGTCTTGAAAACATTTTTAGACCACACGTGAATACTTTGAGTTGAGAAAAAAAGACACGGAATGCAAGATTTGAAATCCACAATATTTATTTATGTCCTGTAATAAATACAGTTAACTATTTAGTTTCTAAATTTATTTTAAACTTTGGTTGTGTTTTGTCTGAATCATCATATACACACATACAGCAGAAAAATAAGACGATAAACAAAAGAGGACTTTATAGAGGTGTAAGAAAGCGCAGAGGCCGTGTGGAGGACGAGTTGGAGTGGTGGTGAGACCCTGGTGTTGGGAAGTAGCCGGTCCGTGGACTGTGGCGGCCTGATTCACAACACCAGCTGCCCCGCCCCACCGAGTCTGCAGATGGCGCTCTGATGGCGGGAGGAGGCAAGCGCAGCTTCCTCTCCTGGGGGGGGGGGTTCGGAGTCAGCTCTGCCTCCTTCGTCTCTCTCCGATCTGTGCTACATCTGTGGCTGCTGTGAAAAAAAAAACAACAACAAAAAAGAAAACATGCAAATGAGAACCTGAAAAAAAAAAAAAGGAGAAGAGAAGCACAGACAGGAAGGAAGTTCGGCGACATTACAGACAAGAGAGACTCTGGGACTTCATGCCCCACCTCTCTACACCTGCCAGGCATTAGACCACCCACAGCCCCCTGCTTCAGCTCTTTACAGGTTTTTTTATTTTTATTTAAAAAGACAGCCTTTATGCTAATTTTATAATCACACCAGGGCAACGAGGAGCGTGTGTGGATGTACAGTGAAGAGGGATATAAGCTTTTACTTAGCATATGAAATGAGTTGGGATTAAAAGGAGATAAAGAGCACAGTGAAGAGCAGAGGGAACGTTACGAGAGCGGTCACTTATAATCTTTGCTTCTGTGAAGCTCTTTAAATCTTTCCGACTGCTCTCTCAGGCACTAGAACGGCACGCCAGGCCCGGCCGAGCGATAAAAAGAAAAAGAGGCGGCTCCGCCAATTATTGTGCACTTCAGGTTGAAATGCAGAATACCAGCACGATTAATAAAAGGCATTTTATGGCGGAGGGAGAATCACCTCTCGCAGTAATGAGCCCATCAGTGGAGCGGAGCCCGATAAACTGTTGAACGTTTTCATTTTATCCCGTTTGGCTGAGGAAAGCAAGCTGGGGGTTCGGGTTTGTTCTGGGACAGGCGGGAGTCGTCCACGTCCAGTCCAGCTATTAACAACGTGTCACAAAAACTACACAAAATGAACCCCAAGTTAAAGGAATGTTTGGAGTTTTTACTTTAAAACTCCTGATTTGTGAGATTAACAGTCGTCACGTGTGATAAAGTTTGTTGAGTCGGTGTGTTTAAATGTGGTGGTGATGTGCCGAGGTTTAAGATGGTGGTCACCGTCTCACGGGGCACAAATTCACTACAGCTGCAGTTTTCAGGTTAATATGTTGCCGTGGATTCGCAGTCGGGACTTAACTATCCTAAGACTTTTAAAATCAGGAGACTCCTTGTCTTGTTTTGGGACATTATGCTCCGTATCTGAAGAGCTTTGTCAGTTCGAACCGAAAAGTGCGACGTTCCAAGCCAGCCTGAGGTTAGCCTTTAGGATTTTTTTTTTTTTTTTTCACAAAACAAGCCGGGACTTAGACGCCTTCTAGCTTCTTGATGTGGTTTCTGAATGGACCGAGCCTCCTTTGTGCCGCGGAGCGAGGTGGGACCAGAGCCGAAACGGTGGACGTGTGAAAAGGTAAGCCGGCTCTGAGGCTCAATAATGTGACGAAGTGACGACATGTGGTCTTGTGCAACCAGCCGGCCCGGAGGTTGAACAACAACAACGGAAGATGACGAACAGCAACTTTGCTTTTAGTTTTAAAAAAGAAGTTAACCGCAAAGAGAATCTCTAAGCTGAGTTGCATCATCGTGTTTTCCATCACGCGTTTAATGCGTTGAGCTCCAAGTCAATGCGGCCGAGTTGAGATGTGGAGCGCAACTCTTTTTGGTCCCGCGGCGCTCGCTTCATTTCTGAAAGCTCACGCCCGTGCGGGACGCGTCCGGCTCCATCTGGGTTTTACGAACGGCCAGAGGCGGCGGGAAGACGGACTGGTCTGCGCGGCCATTTCAGGGAGAGGTTTCACGAAGGAAGGAAGCCACATCCGTCAAGTGGCCAACACCCCAATTCTTGCACGTGGAAAAAACAAAAAAAACACAACTAACTGCCCTCAGGAGGGGAAGGAGGGTGATTTGCATGGGAGTTCAGCTCGCACGAACAGAGCGACGTCTCAGCTCGACTCGAGAAAGCTCCTTGAATGAGAAGTGAAATGTCTTTAAAACCAAAAACTTCCTGTTTCTTTCAAACATTTGCCATCATTAACCCTCTCAGGCTCAAATTAAGTTCTAGTAACAGGAAAAATCAGATATGTTGTTAAAAGCACACAAATCCTTCCAATCAGGGTCAGAATCAGCTCGTCAGTCCTCAGTCATTTGCACGAGTTTTGCAGGAAAATTAAATATGTTTAATATTAGATAACATATTGTACAAAATAGATTAATTAGGCCTTAACCTTTAGTTATTAATATTATTACTGTATATTATTTATCCGTTCATTCACTCGTTTATTTTCTGCATTAAAAGCCAGCCCCTGCAGGCTCTGCTGAGGTCAATTCTGGTTTGGAAGCTGTAAAATGAACAACTGAATGAAAACTTTTCAAGTTTTAAGCAAATCCTGACCTAAAACAGGTTGATCTTACCTGTACTCGTACACGTCTGAAATCCTGATGGACACGGTTACGATACGAAGTAAAGGAGTGTTCGTAAGCGACTGCGCTCTTATTTATTCTGACACGAGGAGGAGGAGGAGGAGCGCGACAGTCATTCTACGTCTCGCAGGTTCTGCCTCGAGTCTGGCTGTCCACTGAGAAATACCTCTCTGGAGAAAAAACAACAACATAGGTTTCATTAACAGGAATAATTCCAGACGTTTGGCAGAGGATAATTCAAGCATAAACAAATCACTGTAAGATATCCGCTATTGGCAGCAGGCATCAGCAATATTTCCCCACTCCTCCCTCCCGACATGTGTCTCTTTTGTGTTCGTGCAACAATCTTCATTTTATGTAAATGGCTTTAAAGCGTGAGCAGCTCGTTCTCTGCGAGACAAGACAAAAGACGAGCGTTTTGGTTTTTTTTTACCGTCGTTGCTCATTAAAAAAAAAAAATAAGTAGAAGCGCCTCGATTAAACGCGATTTCTTTGATTGGCAACGAGGGATTGGGTGGTGGTGGTGGTGGTGGGGAGGGGGTGCTTGTCAACGGCGCGCACGCATGAGAGGGTTCTCAGAAGCGGGAGGACAAAAACGAAAGTTAAAAAAAATAAAAATAAAACAACATTCAGTCAGACGCTCCGTGGGAAAGATAAGGCTTGTGAATTGGCGGCGAAGTCACGCGGACGTCTTTTGTCTTTCACCGGACTGGTGTGAAGCTGACAGGGAATAGGAGCAGCAGCTGAATTCCTTTAAATAGCCCTGCCTGCCTCATCATATGGTTGCTATGGCAGCCGGCCCCTCGATTCGAGATAACGTCCACATGCTCAGAGAGAGGACCCCCCTCCTCCTCCTCCTCCTCCTCCTCCTCCTCCTCCCCTCCACACCAGAGACAGGAAGAGGCGGCTGGGAGAAAAATCTAATAAATAAATGAGAGGATGCAAGAGGAAAAAAATATATAAATTAAGTTCTCCGTTCTCGTAAATCATGTTGCCAACTTCCAGTAGACAGGAGGGCGGAGCTTTGGGGGAGAGATCGGGAGACCATAGGTGGAGGAGGGAGGGAGAGGAAGCGAGTAAGAGAGACGAGAGATTGTGAAAGGGAGAGAAAGAGGTGCGGGAATCGTTTCTATTCCACCCTCGACCAAGGCTTGGCTCTGGAGACTTGGCGGCGAGGTGTTTTTAATTGATTTTTGATTAGATAGACATGGAGGGAGGGGGGTTGCGGGTAGTTGTCCATTAGCATGAGGGGAATGAACCTCTGAGAGGAAGTGAGTGAGAGAGGAAGGTACAAAGAAGGAGAGAGAGAAAAGCTGAAAAAGAATTGTGCTAAAAACTCNCAGATAAGATCGGAGCCCGTGGATACCACCTTTTCCCAGTGGCGTCGCGTTTTCCGATAGCGGATTCATTTAAAAAAAAAAAAAAAAAAAAAACCACCTCTTTCCCCATCTCATCCTCCTCATTCCTGCCATTCCCAACCCCCCATCCTTTGTCTCGCACCCAGCTTCCCTCTTCAATTCTTATCCCGGCTCTCCATCGGTCAGAAGTTCAGCAGAGGGGTCAAACGGGACGCGGCCGCCGCAGGATTACCGGCAGAACCTGCAAGGAACCGGGGTGTGATGTGCCTCTCAAGCTGACTTTGTCCTGAATTATTCCCTTAAGTGCACTTAGAAAACTATTGTGAGGCTGAAAGCTGTAAAATGTGTTACACGGAGAAGGAAAGTGGAGGCATTTTCTTTCTTTTTTTTCCTCTCTTTTTCACAATATTACCAGGCTTTAAAAAAACAAAAAACAAACAAAGAGCTTTTAAAACCTGCCTATGAGAGCATATAAGATCAATTTAACAACAAAACATACGTTAAACTGCGTCTCGGCTGGACAGAGGAAATGATTCTGTGGGAACAAAACAGAAATGGTAAACCTATAAATCAATAATATCAAATGCTTTATCAGCCAGTGCTTATTTTTAATAAATTTAGTATCTATTTATACTCATTTTAAACTAGGTTTTTAACAAACCTCATCTGTAACAATTTCAGTAGCTGGCTAACAGAAAGCCCATTTGATCGGCTGCATGATCTTGAATTAAACTAATTAAAACAGTCCTCGCATACGTTTGGCTCCAGAATGCTTTATCAAGTTCGTTTCAGTTTTGGAAGCCGCACCGCAGCTGCGTTCGTTTCGAGTGGTTCGGGTCTGCGTGGGAGCGGGGCGAGGCTCAGGCGAAACACAAGTCGATAACGACGGCACCGTCAGTTTCCTCTTAAAACACAGAGGCGCGCTGATTGCATTTGAGCGGGGATGGGCGCGTCTCAGCATCTCCTAATGCGTCCGCAAATTGAGTTGGGAAAATGACGACGTCTGTTGTCTGCGCTCGGGCTGGAAGCCAGGCGGGCGAAAAGCTTTCGCTGTGGAGAACTTCCTGCCCTCCCCTCCATCTCCACCCGTCTCCACTCGAGTCAAACAGTAACCTCTGTTAACCACCACCACCTCTCGCTGGCTAAAAGCTCACAGAGATCCTTTTTTTTGGTTTTTCTTTTTGTACGCGACGCGTCTTTATTATTCCCTCTGAATCAGATAAACAGCGGCGTTAACACAAATGCACAGCGCCCCCCCCTCCTGATTGAAGCTTCTTTATTTCGGGCCTGAACACCATCCGGAGCGACGTGCTGGAGGTGCTGCTGCTGAGTGCACAAATAGAAGCGGCTCTGTCCATTATTAAGGAAGATGCGGTGGTCAGCTCTGAGAGCGGCGGCGATAAAGTTGCTGGCTGAGTGTTTGCCAAGCATCCATTTCCTTTTTACACACACACCCATCTAAAAGGAGGAGGGGGGGGGCTTCTGCCAAACACCGGTACACACCCAGACAGGGAGCGATGTCCTCACGTTTCCCCCTTTACTCTAAAGTGCACATCCATTTCCTTCCAATTAAATGGGTTAAGAAAACAAGATTATACCTTTAGCCTGACATTTCTGACTTTGTGTGTTTTATACTCTCATTTTTGAGCTGGAGACGGGAACCGAACACCAGAGACGCTCTGAATAGGCCTCTTACGTTCTTATGATGACGAGAGTAAACTAGCGAAATGTTTTTTTAACTAAAACACAAAGTCATCCTAAGATCACGTCTTCCTGAGCTCTTTCGCCGTGTCCCTGAACAGGTTTTTTTTCCCATTGAAGCATCTATAAATTCACTGTAATATACCGTGTTTGTACAGTGGCGCCGTTTTATTATCCGTGCTCTTATGTGCAATTATTGGGTGGGAGCGGGGGTTTTCTCCTCAATAAATTTTTTTTTTTTTTTCTATGTTTTTTTTTTTTAATAGGCTTCATCTTGAGAGAATAAGCAACGGTTTACAAGATGCTGTTTCCCCCCCTTGAAATACTCGTGTTTTCTTTTTTGCCTAGTCGAAATATTTTGGATCAAAAATGAAAATCGGACTAAATTCTTTTATTTAAATGTATTCACTGAAGCAGTATTTTCCTTGACGGCATAACAACCCTTTAAAGAAATTACATCTGCGTTCCTTTTTTTCAGTTTCCGGAAGTCGGCAAACATACGAACCGAGGGTGGACGTGGTGGTGGCTTTGTTTGTCTTTTACATCCAGAATACCCTGCTAGAAATGGTCGTTTTTATTTGTAGCATATGCAATATGTAGTAAATTCTGGAAACACCTCATTTTTCTGTGCTTATCCAGACCTGGAAATGACTAAAAGTCCCATTCCTGCCTTTGAAACGTAGTTTCTGCTTCTGACTTATCTTACTTTTAAAAAAGGGAAAAATTTCTGCTTGAGCCCCGGACTTTTGCACTTATAGGCATTAATTACTGCGTTTTGACAGGAAGAGAGCCAATTATCTGCATGATGTTCCAGTGCTATAAAGAGCAGAGGTATCTCACAGTAATACACGTGCACTTTGGCTCTCCGACACTTTAAGGCGCACGTCTGCAGACACGCCCTTTGAGCGGTTCTGCTCGATGAGCGCTGTACTCCCTCGTCAGCATCCTTTCCCTCGCTGGTACGGCTCCGCTCTCCCGCTGACCGCATCGAGGCTCAGCAAATACATTCGAAACAGCGGATGGGGGGGGGGGGGGGGGGGGCG
>NC_051434.1:16664294-16666084 GCF_001649575.2 Kryptolebias marmoratus
AAAAAAAAAAAAAAAAAGCACACAGACAGGACTGATTATGTACACAGACATGCGCAGCTATACATGCACACGCCTCAGACCTACACGCTCTTGTCGGCCATCACAGACAGCATGCCGGCTCGGCAGCCATTTTGCAAGACTGCTCTGGAATGTTCAATTAGGGTAATTGTTACTTACCCCGTCATTTCTTGGCGTCGCGGTCATCACGCGACGCGAAAAGTACCATTTCAGCGAGCGCGGGATTGAACTTGCATCGCACCGGTTAAAATGGAGCTTCGGCGTTTGTTTCATTTTTGTATGCTCTGCGGAGGCCCCACGGTGTGAAGCAGGACACGTATGACGGCAGGGCACCGTGCAGCCGTGTGTGAACTCCACATGCGTGTGCTGGCCCCTGCGCCGCTCTTTGTAACGTATGTGGTGGCGCCGCTGACGGCTCGTGTGTGCTCACATATGGAGGAGGGGATGAGGGTGTGCATGCAAGCTCAGGGAAAGAAAGGAGAGGAAATGGAAAGGGTGAGAGATGCATTCATTCGAAATAAAAGACAATGAGAAGAAGAAGAAAAAAAAAAATGTGCAGCTTGTTCTTGTCGCCACCGTTTCTGCTCACACGGTATGGAAAACACAAGAATAAGAATGTAAATTACCCCAATTATGTAGTCTATAAAATAATAGCAGAAGATAAATGACAGTAAGCATCTGTCAGGCTGCTGGCTCGTTTATTTAAGAAGAGATTTTCGTCTTTTCCGAATACAGTAGCCTTCTTTGAAGACTGAATGCTGCTGCTGTGTCTCTGTGAGCGTATGACCTGTGTGCATACATGTCAGGAGTCGGAGCTCAGTCCTCCACCCATAAAGACCTTCGCTTGACTAACTCTCCTGTCTCATCCACACCCCTAACCAGAAAACGCCACAAAGATGATCTGAAAAGAATGGAACTGACGTTTCTTGCACATGAAATGTTCATCCAAAGGACAAAAAAAAGGATATAAAAAGCAAAAATGTCACCTCTAAATAGAAGCTATTACCATTTAACTGATTTAAGATGTTATTACTTGTCCTATCATGCTAGTTTAACATCTCTAACCGAGTAGACTGCATCTCTTTTACAGAAATCTGCCATCACATGGGCAGGATTTAACAAAGGCCACCTAAGGATAAGAACACAAGTATTCCAGTAGCGGACACAAAGAGAGGATTGATAATTTCGTCTTATACGGACGGGGTTGAACCGGTCCACAGCCTTGAGAGACGGAGCCTGAACGAGGCTCTGCTGCGACTGGGAGACGGGGTGGGCGGATGACCGGTGGCGGTGAAATGGGACAGGTTGGACGAGGCTGCCGGGGAGCGCAGGACGAGTCCGGGCACGATGATCCGGGATTCCTGGGCGTACATGATCGCAGAGGCACTCCCCCGCACTGAACGCTGAACATACGACCGCCCCTCCCCTCCGCTCCCCCCCCACACACACACACCCACCCACTCACTCCATATGACACGAGCCTGCATGTATGATCCGGCGACCCCTTTGTCTGGGTTCATCGGTCAGTAACGGCCAACAGTTTGGCTCATTATGCTCTTTATTCTTTTTCTTCTCAAACTCTCTCACACCCCCCCACCCACACACACACACACAGAGACACACACACACAGTCATGTGCGCGGCGGATGACCCTGCCTCAGACACTTGTGTTTCTACATCATCCTCCATGTCTATCACACATTACAGTAGAGTCATGACCACCGACCGGCCCCCTCCTCTCAGACACCGCGTCCTCAGAACACGTCCCCCCA
>NC_051434.1:16666398-16705586 GCF_001649575.2 Kryptolebias marmoratus
CTTTTCGATCATGTATGATTGATGATGGCGAGAACTTTCCCACCCATCGGCGGTGGCGTGAGCGTCGCTACAGCGCCAGACGGAGGGGACCCTTTGTCTCCCACCAGCACCACACAGCGAGGGATGGCGTACACACATATACTGTACATTGTGGCGTAGACACAACGCGCACCCGCACGCACACACACACTCACGGGAGCTACACATTCGCTCGCAATGATTCACTGTTAGTACAAAAAAAAAAAAAAAAATCTAAAAGTGACAGTGGCGACATCCTGGAGGACATCAGCTGCTGCATACCTGGGCAAGTAAATCCACAAAATTCAACACAAATCTCTTTGTGAAAACAATGTGTTATCACTTCACTGCATACATGTGTGTCAAAGAGAGTGAATGAGTTTGCATGTCCTCAGACTCACCTGACGGCCCCCCCCCCCCTTCCCTGGTCGTCGTGGTGATGCAGCCTCATCTGGGGTTGCGGAGCTGTGCCACCTGATGTCCCACCTCCCTTTCACTCTCCCTCTCTCTGCTGTAGTATGGGATCAGTAGCTACACCCTAGCACCGACAGAAGAGGGGGAGACAGGGAGGAGGGGTTCTTATCCAGCATGGCGGGCCGTACCACCCGCCGCACTCGGAGGAGGGGCCACCGGGGGGGCAGAGATGGTACGGAGAGCTCTGGTCGGAGTCGGCGAGGCTGACTCCGAACCACCCTGCTGTCTGCGCGCTGATGGTCTCTCCCTGCTGCCGCCGCTCCGATTGGACAACGCGCTTCCTCCTTCATCAAAATGTAAAATTCCAAGACAGAGAGAGTAGAGCATCGCGTGTGTGTGTGTGAGGAAAAGAGTGTGTCTAAAAGAAAGGATGATGATCCTAGAGGAAAAAATAAATGTGTGTATTCAAGAAATACTTGTGATGCAGACTAGGATGACTGTAGGCATGACTATGAGAGTGCACGTGCGTGTGTGTGTGTGTGTGTGTGTGTGTGTGTCAGGGTGTTCTTGTAAACGTGAGTTTACGCCTTTGAGTCGAGGAAACAATATACAGGATGCTATTGTCTGTGTGGGCGTACGATAAAAGAAGAGGTAGCTGAGGGAGAGACATGAGACAAAGAGAGCGAAGGATAGGAAGACATTTTGGGTGAGTGTGTGTGTGTGCGTGTGTGTGTCCGTGTGAGTGATAGAGGGGGGAGAAAAAGAAAGCAGTGTGTAGGGCCTGAGAGCTGTCATCATTAGTCTCTCTGCGGCGGCTGGTGTTGAGCTGCAAAAGGGCTTGTCAGTCAGTTTCTGTCACAACATGTCACCGAAAACACACATACTTTCCCAGAGGGGATCATGTCAAGAAAAAGGGCCGAGGCTGCTCTGACAAACCCCGACACCCTCCCTGTAACCTTTCACCCCGCTCCTCTCTCTCTGTTGCCAGCGGTGACAGATTCTGGATCGACCTTCTGAGTCAAATTTTACCCACTGATGGGCAAACATCTGATAAAAAGGGCGAGGAGGGGGGAGCTAAAATTAGCCGGGACGGCACCAGAACGTGACGGGAGCGAACGTTCTCCAGAGAATTACCCGGCGAAATACTGCTGACTCACGGTGCTCGCAGGAAGGCCTCAAAAAAACGCACAAAGTTCCAAGGCAAGGCCCGATCTGCTCACTGACGTCTGTTTAAGACTAAAGGAACCAGCGGCTGATAGCGCCGGCGTGAAGAGGGAAGGTAAAACACGAGAACACGCGACCGGGAGCGTTTCATTCTCGTCCAATCGATCCCGCAGAGCGGACTTCTATCTGCGCGCAGGAAAACACAGACCTTCCCTTTTTCCTGGCTTTTCTCTTCCTCTCCTCCTGCCGATTTAATTACCTTCTATATTTATCAGAGCTCAAGATGCTATTTTGGTTTTGAGACTCTTGTCACTGATATCGGGAGGCTACATTATTCAGAGTGAGAGCACAGGGGGCCGTCTGACACAGAACAAGAGCAGTGTTGTTAACCCTATACAGGAGGACGGAGGATGTGTCACACTCGCAGCCTAGTGTATGTGTGATATATATATATATATATATATATATATATATATATATATATATACTGTCTAGCATCCTGAGATTTTACACGTGCCGTGTAGAAAGCGCCGGTCTGCGAGAAGGTGTGGTCCTTCCTTTTCTTGCGTCTCCATTTTGTGACTGTTCCATCTCAAACCTCAGTTTTAGAGCATCATAAGACGAGCACACAAACAGTTACAAATGAGTTACCATGGATGGGGAAAAAAACCAAAAAAAAAACCAACAGAGGTGCATCTATGCTCGTGCGCCACCCGCCCGCACGCACACAGCGACAAACACGGTATGGATCTCTGTCCTCCGTATTTGGTTGTGATTTATGGCTGCTCTTCAGTAGAGGCCACAGTCATCTGGGAGATGATGGCCTTATTGATCTGATAAACAGTTTCATTTACTGCCAAAGCCTGCCATTCACACACACACACGCACACACACACACACACACAAAGCAAAGACACATAGATTCACAGCAGGAATAACCCAGCTTTCTGCTCCATCAATTCCCCACCTCCTCCACGTCTGCTTCTCTCCTTCTCTGCTCTTTCTTTTCTCCTCCTCTTCCTCCCCCCCAGGCCACCTCACCCTCCCCTCGTCTACGAGCGCCGCTTTAACTCCTTCTTCTTCAGCCTTCCTTCTCGTTGTTTCCAGCAGTCTCCGCCGCCAGTCACCTGATTCTATACCAGCACCACGCCTCCGCACCGCGGCCTTGCTCCTATAGTAGGCTTTCATGTAGCCTTCGGCTGAGGTTATGTCTCGGTATCGCAGCGTGTGTAACAGGCGATGCAGATCGCCGTTTTACATGTACGATGTGACGTCATTGCATTTATTAAAACCAGGCCTAATCATCAGCTAGTTGCCCTCTGTTTCCACCTTGAACTACATATAATAAGATGGATCCAGGCAAATTACATCCTGGTTGCTGTTCAAGCATTTATAGAGTGCTGGGAAAAAAAAAAAGGAAAAAAAAACGAAGCTGTGTCTGTAAGTACCTCCAAGGTCAACGAGCATCTGTAAGTTTTGTGGCTCTGCGCAGACATCTGTACACCCTCCCACCGGCAGTGAACGCTGCCTCTGCGCATGCACTGGGGGAAGGAAGAAGAAATTACGAAATAGATGCTGAATTAGAAGAGCACTGTGAGACACTTTCGACTGTTCGAGGTAAACTGCGATCGCTTGCGGAGGGGAAATCATCTAAACTTTGTCAAGAAGAAAAACTTCATTATCTGCTGTGCATGAAGGAGCTGTAACAGGAAATTTAACTCGAGTTAACGAGACGCCCGTTTAGTATTTATTAGTCATTAAAAGTCATGTCAAAGAAAACGTTTACCCTTCAATTTTGAGACTTTTTACATCAAAACCTTAATATATACCCCTTTATTTTGTCTCAAGCTTATATTAGACTAGGAAAATTTGCATTTCCTGCAAAAGCGCAGCGCGAGCGCCGAGAGCTGAATGCCTGTTGAAATTCGTTGAACGGGATAACAAAGCTAAAATTAGCAAAACTGTAGCTAGAAGCTCAAATTAGCAAACCCATAAAGGCTACGAGTGGAAGAACGAAAAACTGAAAGTAGCATATGTTAAAAAAAAACAAAACAACTAAACAAACTAGTATACGGAAGCAGACTTTGTTTTGAAGGAATTGTATTTCTATGGGGATTTTGATTTTAGATAAAGTAAAGTATTTAATATATATATATATATATATATATATATATATATATATATATATATATATATATATATATATATATATATATGTTACAACAACTGAACATCAAATCTTGTTATTCCCAGCTGAGCTGTTTTCATGTATGAAGGGGAAAATGTGCAGAAGTTGTCTGTGCCCAAACAACGACCAGAAGAAAACACAGACAGGACAAAAAGTGTGAATGCTGACTCAGCATTAGTAAAAACAAAGCCAAAATGCATTGCCGGTGTGTGACTCAACAGTTTGTGCAACAACAGCAGCTTGAACTAACAGTCTTCTCTTGGTCTTGGTTTCGTGGCAGCGGACATTTTTAAACCGACTCGTCTTCGGGGTTATTTTAATCCCTGCTGCTCCAGTTTATGGAGGTTTCAGCACGTCTGTCGTTCTGCTGAAGACCTGCTGCTGTGTTTGGGACCACTGTCCTGACGTCTGATCCACCGCGCTTTAGCTGCAGGACAGGCAGCCCCCACGTCAACTTCAGAATAATCTGGATTACAGGGGAGTTCACGGCCGACTAGGACTGATTTTGTGATTGCTTCGTCTCTCGCTGTTGCCTTTGCTTGTTTACATCGGAGACTTTTACTGCAGTACTGCAAGGCAATAAATACTTCTGCTTATACAACGCAGCGACATCCAGCGTGTTCAATTTAATGTCCTCCAGTGGTACTTTAAATCATGGCCCACAGCAAATGAAACCCAGTACATTTTTTTTTTATTTCAACTGTGATGTGAGGAAAGAACCTGACTTTAGAGGAACGTCCGAAGTAATTGATGTGAAGGGTCAAGTTGTCTTAATTAGTCCTCCTGCTCAGTCTAAAATTAGAAACAGGGTTTTAATGTCTGATGACAGTTTAGGCATCCAAGGAGCGTTAACACATGAAAATGAAATCCTGAGTGCTTGTATATCTGTCATTTCATGAAACACAAACAGAAGCATGTAAACATATTTGGAATATCCATGTTTGAAATTAGTTAAAGCCCCCCCCTCCTTATGATTTGTGTGTTTTTTTCTGTGTGAATCCTTTGCCAGCGAGCAGATAACGCTAAAGAAATGGAATTGGAGAATAAAATACACACTAATGAGTACACAACTTATTCACACACACACACACACTAGAAGGCTTTCAGTTTCTAAATCAATCCCACATCCGTAGCTAATGCAGTGCTGGGCCCTCTTCAGGAAGCATTAGGCCTATTAGTCAAAGTGCGTACGCATTCCTGTATGTGTGTGTGTGTGTGTGTGTGTGTGTGTGTGTGTGTGTGTGTAAGAGCCGCAAATTCAGCAGTAGCCCATCTCAGTGGATCCTGTGAGGTCAGCAGGTGCAACAGGGAATGAGGGACCTTCTTATACAGTGTGTTGTGTGTGTGTGTGTGTGTTGTGTGTGTGTGTGTGTTGTGTGTGTGTGATTGCTCCCTCCCCTCAATATCCTCTGGGCTCTTTATCGCTCTAAAATTATCCTCCATTTACTGGAAGACACTGGACAGATTGAGGAAAAGAGAAATATGGACACTCCAGTTTGAATGCTTTCCTGGATCACTTACTGCAGGACCAGGAGTCGAGCAGGCCCCTCTGTGGGTCAATTAGTCCCGTTTATCAGGCGCAGATAAGTTAGGAAGTTCGTCAGTTAGAGAGGGTGATGACGGATCAGCTAATCAGGGGAGGCGTCGTGGCTTCATGCGGTAACGGCGAACACGTGGGGAGCTCGCGTGGCGTTTTTTCCTGAATGGCGGTGGTTGTGACGATGCAGCGAGACATGGAGCTTTGACCTCCACCTCTCTGCATCAGAACTGAGTCGCACACAGCCGAGACTGAAGGCCGGACTTATTGACTTAGGAGGTAAGAATCAGCTTTACTGAAGCCAAACAACGATGTTCTGCTTGTTGTCAAACAGAGCGAAAAAACAGAATTAACTTCCTGTAGAAACCCCGAGAGCTGAATGACTCTGCTGAAATTCACTGAAGGAGCTGAAACTGGGATGTTCAAGAATCCAGAAGTAGTAAAAGGCTAGCTAAAAGCTAAAAGGAGTAGAGTGCTAGCTAAAAGTAAAAGGAACAGAGTGCTAGCTAAAAGTTAAAGTAAAGCTAAAGCTAAAGCTAAAAGTATTAAAAGGCTAGATAAATGCTAAATGGAGCAAAGGGCTAGCTAAAAGACAAAAGTAACCAAGGCTAGCTAAAAGCTAAAAAGAGTAGAGTGCTAGCTAAAAGCTAAAAGGAGCAGAGTGCTAGCTAAAAGTTAAAAGGGACAGAGTGCTAGCTAAAAGTTAAAGTAAAGGTAAAGCTAAAGCTAAAAGTATTAAAAGGCTAGATAAATGCTAAATGGAGCAAGGGCTAGCTAAAAGACAAAAGTAACCAAGGCTAGCTAAAAAATTAAAAGTAGCAAAAAGCTTGCTAAAAGCGAAATGTAGCAAAAGGCTAGCTAAAAGCTAAAAGTACAAAATGCTAAAGACTAAAAATAGCAAAAAGCCTGTAAAAGCTACAACTTGCAAAAGGCTAGTGAAAAGATAAATGTAGCTTCTAGCTAGCCTTTAAGTACTTTTAGATGTTCCTTTGCTATAAGTAGTAAAATGTTGGCTAAAAAGTAAAAGTAGCAAAAGGCTAGCTAAAAACCAAACAAAAATGTGCTGAAGCAGATTTTAAACAGAACAATGTTTTAAAGGAACCTAAACCTTATGACAAAATGTGTGTCGATAAAATTAAATATTTAAAAAAATTACAAAAGGTACAAAACCCAAAAGTCACAGAACCCGTCTCCTGAATAATCCGAACGTTTTAATTTTTAACCATCTGTTTCCTTTACCTGCTTTCCTCTCCGGGTCACAGGGGAGCTGGTGCCCATCTCCAGCAGCTCAGTACCATCCGTCCTGAGCTCATGAGATATTTTGCTAACAGACAAACAGGACTGGCTCCAACAGATAATGCTAAAGTTTTAAGCAAAGATCTTGTGTAACGAGTCACACTTGAACCATGTGTTGTGGCTGACTCTCAGCTACTATCACAGCAAATTTTAGCACAACATCTGTAAAACTGACCGACTTATAGACATTTTTCTGTTTCCTAAGGTGAGCTGGCTGTAGTGGCCATCTTGAATTGGGTTGGGTCCAAAAGTTAATCAGTTCTAAAGGAACATCTAATAATTATTTCCTGGAAGCTTCAATAAAATTGGTCCAGGGGTTCATGAGATATTTTGCTAACAGACAGAGTTGACTGCAGTAGCTAAAGTCAAAAGTCGTGAACAAATCTCAGATTAGTTAGCAGTCAGAGTACAGATCATGGATCACTCAGCTACTACCACAACAAAGTTTAGCTCAATATCTGTAAAAGTTATAGCCTTTTTTGTGTTACTTAAGGTTAACTAGCTGTGGTGGCCATCTTGAATCGGGTTGATCAGTAATAAACGTCAACACAGTGTTTACCTTCTGGAAGTTTAATTAAAATCTGTTCGGTGGCTCATAAATAATTATCTGCTGACACTTTCACCAAAAACCTGGAAGACCCTACGAACGGAAAGCTCCAGCTGCGCCCTCGCCGACACCTTCAGTAACATCCCAACTCCCACAGAAAAGTCTGGTTATCTCTGGACAGAGCCCACAAATCTAATCTCATCCCAGGCTGAGCAGTAGCTCCTAAAGATCTGATTTAAGAAACAAATGTGATTTGCCTGCAATCTGAACACAGCCTGTGATCGAGGCAGAGAAATGTAAGCTCACTGCGCACGCACAGGCCACATTATGAGAGGAAAAAAGTAAAGGATATGTCCTGTAGAGGCTAAAATGTGCAGTTTTAAGAAACTAATCTGGATCCGTAAGCCTACATTTACCCATGATCCGACTCATCTTGAAATTCATCATCTATGGTTTACAGAATCCTGCGAGACAGATGGAAAAAAAACACAAACAGCAGTGATAAAAGACCTCTTTTCATATTTATGGACCAAAAGCTGCTCGTTGTACAGAAAACAAACTGAATGGATCTAATCTCACATTCATTAATACATGTAAAAACCAGATCTTTGAGTGTTTTTAAGAACAGAACTACAAAAAGAATACAAATAGTCCATTATGTAGCATTTTTCTTTCTTTAGTTCCTACAAAGTATTTGATTATTTATGTCAAAAAGGACATTAAAGGTGCTCATTGCAATGTCTTAAAGACTGGTATAAAAAAATTCATTAAGTAAACAAAATTAACATGATATTCTTCTCTTGTCAGTGGTTAATGTGTCCTTGTTGACCTACAGAAACAGCCGAAGAGACTGAAAACAGGCCAACGATGGCGGAGTTCATGGAAGAGAAGAGCTACGGTTTACGCTCAGTCCTGTAGAGTAAAGTACGCAGATAAAAAGGTGTTTGGTTGAAGCTGTAAATGTGTTTGAATGCAGAGCTCTGTCTTCATGTGGCTCCACCGCCCTAATGATGCCTGGTATTTATCCTTGACGGCTGTCTGACTTGTTCCGTCTCGTTTCTGTCCCGTTCAGCAGCAGGAAATATTTCCACCTAATCGTCTTCTGACATTCTACGCTTGTCCTGTTCCGCCATATTTACCCACGCGGACCACAGCCGGCCTAATGCAGGTCAGCCACGTGACTCGAGCTTCCATCTGGTTTGCAGCAGAATCGTCCGAGTGCTTTGTTTACATTGAGCGAGTACCCGCATTTCAAAACTGCATCAATATATATAAAAAAAAACCACTGCAGTAAACTCTTTCAAACTGCACCACTGTGTTTGATTTCATAGTTTGCAGTGAGCCCCTTTAATAAACATGGCCACACCCAGTAACTATGTCAGATTTTACCATGAAGGCTAATCATCCCCCCGCCTCTAAAACCAACTTTTTGTCACACTCCTCTCCGTCCTCAATACACTGCGTCTGTCCCCGAGGACTTTAACACCCCCGAGGTGGCTGGAGCCTCAGCAGATCAATATCTTCTATTCAGGCGCCCGTATGAGCATGCATGAGCATGTAAACGTGCACACTCCCATGCAGATCTATTGTGAGACGCTTACAATGACAAACACCCACGACTGGGCAGAAACGGAATCAAAGCAAGTTCTACTATTATTACTATTAGCTGATGAAATAAAGTTGCTCGGGAATATTTCGGCGTTCTCATGAAGGGTACGGGGAAAAAATACATAAAAACGCGCAAGGAACGCTCGTGTAAATAAAAACCCCCGCTGACACGAGCACCGAGCACTCGGATCAGTTGCGGGGAAAAAACGAGGATGGAGGAGAATCGGTGAAAAGGGGAGCGAGGAGGAAACTAGCGGGGAAAGCGAGACGGTGAGCCTGGCCATTATAAATCATGTCTGCTGTAGGCGCCGACCGCGTATCCTAGCAACCACACAGCCCCTCCGCCTCTCCTCCATCCCCTCTCCATCTTCCACTAACAGCCTGGGCACTCTTATTACCCACAGTGCACTGGGCTTTGCCCTAAAAAAAAAAAAAAAAAAAAAAAACTCCTGACAGAGTTTGGTTTGAGCTTACAGCTCAGCTCGATGACTGAGCGAAGCAGGGTTAGGTCTGAACAAACCAAGAAGGAGCTGACCCCAGAACAGTGTGCTGCAGACCATAATCTGCCTCGGACACACACACACACACACACCAGGCCACCCCTCTCTGCCTCTTACATGATCTTATTTATTGAATAACTAACATAGTAATCCATAGAAACAGGATGTGGGCGGTTTCTACAAATCGCAATTATTGCTAAAATAGTTTTACTCTGATCTAATCAAGCCTAAGTGACCGCACCTTTCTGGGAGCATCACGGTGGGTGTTAACAACTGGTAACATGGACTAAAAATAAAAAAAATAAAATAAATAAATGCAACAGACGGCAGTCGGCTGAGGTTAAACATGTCAGAAATTAGAGCTTGTAAAATTAGATTTTTCTCGCTGATATTCAATATGCCATTATTTTCCTCCTCGGTTCATCCAGCCGCCGATGCAGATGCCAATATATGCACATATATTTCCACCTAATTGTAGAGAACATCAAGTCCCTTTCCCGTGGAGGAATTTACATATTATCATGCCTACTCTTATCATGACTGCCCACTGGCAGGCGCACAAAAAAAAGAAGAAAAGAAATGTATGAAATACAATGCGCTTTAAAAACAAACCCATTCACTGGGTTAAACAGGATAATTGTGTCAGAGCATTTCAGACGTACGACCCTAATTTAACAAGAATCTGCGGAAAATGTAAATCAAAACAGAATGCAAAGATGTGTAAATCTCATAAAAGCCATATTGTTTTCACAGTGGAGCACAGTAAACATGTCAAATGTTTAAACTAAGTTATTGTGCCCTTTTTAGAAAAAAACAACAACAAAACAATCGGGTCATTTTAAATTTTATGGCAGCAACACGTCTCATAAAAAGCTGTTCCAGGTCCATGTTTCCCTCTGTGGATCACCTCCTCTTCTTCTACCATGAGTCTGTAAACATCTAGGAGCTGAGGAGAGCAGCTGCTGGAGGTTTTAGAGGGAATGTTGTCCCATTCTTGTTTGATGGAGGATTATAGCTGCTCAACAGTCTAGTTTTTTTGTTTTTGTTTTGCTAGTCTTTTCGAGGTCTGGACTGCAGACAGTTCAGCCCCCGGACTCTTCTTCTATGAAGCCATGTTGTTGTAATGGATGCAGTCTGTAGTTTAGTATCGTCCTGCTGAAATATGTAAGGCCTTCCCAAAAAAAAAAAAAATAAATAAAAAAGTCATCTGGATGGGAGCAGATGTTCTTAAACCTGTTTATACTTATCTGCATTGATGGTCCTTTTTCCAGATGTGTAACCTGCCCATGTCGCAGGCACTAATGCACCCCCATACCGTCAGAGAGGCTGGCTTTTTGAACTGATAATAGACAGGATGATCCCTCTCCTTTTTAATACAGAGGAGGTGGCATCCAAACAGAATTTGAGCTCAGAGATTTCTCCAGATTCTTAAAATGTGTAAATAATATTATGAGATGTGGATAATGGGATATCCAAAGACAACATTTTGAAATTGTTCCACTATTTTTAGAAGGGTTTTGTGCAGACTGGTGGACCTCTGCGCATTTTTACTTCTGAAAGATTTGCCTCTAAAAAGCTATTTGTATCCCCAGTCCTCTTATCTTGTTGCCAATTAACCTAAATAGTTGCAAAAAGCTCCTCCAGCTGCTTTCTATTCAGACCAGCGTTCTATTTCTTTTGCAGCGTTTTGTTTCTCCTGTCTGAACTTTTTTCAGATGTGTTGCTGCCATAAAAGTCAAAATTATCCTGTTCTTTTTGGAAAATGTTACAACTTCTAAGTTTAAACATTTGATATGTTTACTATGTTTCACTGTGAATAAAATATGGGTTTTTGAGATGTGCAAATCCTTTCGCTCCGTTTTTAATTTCCCTTTTACACAACGTCCCAACTCACAGATAAAACTGAGGCATACAGCCTTCTGAATCTGAGACAGTCCAGACAACATCCATGCCCAGAGGTAATAAGAGCCACTGCCTAAGATATGAAACAGGTACAGTGGAAATAAAAGGTTTACACACCCCTGTTAGGACGCCAGGATTATGCTGTGTAAAAATGAACTTTTCTTACCTTTAATATATCCTGTCAGGAGAAGGGTACCGAACTTTTCCTCAGCGTTGAGTAACTCAGCGGGTCCTCGGTCTTGTAATCCTGACGCTGTAGGTTGGAGCCCAGGTTACATCAGGAATCCGGCGACAAACAACTGCAGAATCATCGACGATGTGGCCGAAAAAGGGAAAAGGGTATCCCGTGGAAAGAATAGTGGAGAACTTACGGAGCAACAGAAACATTTTGGAGAACTGGACGTTCCTCCAAAGAGAGGCAGCCAAGACGCCTACAGCAACCCTGAAGGCGCTGCAGGACTTCAGACAGGTACTGGTTGTGTACATGTGACAATCTCCTGCATTCCTCATATGTCTCGAAGCCTTTTCTTACAAAACATGAGCATCCAGGCCCAGATATAGTAACAAAAGAAGTACATCGAGCACATGTTAGAAAATGTGCTGTGGTCTGATAAAACAACAGTTTCAAAAGGTCTAAAGCCCTATTCGCACGGGATAAGCACATTCTGGGGACTCCATGTAATAAATAAATTACTCCCCAACGTTTCCTTTTTATGTGGCGCATTCGCACGGGATAACTGAAGCCTGAGATTTTGCTGAAATTTACAGACATCTTCTGGATATGATGTCAACGCGCTGCGTACTGCGTAACATCCGCTGAGCGTTAACCAGCTTTGGCTCCAAACTGAAGAAAATAATTCTTACTGCACAGAGCAATGCATGATGGGAGCCTCCATTTGCATGTGATTTTGCTCCTTCTCTTCAGCCTTGTCTTTTTTATGGTGACCGTCACGGGTCCATAGTGTTTTTCCTGGCCCAGGACACAAAAGGTTATCTAAGCACTCCGATGCAGCCTCCATCGCCAAAAGCGAATAAAAATGCGCCCAGGAAACAAAAACCACCTAATTACGTATCGGATCCTGCCCATTTCTGTCCAAATCCCAGAGATGCCTATTTACATTGCTTTAGTATTATCACAGGACCTCGGAGTTCAGCAGAATATAGCAGATAATTTGTGGGGAATTTTTTACGTTACAAATTACTGACATGGCCGATTTGCATGGAGTTAACAACACAGACACAGAATCTCTGTAATTATTACAAACAGCACGTGGTCCCTAGGTAAAACTAATCCTTTAGAGTATATAAGAGCAGCATACCCACAGTGAAACATGATGGTGGCAGCATCATGCTGTGGGGTTACTTTCCTTCAGCTGGAGTGGAGGTTACAGTCAAGGTGGATGGAATAATGAAATGTTCCAAATACCACTTTCTTTTGGCCTAACACCTTCAGCCTCCTGCTAGAAAGCTGATGAATTTCATTTTTCAAACTGGCAACGGCCCCGAGCATACATCCAAATCAACAAAAGAATGGCTTCGCCAGAAGAAAATTAATGTTTTGGAACAGCCCGGCCACAGTCTGGACCTAAATTTGATAGATTTGCGGGCGACCAGAGGAGGGCCGAGCAGAAGAGACGACCTGCAGTCTGATTTGGAGCACTTTTAGAACGAAGTGCGGGCAAAGAGTCGACTCAAGGTGTGGCCTGCCGGCAAACTGCACGCTGTAATTAGATCAAAAAACATGCTTCAAACTACATATACATTCACCCTGACACATTGGTTCTTCGGCTGAATCGCACAGGATATATAGGTCACATTAAAAGGTGTGGAAAACTGTGTGAAAGGACTGATCGTCATCTCGCCTTTTACAGCACAAAAGCATTTTAACAGAGCTGTGCAAATGTTTTATATCCAAACTAAATTATTATATTTATATAAGTAAACGCAACCTCTGTCAACATGACAACTGTACAGCCACAGAAGACAACTTGGAGGTAAATACAGGACATGGTTGCCTCCACCAAGGAGGGTATGTGTTCGGTAGCATCTGTCTGTCTGTCTGCGGACAAGATTACTCAGAAAGTTCTGAACAGATTTTCATGAAATATTCAGGAAACATCAAACATGGAACATGGAACAAGCGATTAGATTATGGTGGTGATACGGTCAAAGTTCAAGGTCAAAGGTCAAAGTCACAGATCAGCCTGTTCTCTAACTCTGCAGCTGTGTAACAGGTAGGTTAACCTACACAGCTGGACACCTCATGGGTCAAAGGGTGATCACTGTTGATTTCAAAGTGATAGGGTCAAAGGTCAAGGCCGCAGATGACCTTGTGCTCTAACTATGTAACCATGTAATAGAGGAAAATTAAAATTAAAGTCAAGGGTGATCACCATTGATTTCAGGGTCATGGGGGGGGGGGGTCAAAGGTCAACATCACAGTCAACCTAGCACTCTGACTCTTCAACAGAGTAATGTAGGAATGTCAAACTGCCCAACTGGACACCTTATGGATCAAAGACGATGCCTGTTTGTTTCAACGTTCATGGGGTCAAAGGTCAAGGTCACAGGTAAACCCCTTTGTTAAAACCTTCTCTCTGCTCCTACATGTGACCCTTTTGTTTCCTCCACCAAGGAGGTTCTGTCTCCGGTTGTGTTGGTTTGTTTGTCTGTCTGTCAGCAAAGATCAGGTAAAAACTAAAGAACAGATTTGATGAAATATTCAGGAAATGTTGGGGTTGAAACAAAAAATAATAGATTATGTTCTGGTGCTGATTCAGATTATGATCCGGATCAAACTATTTTTTAATCACGCTGTGGCCTCGGTGGAGATTTGAGCTCTCCAAGCGCTTCTAGTGTTTTACTTTTATGAAAAACTTTGTCTAAAACAGTAAACTGTATGTTCCTGAAATGCTAAGAAAAAAAAAAAAACACCTCCACACCTCAGACTTGTTCCTCTTAAGTTCACCCATATGACGGTGGAATTTCTTGCACTCCCAACATTTCATTTTAAAGCCTTAAAGTCTTAAAACCATCTAATCTGGCATCCCCCTGTGAATGAAAACAATCACTTCCAAGATGTTCTCAAATCTGT
Source organism: Kryptolebias marmoratus (assembly GCF_001649575.2). Taxonomy (NCBI): domain Eukaryota; kingdom Metazoa; phylum Chordata; class Actinopteri; order Cyprinodontiformes; family Rivulidae; genus Kryptolebias; species Kryptolebias marmoratus. Next base: position 16,680,667 of record NC_051434.1, read on the forward strand.
ACTAAAAAAAAATAGGTTAATTATGATTCTCTGTGAAGTCCAATCCGGTCTGCTGCAAAGAACAGCTGAGGTCCAAATGTCTTGTCAAACGGCTATCTAAAAGGAGCAGTAGCTAAAAGTAGCATGAGAAGGCAAAAATAGAGCAAGCCTGAAGAAGCAGATTTCAAAGAGAATGTTTTTGAAGGATCTGATGAGATCTCAATGTAATTCTATGAGGAGTTCCTTTTTAATTTTGTTAAATATTTTGGAGAGTTTAAAGTTACAATGAAAAAATGGCCAATTCCTGACTGCATTATGATATATGAAAGGCTGAAATAGCTCAAAATATGCAGAACTAGGCTAAAAAATACGTATTGAAGAATAAAAACAGGTAAAGCCTGACCCTAACCCGACCTTTTGTAATGTTTATCACCTCTGAAGAACAGCTGAAATCTACTGAGCTCTACGGGGTGTATCCAACACGAGCTGACGCCTCACTCCAGGGCACAACAATCCAGGCATCTGATCATTTAAACTAAATTGTAATGGCTCAGCTTGTTTGCTGAAATGTCCTGCTGATTGTCTCAGGGCCGATAAGGCTGAGCAGATTATTTAAAGTTAATTTGCTGCCAGGGAACGAGGTACTGATTTTGATCCCTGTATGACATGCAGAACCTCCGGCTAGCACGATTAGCTGTTGGTTTGTGAGAAACAATAAGGAGGCAGATTTATGCCGTCTCCTCGCTAAAAGCTTCACCCGGTTATCGGCCTGCAGACAGCCAGAGTCTCACTCTGCCTCGATCTCGTCCGTGGGCTTGACCAAAGCCTCGTCGTCTGCTGAAAAATCTGAGCACTCAGCAGAGCGATCGGACAGCGAGGAGTGGAAGAAAAGGCAATGAAGCACTCAGGAAGCACTCAGTCGAGCCGTGGTCTGAGAGCCACTAGAGGTGGGTGGGTGGTGTGAGGGGAGAACTGGGTTTCACAAATGAAGCCAAAAAAAAAAAATAGGAAGAGAAGGGTGTCTGCATGTGGTTGGGGCACAGCTACGCCACCTTGTGGAACAAAGCTGGCGAGGGAAAAAAATAAAAAAATTTAAAAATGGAGAAATGGAGCAGGAGGGGTTTTCTGATCCGGTGTCAGAACAATGGCACACAGGAGTTCTCTGCCTTGTGTAATTAACCCCCATCAGCCATAACATTAAAACCGCCTGCTTGAATCTCTGAGGGTAGCCGATGATGCTGACGCCAAGGGGGTCAATCGAGCATTTACCAGGCTGCCCTCTCGTACATGCAGGTCCTGCAGTGCGTAGCACAAATCATCCTGTCACATATGAATTCCAGTGTCCGACGTTTTCCTATAAACGTGGCATTTTACTGAGAAGATCAACCTTATTCACTCCTCCGATCATGGATCTGTAGTGTAACTATATATGACTGTAAACTCAATCCAACCCCCAGAACATCCTGCTGGATGGATTATGTGTCATGCACTTCCTGAGGTCTCCAAAAAGACACAAATTACTCCTAAATGTCAAGTCAGCACACACTGACTGCAGAATTATTTCTTGAAGGATACTCCTGAGCTTCTCAAGGATAACACGTCTATAAATCTATAAGATAAACCCCCCCTTTTAAGACTTAATAAGATTCATGCAAAAGCAGAAGTTAAATACAGAGAGAGGTAAGATCGGAAAGGTGAATTTCCTATGGCATCTTAATCATACTGTATACTCAAGTGCTGGAGGATAGTGAATTAAATTAACTTTGCATTTAATCTCTGCCTTATCTTAAATTAAAACGGAGGAAAGATAAGAGAAGGCCTAAAAGGTTTAAGTGAGCTGTCAGTTATTATAGTCTACATACATTTCTTGGAGGAAAGCAAAAATCTTATTCCCTTAGTTTGCTTTTAAATCTCAAACATAAAAACACTTTTTTTCTGTCTCTAGATGTTATTTATTAAATCTCAAACATAAAAACACTTTTTTCTGTCTCTAGATGTTATTTAACTCTAACCACAAACGCTGTTTGTCTGCAAAAATGAAGTGTAAAAGATTTCCAACTGAGCTGGAAGCTGAAGGAAGCTAAGCACTCCCTAAAAGTAGAAAAATGCTCGCAGAAAGCTAACATAGCAAAATGCTAGCCAAACTTAGCAAGAAATCGGCAAAACATTAGCTAAAAGCAGTAAAATGCTAGCTAAAAAACAAAAGTAACAACATGCTATTTAAATATAGCAAAATATTAGCTAAAACTGATAGCTAAAAGTAGGGAAAAAAAAGCAAAACGGTAACCTAAAAAAAAAACTAAAAAGGTAAAAGTAGCAAAATGCTTGCTAAAAGCTAAAAGTCATGCTATCTAAAAGAAGCAAAGAAATAGTCAAACATAAGAGGATACCAGTTAAAAGTAGCAAGGAACTAAATAAAAAGGTAAAAGTAGCAAAACTCTACCTACAAGTAGCAGAACACTAAGTAAAAATGTAAAAGCAGCTAAATGCTCGCTAACAGAAGAAAAAACACTAGATAAATATTTAAAGTAGCAAAACATCTAAAAGCAGTAAAACATTAGCTATCTAAAACAACATGCTGTCTAAAAGTAGTCAAATAATAGTTAGATTCAGGAAAATGTTAGCTAAAAGTAGCAAAAGGTTAACAAAAAAAAGCAAAATACTGACTAAAGAGGTAAAAGTAGAAAAACACTAGCTGAAAACTATAAGTAGCAAAAAGTATGGAAACACTAACTAAAACAGGTAAAATCAGCAAAACACTAGCTGAGCAATAAAAGTACCAAAAAGAAAAATAATATGTAAAAGGTAAACCAGCAAGCTAGCTAAAAGTAGCAAAACATTAGCTAAACACTAGCTGAAAATTAATGAAATAATGCTAGCTAAAACAGCAAAACACTAGGTGAAAGCTAAGATAGCAAAATATTAGCTAAAAGGAGCTAATCGGTAACTAAAATTAGATAGCATATTGCTATTTTAGCATTTCGCTACATCTCAGTTGTATGGTGTAAATATGTGCATTTCTACATATTATTTCCCAGTTCAGCTCCCTCTTAACTCCTTCACTGGACATGAACACCACCTGCCTACAGATGACCTACATGTTTATCGGCCCTATCAGACCTTATCTACGAGCTTCCTCTCCTTACATCCTGTTGTTGTCACTTTGTTCGGTGATCGATGTGTTGCTCTGTAAGAACTGGAGTCTGCAGCAACACAGAAAAACATCTCAGCATCCCCCAACAGTCCCGGCAGTCATAAGCTTTACTGGTTCTCTGACCCGAATTACAAAAGCAGCAAAAAACACTGGCTAAAAGGAGCTAAATGTTAGCTAAAAGTAGCAGAAGGCTAGCTGAACTCTAAAGTTAGCAAAACATGAGTGGACCAAAAAAAACAGATGGAATATGCTGAAGATTTCAAAAAGAACGTTTTTCAAGATTTAAAGAGATCTCAATGCATTTTAATAGAGACTTTTGTTGTAAATGAAGTTAAATATTTTGAAAAGAGTATATAGCAAAATGCCATTTTAAGTCCTCTTTTCTATAAAAGCTTCTTTCAAATGAAGTTTCATGAGCCAACTGACAAAACTTGCTCATACTTGCCAAGATATAAGTAAATTTCTCCATACAGAAACCTATTTTTTTAAAATGTACATAAAAACAGTCTGCTCCTTCAGTCAGCTAGCTTGAAAAATGCTAACACGCGGATGCTAACATTGATTATTTTAACAAAATGTCTGCCATTTTCTTTTAATGTATTACCTCTCCGCTTGTAGAAACGTCTTCATTTTAAACATAATTACCTCTGTTGAACGAAGCTACCGAAAGTTAGATAAGTTCTGCTTCGTTGTATTTGTAAAAAAGTAAATTATTTTTCTGGACAATTAGCCCACACCACCGCAAGCCCGTTAAACACTGCTGCCTTCAGGTACAGTTGGACAACCATATATGCTAAGGTGTCATAGACGTCTCAGCTAGCTACATTTAGCCACATGCTTACGTAACATTGACACCCGAGATTTTGTTCAGTGTGCATTTTTAATTAAAAAAAAACCTATTAAACGCAAGTGCTTTAAAGAAGAACAACAAGTCTAACTTGAACAGAATAAAACACGTTGGTGCAGGGAAGCCAATGTCCCAAATCTCCACGTGAGGACACGGGTCTCAGGAGGTGAAGTTGTTTTACGGTGTGTACCTGAACGCACCGCAGAGACTTTTTTTGGCTGGTTTCTTTTCGCGAGCTCAAAACTCTTCAGACCATCAATCAGTTCATCATGCGGAGGATGGCGGAGGAGATTCAACCTCGCAATGAGCAGAGGTAAACTGTATGTATTTACTTTATATTCTGAGGTTTTATTTTTTTAACGTGAAGCTGTGGTTAGGTCGGGAAGTTGCTGCCCAACAGTGTTGTATTTTTGTTTTGAACTCGCTCCGCTGAGCTCCTTCAGGAGGGGCAGCTTTAAGCCGAACTCCTGTACAAATTAGGGTTAAAACTGTAAACTAAACATATACTCGGTTTCTTAAACATTTCCAACTTTCTTTGAACACAAGTTTGCATCTGGTAGTACCTTTCATTCAATTCGGCGTAGCATTTGTTCCCCTGTGTTGAACTCTACTCAAAGAAATTCACTTTATTTTGTATTTTTTTATAGTCATATCTGCTTGTTTTTGTGCTCCAGATGCATTATTTGTGAATATAAAGCAGCTGTTCACTGCATTAAATGAGTGCCGAATTGAGCAGTAGAGATTTCTGTAGGTATTTGAGTTAGTTTTACCCACTAAACATGCTAAAAAGCAAGTCAAAACTAAGTTTTGATTTTTTATTTTTTTATCACTGGACAGGAGTCCTGCATAAAACAGAACAAAGTTGCTGAGCTTCCTGGGTTTCACTGCATTGTTTGCCTGATGTTGTCAAGTTTCTTTCCTGGCCAAAGATACCAGCAGAGGCGATAACAAGTGACACATGATCAAAGTTCAATGTGTGGTTTTGTTTGTGCATGTTGGCCTGTCGTCCTGCTTGGGTTTGCTGTCTGAACTTCAGCTCCTGGATATCAAACTGGCTTCCCTCTTGGTGCCCCACTTCTCCGTCTCAGCTCAAAGATGCAGAGGAAAAAATGCTCAAGAGTAAGAAAAAACATTTTTTAGGAGCATAAATATTTAGGAGCTATAGTTAGTATTGGTGTTTAAATACAAGTGTTAAACTATCCCTTCTTCACTACCTTTCCTCCTTCTTTTGACGACTTTCTGTTCTTTTATCCCTTTGGTTCAGCTGTGAGGCGGCCCTACTCCAGGCAGCACATCCAGATATCAAACGACAACTACCTGTGGACCATAGCTTTCTCCACTCTACTGCACCCCTCCTCGCAGTTTCTCCCGCAGCCTCCTGCCCAGCCCAGGACTCCTCTGGTTCTGCTGCACGGCTTTGGAGGCGGGGTCGCCCTCTGGGCCCAGAATCTGGACACTCTGTCCAGCTGCGGGCCCGTCTACGCTCTGGACTTGCTGGGCTTCGGCCGGAGCAGCCGTCCGCTGTTCAGCACCGACCCCGAGGAGGCTGAGGAGCAGTTCGTGGAAGCCCTGGAGGAGTGGAGGGAGAAGGTGGGCCTGCAGGAGATGGTGCTGCTGGGGCACAACCTTGGAGGGTATCTGTCTGCGGCCTACACGCTCAAGTATCCGAACCGGTGCGTTGGGGCTGTGCGGGGACACAAACAGGCTCCGTGTGTTTTATTGTTCACATTTCGACGAGCGACTCTGAATGTATGTGTGTCTGCAGGGTGAAACATCTTCTGTTGGTGGAGCCGTGGGGATTCCCAGAGCGCCCAGATAACCCCAACCATGACTCCATCCCAGTGTGGATCAGAGCCATCGGAGCCGTCATGAGCCCCTTCAACCCTCTGGCTGGTCTCAGGCTGGCTGGGCCTTTGGGTCAGAACACACACGCCTCACACACCCGTGAAGCCGTTTGTAACAAGAGAAACTGCGTTTTCTGTAAAAATGTGCCGTGAACGCTCAGAGCTGAACGAGTTTGCTAAAATTTATTGAATTTTAGCTCATTTCTAGGTTGAAACTGGGTTGTTAAAGCAAAAAGAAGCAGAACACTAGCTAAAAGGCAAAAGAAGCTAATAGAAAAAGGCTAGCTAAACGAAAAGAAGCAACTAAGAGCTAAAAATGGCAAAAGGCCAGCTCAAAGCTAAACAAGGCAAAAGGCTAGCAATAAGCCTAAAGTAGAAGTAGGCTAGCTAAAAGCAGCTGAATGATGGCTAAAACTATACGTAACATAAGAAAACAAAACTAGAGTAAGGCTGCTGGAAGAGGGCAATAATTTGAAGGAATTAAAGAGATTTCTGTGGGGAAAGTAATTGTAAATGAAGTTAAATATTTTGAAAAGCGTAAAAGTTCCAAATACTAAAACATATCTCACCAATCTCCTGAACAAGCGGGACGTTTTGATAGATGAACTATAGCTCAAAGTTTGGAGTTGTAGTTGTAAGAAATGTTCAGGAAAAAAAAAAAATACAGCATAACAATAGTGGGAATGTTGAATCCAAGTGTTTTTATTGCGTACCTTTTTAAAGTTTTGATCAGTGTGTTTTTTATGTTTTTACTCACTTCATCAAAGTTAGAAAGGAGCTTTTTTTTTTTTTTTTTTTGCTGCTCGTCGGTCAGGGATGAGTTAAAAAAAAAAAAAAGTTCCTTTCCAAACAGTTCTGAGTTCGTCATTCTCCAGCGAGAGGGCTTACTCACGAGGGGCAAACATTTAGGGCAGATCCCGGTCTTCTCAGAAACGGAGGTCCCAGCGAGTTCAACTCAAACACAGACTGTGCAATGTTCGGACACGTTGCATAAAAACGCGTCTCAGATTCTGCCAGCCTCAGTCAGCAGGCTAAATGTTACAGGTGAGACGAGCTGAGTCGCCTTCGAACCGTGAGCCAAGTGAGGCTTGTTTGAAGGGGGGATAACAGGAGGAAGTCCCTTCTTTCTGTAAACAACGTGGCCTCGGTTTGTTCTTTGGACAAGCGACAAGGAAATGAAGATGTTTGTCCGTGAAGGGGACAGAGCCGTGTTCGGACAAATCCAAACACAGCGCGTCGGCACAAACTCCTCGTACCAGCTGTCAGCACGGAGGTGGAGGGCTGATGATTTGGGTGTGTTTGGCTAAAATGGATCAATAGCAGAACCATATTCCCGACAAATCTGCAACCGAATGGCTGGAAAAGAACACAGTTAAAGGTGCTTCAGTGATCCAGATAAAAGTCTACGCCTCTGTAAACTTGAAACGTCGCAGGACCTTTAAGGGAGTTTTTAAAATGTGGACTAAAGTGCTTTTAAAACTACGTGAAAGACTGATAATGTCATCCAGAAGGCAAATGCTTCAGGTTATTGCTGCTAAAATGCAACAACAAACCATAGTATCATGAATCTTTTAATTTTTACACACTGCCTCAGCATTTTAGCTGTTGAAAAAAAGCAAAATGCAGTAAGCTGTGTGTTATTTATAGAGGTTATATTATCTCATTTCAGGACTTGATAAGTACAGGATGATATTTTACTAAGTTCTGATGGATAAAACTTTAAAACTAAACAGTGTGTTTAATGTTAACTCTTACTGTTCAGACTGTGGAAATTCATATGTTTATGTGAAATATATTAAAAAAAAAAACCATGATTTGTGCGTGTTTTTTATATATTCTTTAAAGAAAGTTCCCTTTTTAATGATGTCTTCAGGTCCCATGCTGGTCCAGACCATCAGGTCCGATTTCAAGCAGAAGTACTCCTCCGTGTTCGACGACAACACCGTGTCCGACTACATCTACCACCTGAACGCCCAGACTCCCAGGTGAGGAATCGCGTCCGGCGCGGATCCGTTCGGTTCTTGGCCCGTCCTTCAGGGCCCCGCCGCAATGACTGTTCTCTGTGGCAGCGGCGAGACGGCCTTCAAGAACATGACCGTCCCCTACGGCTGGGCTAAGAGGCCGATGCTGGAGCGGATGGATCGGGTGCGGGCCGACGTTCCCATCTCCTTCATCTACGGGTCTCGATCCAGCATCGACAGCAACTCCGGATACGCGGTCAAGAAAATCCGACCGGATGTAGAAATTATTGTAAGTTTATTTATTTTTATCATGAGTTGATTAATTTTTGGGCTGATTCAAGATGGCTGCCACAGTCAGCAGACCTTAAAAATAACCCTCAAAAGTGGCTAATGGCTTTTATTTAAGGTGGTAAAACAAAAAAAATATGTTTTTCCCTTCTGTAGCGACTGAGGGCAGTTTTAAAGCTGCTTCTTTTTCTTTCCTCCTGAAAACATCAGTTCTTGAGTTGTTTGTTCTGGTCAGGTGATCAGAGGAGCAGGTCATTACGTGTTTGCCGACCAACCAGAGGACTTCAACCAGACGGTCCTCCGGATCCTCGCCTGGACCGAAGGGAAGAGCGGAGACGACGGACAGCGGCAGTGAGACGACGCGCAGGGATCGGCCGAGCTAAACGTATTCACACAACTCGAGAAAATAAGCCACTTCATGTTGCACTTTACTCCTTGGAGATACCCGTCACAGACTCGGGGGCACTTGACTCATCATTCCACACTCCCTGAGGCGGCTCATCTGGCTTTTTTTTTTTTTTTTAGGGAGGGTCCAAACTCAGATTCTGCCACAAGTTTCCCATTTGAATACATTTTGTAAATAAATGCTAGTTGCCAAAAAGTGTTTTTTATTTATTTTTTTTGTGCTGAATTTCCTTGAGCTTGGTTATTTCTTTGAAAGCTGTTGGGCAACTCTTCGGGGAATCTCCTGACCCGGTCCAGGAGGAGTGGACAGAACGTGATATGAGGGAGAAGTAAACGGGGCAAAGGGCCGCCGAGGCTCCCCGACGCGCCCTCTGACTGCCAGCGGCCAGCAGATGGCGCTGCAGCAGCGGTGTGCTGTGAAGAAGACTTGACAGCACCCCACCACCCCACCACCTTCCCGTGCATGGTGGAGTGGAGTGGAGTGACCCACTCAGGAAGCCTACACGGTGGTGCTGTCGGAGCGGCTCTGCTCTGGGCTCACCGTTTGGTCCCAGCTGCGGTGACAGAATCGAGTCAGGGGGATGAGCGTTGGGCTAAAAATAGACCTCCCGTTTGAAGCAGCCAAACCCTGATTGAAATAAACTCAAAATAGAAGTTTGTCTTTTGTCTTGCAAAACCTCTATTAGCACGTATACGTTTTGGTATTTTTACATTCTTTGTGCTAGGACGTACTTTCGTACACAAAGAAATGCCAGAATCGGGTGAAGGCTGATTCAGCTTCACACAATCGTTTTTGTTTTTTTCATACATTTTTTATAATTAACTTCTGCACACTTTGAGCTATTTTAGCCATTCATGTCTCAAAACGTTCAGCTCATTCAGGAGATGGGTGCTGTACTGTTGGTTTTTGTAGCTTTTGTAATTTTCAAACTATTTACTAATATTTTCCCCATGGAAATACAAGATCTATTCAGTTAAAATTGTTGTTTGAAATCTGCTTCAGCCTATTTGCTCTGTTTTTCCTCTTCTGATGCTACTCGGGTGGCGCGGTGGAGCAGTGGTTAGAGCTGTCGCCTCCCAGCAAGAAGGTCGCAGGATCCCAATGGTTCCCGGTGGTTAGTTTCCATGTTCTCCCTGTGCTCACGTGGGTTTACTCCGGGTACTCCGGTTTCCTCCCACATGTTCGGCTCATTGGTCTCTCTTAAACTGTCCCTAGGTGTGAGTGACGGCGTGAATGGTTGTCTCGCTTGTCTCTATGTGTCCCTGTGATGGACTAGAGACCTGTCCAGGGTGTCCCCCGCCTCTCGCACAGTGACTGCTGGAGACAGACACCAGCTCCCCGAGACCTGGAAAGGAGAAGCCGATGAAGAAAATGGATGGATGGATGATGCTACTCGTCCTGTCTTGTCTTGTCTAGCTTTTGGCTAATGTTTTGCTATGTTTTTAGCTTGCATTTCCCTACTTTAATGTAGCTAATGTACCTTTTAGCTAGCTTTGTGCTATTTTTAGCTTTTAGCACTTTGCTACGTTTAGAGTTTAACTAGTCTTTTGCTTATTTTAGCGTTTTGCTACTTTTAAATACAGTTCTTCTAATTTTTGCTACTTCTCACTACCATTTAGGTACATGTAGCTTTTAGCTAGTGTTCTGCTGCTTTAGGCTACCATTTTGGTAGTTTTAGCTTGCACTTCGCTTCATTTAGCTATTGGTCCTTTTTGCTAGCCTTGCGCTACTTTTAGCTAGTGTTCTGCTCATTTTAAAGCATTTTGCTCCTCTTAGGTAGCCTTTTGCTACTTTTTAGATTATTTGTAGCTAGCGCTTGGCTCCTTTTTAGCTAGTGTTCTGTTTCTTTTAGCGTTGACTAAATTACAGCAAACTCATTCGGCGCTTGTAACAGGAAGCAGGAGGTAAACACTGCACGGCTTCAAGTTTATCCAGCTAATTATCACCCAGGACGTCTAATCTCGGGGCTTTATCTGCGAAGACGAGCGTCGCATGAGAAAAACTAACACCTAAAGGTTCGTTTAACGGGACGTCGGCTGTAAACCAGCAGGAGTTGGGCTCATCTCCGACAAGCTTGGCCTTTTCCAGAGCAGCACCTCTGGCCCGTCTCCGTCGCTCCTGAGGCATCACCCCATCCTGCTCCGGCTGTCTCCTGGCAACAGGGTAGCCAGGGAGACCGAGTCTTTAGGACGGGCGACCTGCAGGAAGTGATTCTACGGTTCGACGCGATAATTAGGGGTTGTTTTTCCCCGAGGCGCTGGCTGGCTGCTCGTCAAGGCGTTGAGAACGTGCGCATAAAATGTACTCAGGCCTCCATCCTTTAAGAAGCACATATTTTTATATAATTTAATTTTATTTGAAGAGCCTGCAGGCTGCTTCTCCCGTCACCCACTCAGTCACGTGCTCGTGAAATCATTTTAATATGAAAACAAGTGAGCGACGTGACAGCAGCTTTCATACTGGGCTTGGATGGAAATGAAAGGCTGGTGTCCTGAAATAGCTGCACATGAAAGGAGCGAGCACAGGGGGAACAAAAATTAAAAAAATAAAACGCGCTGCCGGAAGAATCGTCTTCGAGTTGCCACGCGTAATCTCTGTCATTCTCAGCTGATCTTTGTCGCGAGTTGTTTCGGATCCTCGCGAGCGAAACCCTCAGCAGGCCCTCCACTTTGTGTGAATGGATATGGTGCCCGGTCCAGTCATTGTTCAGACATTCAGACATTAGCTGGATTGATATTTACGCAGAAACTAAATAAATGCAGTGAAAATAAACGTTACATCCGTTTTGAAGGGTTTCAACGTTCATCAACTTCCCTAAAGAGTCACGGCGCAGCTGCGGCCAGTGGCTCGTTAGGGTCACCACGGTAACCACGCCCCTGTCTCTCGCTCCCTGACAGCACTCGTAATCAGACAGGCAGACTAGAAACTGAGCCTCAAACAAACAGCGTGCAGAAACTAACCATAAACGGCAGACGCAGCTGGTTGCATACGTTGTTATCGCCCGCCGGCGAAGGCAAAGTGATAATGTGTTCGTTAGCTTGTCCTGTTAGCAAAATATCTCACGAATCACTGACTGGAATTTATTAAAGCTGAAAAGTAATTACAGGATGTTCCTCTCTAGCCAGTCTGAGTCAACATGGCCACCTCAGCTAACTGATCTTAGTCTACACAAAAATGGCTATAACTAGGCAAACTTTACAGATACTGAGCTGAAATCAGTTGTGATAGTAGCTGACAGTTATTCACAGCAAACGCTCCAAGCGCTAACAGATCACACGAGATATTGCAGTGTCCTGTGAGATTGTGACCAAACTTATGCAACTCCGGTATGATTCTTTAGGACATTTAACAAGTTAAAAAAGAGCCTTCCAATTTTGAAGGGTGGATTCTGAGCTCAGATTCAATCAAAGTCAATGAGAGTTTGGATGTGTTCACGCTGGATTCTGGGAGGGGGATTGTAGAGAAAACCATAGCCATGAGAAACACCCCGGGTGAAAGAAGACAAATATGCCTGCGTTTTGATATACAAATTGTATAATGTCCATTTTTCATGACTTATTTAAACTTCAAATTGTGTTTCTGCTGAGAGCTGCACTGTTGTCAAAAGTATTCGCTCGTCTCCCTTCACACTCATATGAACTTGAGTGACGTCCCATTCTTAATCCAGAGAGTTTAATATGACGTTAACCCACCGTTTGTAACTCTAACAGCTTCAACTCTTCTAGGAAGGCTTTCCATAGGTTTAGGAGGGTTTATGGGAAGTTTTATCATTCTTCCAGGAGTTCATTCATGAGGTCAGACACTGATGTTGGACAGAAGGCCTGGCTCTCAGTCTCTGCTCTAATTCATCCTAAAGATGTTCTATCAGGTTGAGGTCAGGACTCTGTGCAGACAAGTCAAGTTCTTCCTCACCAAACTCCCTCCTCCATGTCTTTATGGACCTTGCTTTGTGCCCTGGTTCTCAGTCATGTTGGAACAGGAAGGGGCCGTCCCCAAACTGTTCCCACAAAGTTGGGAGCATGAAATTGTCCAAAATGTTTTGGTTTGCTGAAGCATTAAGAGTTCTCTTACTGGAACTAAGAACTCCTGAAAAACAAGCCCACACCATGATCCTCCCTCCACCAGACTTTACACTTGGCTCCATGCAGTCAGACAAGAACTGTTCTCCTGGCAGCAGCCAAACTCAGACTTGTCCTTCAGAGGACACGTCTCCATAGCTCCAGTGGCGGCGAGCTTTACTCTACTGCATCTGATGCTTTGCTTGGATGCAGCCGCTCGGCCATGGAAACCCATTCCATGAAGCTCTCTGCTCTGTTCCTGACTTCATCCGAAGGCCACGTGAAGTCTGGAGGTCTGCAGCTGTTGACTCTGCAGAACGTTGGTGATCTCTGTGCTCTATGAGCCTCAGCATCCTCTGAGCCACTCTGTGGTTTTACATGTCCCACCACTTCATGGTCGGGTTCCTGTTGTTCCCGATCACTTCCACTTTGTTCTAATCCCACTATCAGCTGACTATGGAATATTTAGCAGTGAGGAACTTATTGCACAGGTAGCATCCTATCATGGTACCACGCTGGAATTCACTGAGCTCCTGAGAGCGACCCATTCTTTCACAAATGGTTGTAGAAGCAATCTGCATGCCTTAATCTTATACACCTGTGGCCATGGAAGGCGTTGGAACACCTGAATTCAATGATTAGGATGGTTGAGGGAATACTTCTGATAATATACTTGAGCTGCAGAGCTCTGAAGAGGGCCAGGATATTGCAGTTTCTTGCCTTTTTTTATTATTTAATTTTTGTAAGATGTAGGTCAAAGCAATACTTATCAGTAATTATCTTTCTACCTGCAGCTCTACCTTCCTGGAAAGTTAACTTTTTCTTTTTAATTACACAACAAATGTGAGCGCTGGAGCCTTCCTCCATCCCCATAACTCCCGAATCTGAAGATTTATGCAGTGACGCCACTTCACAGCACCTCACAGCTCACAAATTACAGCGAAAGCGTCAGACTCTAATGATTGCAGCATTTAGATTCTGACTGAGTGCATGAGGAAAAAAAGGCTGAACAACCCCACAGGCTGCCAGCTGGTTGGTTATTTTCACCGAACGCGGAGCAGGCAGAGTGGGGGGGGGAGGAGGAAAAAAAAAAAAAGAAAAGCTGTTGACGTGACGACTTCTCTTCATCTCACAGGAGGAATGAAAGGGATCCAGAGATTGCATTGAGACTCTGTATGTTCGGGATCAAGGGAGGCCGTCTCGGTGACATCAGGGGGAAGGATGCAGAAGTGAAATGAGTTTGTAATTTCTCCCTCTTTTCACTGAAACTAATGACCCCGCAGAGCTAAATCTGGCCTCTGAGCAACATCCTGCCACCGAGCTCATTTTCACACTTGGCTTATAATTTTGCAACATGCTTACTTGTCAGATGGCAAGTTTGCATGCTGATCAACTCTGACACGATATTACCACACATAAATATATATATATATATATATATATATATATATATATTGAAACATCAAAATGGTGCAAATTAATATCCTGCAGCAGATATTCTGTAACTAAATTTAGCACAAAAAGGGAAGAAATCTGAGTTTGGTTGATTATTTCTTTGTTGTAACAATGCTTCTTGGCAATAAATCTGTTTGTCTCCCTTTTAATGGTGCCACATTTGTCCGAAAAATGCATTTGTGCTTCGAGCAGCAGAGTTGAGGATGTGTTTTGCGCCCGTGGGGGAAAACTCGCCGAAGCTTCCCTGCCGAAAAGCGAACGGCTTGTTCTGCTGTTGGTGCCTTTTTTTTTTGTTATTGAACTGGACGATTGGAGTGTGAAGAAACGAGACGTGTTGGCGGTCGAGCGATTTGTTCGTGTGACAAACGCGGGCGGGCCTCGGTGGCACGCGGAAGAACCATACGCAGCAACGACGGCCTCGTCTCCACGTGCTGCCCGTCAGCTTGGCCGCACGCTGCTGTGGGATGGCGCCCCCCGTCAGTTGTGCCCAGGTTGATCCCTCATGTATTCAATGGGGTTAAGGTCCACTCCCTTAGTCTGTTCACTTCATTTGCAATCATCCAAGTCATGAAATGATGAACTAAAGAAAATTACAAAATGGTACAATTCATACTCAACCATACCAATAAGAAGTTACAATGCTTTTAAATGACTGTGCCCAAACATCCTCAGTGTATGCTCCTATACATGGAAGCAAAAACACCATTTTGGTCAAACTTAACGTTATGTGCGATCTCGTTTCTCCCATAATCTCCCATCATTCGTTAAAGCTTGGAGCACGTGCTGCAAGTGGCTGTCAGCTACCGCCACACCCAGGCCAGGTTTTAGTCGAGGAACGCTAGGCCTTTTATTTTGGCTGCTATTCTGTTTTCCTTCCCTCCTCGGGCTGTCGCAGTTCATAAAATCTAACTTTAATTGACTCTAATCGAATTCCATCCTCTCCCTGCGAGTCTCTCCGTCTTCTCCTCCCCGGCAGACCTTTTGTGTTCTCATCACGCGGCGCGAGCAAACACGAAGTTCCCGTAAATCTCCGGATAAATCCACAGTGTAAGCAAATGCCCACAAACACACACACACACACGAGCAGCATCCTCACAAATCTCTCAATGTCGAATGTAGAGGAAGGGGGGAAATAAAAATGGTATTATCGGATAACCAGACAGTGTTTGCATAACCAGAGATCAGCTTTTGCATGTCTGCATGTGCGGCAAGCAACAAACCGGCTGGAGTCAGAAAACCTCGGAGGATTGCACTCTCCCCCGTGGGGTGCAGAGGTGTCTGTCTGGCTTTCCGGAGTCGTCTGTTGCGCTGTCAGCGTGCGTGTTTGTGCGCCGGGGATTTTGTTCTTTGCAGCAGTTTTTATCTGCAGCACAGATGACAAGTCTGGCAGGAGTTCAGCCTCTCTGCGTTCGGCTCCGCTGACATTCAGATTTAATGTCCTGCTGACAGACGCGCGCTTCAGAACCCACACACACGAGAGACGTGACAAACGGCGGCGTGAACGCGTCGCTCTGTAAGGAATTGTTATTGCTTGTTATTTACCTTTATCGTCACGTATCACGAAACTGTGCTGTTGGAATCACTGCCTTGACATTTTCAGACTTTGTTTGCGTTCGAGACGATTGTTGGCAGCACATCTTAAAGGGATCGTTCAGCCAGAACAAACACGAGATTAACAGAATGCAGAGTAAATATTTTACCTGTTGGCGATCGCTCTTTAAGCTGCCTCAGTTTGGAGAAATAGTTTATTTCTGACCGGACTGATGAGCTGATATCGTAGCGGTTTATCCAAGCGCTATTCTAAAACCCCAAACGCCGTCAATTTCACATTTTCTTTGCCCGCTTTTCCCTTTCCGGCTCACGGGAAGCTGCTGCCTGTCTGCAGCAGTCATTGTGCGAGATGTGGGCAACACCCTGGGCAGGTCCATCACAGTGTTATGGTTACAGACTTCCCAATCGCCCTAACATGCATGTTTTTGGAGAAAACCAACACATGCAAACGCCACACAAAAATGGCCGAACTGGCGACTCGCTGGGAAGCGACAGCGCTAACAATTGTCCTCCTGTGCTGCCTCGAAATAACCATGTAATGTAAAACTGATGGCATTGCAAAGGTTTAAATATATATCTATATATATATATATATATATATATATATATATATCAGACCTGCTATCAAAGTGCAATTTTGCCATATTAAAGGGATAGTCAACTTTAAGGTGACGCTCTGTCTAATAGTTTTTAACAGTTAGCACCTTATCAGCCATAACATTAGTCACAGAGTTTGGAGAAAGAGGCAAAAGTCTTCATCCAGGCTAGGCTAATGGCTAGCCAAACGAGGGCCAGTTTTTTTTTACCTTTTTTCAGGCTTATAAAACAACACTTTTTCAAAAACCTACTGGTGTGAAAGAACGCTACATTAGCTAACATTGATTCTCTCCACTTTTACGTGACACCGTTTGTTTTGCTTGTTGCCGTTTTGTCAACCGAACGGCGTCCGTGTTACAACGGGAATGTACGTTGAGGAGCTTGAATCGATCGTGTTTCTGTCGATGGTGCCGAGGCTGCAGATGTTCCAGACACCCCCCCCCTCCCGCCCAGTTAGCCTAGCCTGGACAAAGACTTCTGCTCTTTTCTCCACACTCTGTGCTTTATGACTGATGTTATGGCTGACAAGGTCTAATTATTGATAACTATTAGACAGAATGTCACTTTAAAACAAGTCCAGTCTCACAGCTTTTTACGCAAATGCAAAAACCGATCATTTTACGTGGTAATTCTTGCAGAAGTGTTATAGTATTCCTACTGGAAGTGCTCGCAAAGAGCCCCAGATTTCTATAAATAAGCGTGTAATGAAACTGACAGTAGAATAAAGGATTATAAACGGCGTTCACCTGAACCAGGAGGACATTCTGAAGACTGGAGTTGTTTTAAGACAACTCGGAAATTGACCCACATCGGACTAGCCATTAGCTCGTCAGTCTCATCAGAATTAAACTCTGTTTCTCTAAACCGAAGCCGTTCAAAGAGCTATCTACAGCAGGTAAGATATTAATTATTCATAACTTTTCCACATAATCCCACAACAAAAGATATGAAGTTGACGTGAACTTCAGCTTCCATGTAAGTTATTGTTACTTGATAAATACTAAAAGGAAAGATGTGCAATGTAAAAATCAAAAAGTACAATTTAAGAGACTAAAAGCCCTAAAATAACAAAATAAAAGCCAGTATGCGCAACCTCTACATCTTTTACTCCCAGTCCTCTCAAGTCCACGGTCCTCTGCATGATTTAAATTCAGCTTGAGGAGAGTTTTGCCTCAAATCAGCCCATCAGCTCCAGCCTCCTGTCGAACGCTGACACGCCACACGACTGCCGAGTCATCTGGGTATTTCTGCTGGCAGGACTCTGAGTCGTACTGAGTAAAGGGAAACGGTAGAAGCAGAAGTCCTGAGTGGCGCGCAGTGCAATAAAGAAGCTTTTCGGCGTTTGCAAAATGTCACTTTGAAGCAATGAGATCATCTAACAACCCTGATAGGTTTGTGTTCATTGCTTGCTGGAGGAAAAAAACAAAACAAAATGTCCCTGAACTCAGTGGGACAAAGTGAAGACTACTAACAAGCTGGTAGAGATTAAATCCTTGCTAACGGTGTTGTTATTGATAAGCCATCAGTGGGTCCAAATTAGAAACCTGTAAGCATAATTTGTGACCGGCTGCCAGCTGTTTGTTTACCTACGGAATCAGCCGAAGCGACTGAAAGTAGGTCAGCAATGATGGTGTCCACGGAAGAGCCGTTTGATGTATTGCTATTGCAAGGGAGGGTTTGACAGTCCGTGGGCTCAAACTGTGACGGACCGGAGACAAAAGAAGGACAAATTTTGATAAAATCAAGCCAAAAACAGAATTTACACATCAATTGCAGGGATGTCGTAATTCATTCGCAGCTTGGTACGTATTCAAACGTGCTGTAAATACCGTTTCAGTGTGATTCCAAGTTAGAACTGGTATTTTCTTGCAATCCTGTGTCTTCAACTCATTGCCAACCATAACAACCCAGTAGGATTATATCTGTCCTCCGGTTTCTCCTACGATCCCAACACATGCATGTTTTCAGCAGCGTCTGTCACGATTACCGGTACTCAAAAAGTTATGTTAGTTAACAGATTTCCATTAAATTTTTAGGAAACATCAAACATGGTACAAGGAGCAAGTGATTAGATCAGGGGAGGGTAAACCTGGTCCTGGAGAGCCACCATCCTGCATGTTTTCCTTGTTTCCCTGCTCCAACACACCTGATTCACGGGTTAAATCACCTCTTCATGTTCTGCAGAAGCCTGTTAATCACCCACTGATTCAAATCAGGTTTGTAGGAGGAGGGAAACAAGTAAAACATGCAGGATAGAGGCGTTCAAGGACCAGGGTTGGCCACCCCTGGATTAGATTTTGGTGGTGATCCGGTCAAAGGTCACGGTCACAGATCAGCCTGTGCTCTAACTGCAGCTGGATAACAAGGATGTCAAACTGCACAGCTGGACACCTCATGGGTCAAAGATGGTGCCTGTTGGATTCAAGGTTCATGGGGTCAAAGGTCAAGGCCACAGCTAAACCCCTTTGGTAAAACCTTCTCTCTGCTCCGACATGTGACCCTTCTGTTTCCTCCACCAAGGAGGTTCTGTTTCCAGTTGTAAATGTTGGTTTGTTTGTCTGTCAGCAAAGATCAGGTAAAAACCAAAGAACAGATTAGGAGGAAAATGTTCAGGAAATGTTGGGGTTGAAACAAAAAAGACAATGGATTAAATTCTGGTGCTGATCCAGATTATGATCCGGATCAAACCATTTTTTTAATCACGCTGTGGCCTCGGTGGAGGTTCACGTTAGTTTTTTTATGATAACATTCACGTAGAGTGGAATTTAAATGTACCTAATAAATATATTTAGTGTTGATGCGTCGTTCAGCTCAGTGCCCTTCATTGAGCTGCGTCGCTGAAAAGCTGCTGAACTGAGCTGCAGAGAGAGGAAATGCAAAGCTGAGAGGATTTGCTCGATCTTCCGCTGCTGCTCATCACGGCTCTGTTTGTATTGTCCTTTGGCGTGTTTATTATGAATGAAAACTAGATTATTTTGTAGCAGTGACCTTTCTGACCCAGATAATCCATCTGCTGCTGTTAGTGTAGATTACGCCTCTCTGCCAGATTGATCCTCTGCAAACCAAACGTTAACCTAAAAACACACTAAAATGAACAGTTCAAAGGGTTTCGTATCAGTTCTCCTATATACAGTGCTTTAAAATTAGAGATTTGGTATTAATATTGTCAAATAAATTAAAGAACTAAAGCAGTTTTGCTGTTTTATTTTTTTTAATCCTGCTGGAAAATGATTGAAGGCAGATGTTAGGGTTCGATTTCGGCACGTGACTCGATGCACGCATGACATCCAGTCATCCATTCATAGATCCAGACCCACGTGACATTTGTCGCCTGCGCATTTGTTAGTCTGTAATCCCACGTGGCTTAATATGCTCCTGCTTATTTGGGTGTTGTGATTACACTTGGCATCATGTGCCCGCCCGCGAGCACGGCCATGTTTTTGATACATTGTGGGGACAATTTGCCTAACATATACTACCTTGTGAGGACCAACTGCTCCTTGTGAGGACCAAAGCCTGGTCCCCACAAGGAGAAATTATGTTTTTGGGTTAGGGGTTAGGTTTAGGACTAAGGTGTGAATTGAGTTTAGGTTTGGTTTAGGGTTAGGTATGTACTGGTAATGGTTAGGGTTAGGGTAAGGGTCAGGGTTAGGCTGTAGTTAGGGTGTAGAAATGAATGGAAGTCAATGGAAAGTCCCTGCAAAGATAGAGAGACATAACATGTGTGTGTGTGTGTGTGTCTGGGTTGATTGTGTGCGCGTGAGCCCGCGGCTCGTACGAGATCAGGCGGCGACCCGAGAGCTCATCTGGTGTGATCTGATTTCCTCCCGGCTGGCTGATGTGGAACAGTGCCCCAGATGTTGGAGAGATTACAGCCTTTCAGGGCTAAGACCGTTCAGGAAAAAAAAAAAAAAAAAAACACAAAAAAACCAAAAACTTGTTTTTTTTTTTGTTTTTTTTTTGACAGGATGGCTTGTGATTTTTAGCGCTAAAAGAACCCGAGATGTTATTTTTGGGCCTGTTTTCATCTGGAGCACCTAAAGCCATGACATTCAGCTTGTTGTCATTTGGATCGTAGCCGAGGCAATTATGTGTGGAAGCACACAGGCTAAATGGAAAGGTCAGTCTGACGACTTTAGCAGAAAACCGCATCGCCACTCTCACACAAATGCTGTAGTACCCATGTTGTGCCACTAGGTGGCAAAAGACTTTACATTAACCTTACCAAAATGCAGAGAAAGAAAGTCTTTGCATGGTTTCTTGTTTTGTTTTGTTTTGTTTTGTTTTTGTACAATTTCTTCTGTTATCAGCCTTTTCAGCATAATAATAATAATAATCATAATTAAAGTTTAATAGCAACTGGATCAGGGCAGAGCAAGACTAACAGAAAGAGAAAAAACAGTAAAAAATGGCTCCATTGTTGTTTTAGTTTCTTCGTCATGGGCAGATGTGAAACGGCCTTTTACGTCTTTGTTTCTGAGCAGCTTCATACCTCCTGTCTACATGGATACAACAAAAACTGAGCTTTTTTAAAAATAAAAAAGTCTCCACTTTGAAAAGCATTTTGAAAATATTCAGCTTGTGTGTGGACGGGAGACAAACAAGAATTCAGCAGAAAGTCTCAGTTTTGAAAAAAATAAAATAAAATATTTGGAGTAGTGAAGACGGGGCCATATTCTGCTGCTTGGATCGGTCTCAGACCCTGGGATCTTCTGCTCCACATTTCTTTCCTTTAATAAAAATCGACCAGTCGGGTCCTTCACGTTGGCCAACCCTGAACATCACTTTGGAGGAACGTTAGTCACTCTAATGTGATGAGTCATGCTTTTTTAAAAAACAAACCCTGACTCAGCATCTTTTACATAGCTTCTGTTGGATGACAGCCAAGTCTTTAACGTGGCTCTTCCTAAAATATAAACTTTATTATTCCCAGTCAGTATTCCAAAGAAACTTCTCAAAGTTTTTCCTTTTCTTAAAGACCTTTTTTTGTTATCTTCTACGAAACATTTTTCCATCTCAGTTTTTTCCTACTTTTTTTGGTAAACTGCACTGTGCCGAAGCGCCAACCTGTCCAGGGTGTTCCCCGCCTCTCACCTGATGTCCCTCTGGAGATGGGGTCCAACCTTACGTCACCCTGAACTGAATCCTGCAGGTGTAGACAACAGAGCTGAAGGTTTCCTCCCTGCAGCTCTGTCATTATGGAAACCTCATAAAAATAACATGAACCAACGAGCAGGAACCTTTAAGCCGCACAGAGATTACACTGGTTGTATTGATGCTGACGTGGTCTTCGTTGGCAAGTGGACCGTCGGCTTGGATTTCTTGATCTCTGCAAAATGATCTTCTTACAGAATGCTGCAAAGTTAACCATGACCTGTCTTTATAAGTTTCAACAACTCTGAACCGTTCCCCAACAATCACCATTCCTCTAGAACAGGGGTGGGCAATCCTGGTCCTGGAGGGCCGCTATTCTGCAGGTTTTCCTTGTTTCTCTGCTCCAACACACCTGATTTGAATCAATCGGTGATTCACAAGCTTCTGCAGAACATGAGGAGGTGATTTAACCGCTGAATCAGGTGTGTTGGAGCAGGAAAACAAGGAAAACATGCAGGATAGAGGCCCTCGAGGACCGGGATTGTCTACCCCTGCTCTAGAAGATCCTTGTACTCTAAAGAAGGCAGAGTCCGGGGATCGTGACCCCCTCTTCTCCAGCTCGTCCCTGATTTTTAAAGACCAGTCTTTGGCGCCCACCAACGTCTGCCGCAACGGTTTTCAGAAAGCACACACACAAATTCCGAGGAGCTCCTCGTCTTCATTCACGTTATTTTTTTTTTTATTGTAATAGGTCTCTATCATATACATACAGTACAATATGCTCAAGACAAATTTTTATGGCACATCCATTGTTGTACATTTTGTAGTCGCTGGTATTGCTGTGATCTTACAGTAAAGTGACCGTTTGAATCTGTTACTTATGTGGAGACAACGGGTGGGGTTTTTTTTTACCTCGTGAGTTAGAAGTTAAGGTTGCTACAGCGAAAACACATGCACGGTCATGTTAGATATTCCACTAGGGGTGGGTCACACATCCAGTTACAAACACTTGAAGGGCAGAGGTGTGATCTTCTGTTACAACCCTTTTCTTGTTGTCTCGGAGTTACGCTACAGCAGCGGCTACTGTGATCCCAGGGAACCACTTTCGGTTCCTCTCGTTCTTCTTTTTTTGATTTTTTTTCTCCACATAAACGTGAATGGAGGGCCACTTTGATTTTAAAGAGCTGCCTTCGCATGCCTATGTGCCAGCGGTGGTTTAAAATCTGTTCAATGTCTTTTTTTTTGTCTTTTTCAAACCAGCAAAAGCCGTCTAACTCGGGGTTCGACCCTGACTTCCCAGTGGGGGGACAAAGAATATAATGGTGTAGAGGGATCTAGCATTCTCTACTGCAATACAACTCTACCAATAAATACCACAGGTACAGTGTACTGGTAAACTATTCACATATGTACACCCTCTGCCGACACAAGTGCAGAGATTTGACAAGAGAGCCTTTCTGCCTGTCCGAGACAACTGAGGCGTCAAACGGCAGAAAGCATCGTGCGCCGCCATCGTGCGTCGTCGCTCTCGTCCGTTTTTGGCGCGTTGGATGAAAACGGCGACAGTTGCGGTCAGTTTACACGCGCGCATCGTGGACGTAGATGCCATGTTGATTTGGGGCTTTTAATGGTCGGTTTGAACCGTTTCTTTTGCTCCAAGTGGAATGATTGTACAGCGAGACCTGGGCTTTCTCTAATCCACACAGAGTCAACTACAGACACATTTCCACCTAAATCTTTCAAAAAGCTTCATGAATGACAAGACCAAGTCCTATTTACTTCCTATTAGTGATCCTGATCGACTGCAGCTGGTCATTTCCTTTGCCAGCATAGGGGGGACTGGTTTTACAACACTCCCTGAACTGGCCGATACTCAGCACAATTGGGAAGTCCAAAGAAATCAGCGAAGATTTTAAAAGAATTGCAGATTTACTCAAGTTGGGAAGTTCTTCTGAAGGCAAGCCGAATAACTTATGCCCAGCGTAAATGTTTTCACTGTTTTGCCAAGGTCTGGAAAAGGACCTGAAGCTGTGAAAAAGGAAATCGCTCCGTATGTTTAGGAGCCTGCCGTGAACGCCGGCGTCCCCGTCCGCGGCGAAGACGGCTTCACGTCACCGTGGCAACCAACAAGGAAGCCTCTCCGCTCCAAAAGAGACAACTCCTGCAGCTGCCCACGTGGACAGAACAAACGTTTGAGCTATCTGTGACAGGACGTGCGTTTGGACGAGTCGAGGGGAAGCTTTCTAAACATCACTGTGCCATCTGTCCAGCACGGTGGTGGTAGCATCATGCTGTGGGGTTGTTTCGCTGCCAGTGGATTACACAGACGCACATCAAAACCGGTTTCTGGTTGAAGGAAGCAGGCCCCGACCTCGACCCCCCCCGACTGAACATTTGTGGACCATGTTTGGAAACTAGATCCACGAAAGAAGCAACCAGTTTGAACGAACAATTCTGCTCATTTAAGTCAAATATCCAGCCAGAATTAGGCCAGAAGCTTGCTGATTGGCTGCAAAACGTGTGTGGTTTAGGTGCTAAACGATATTTAAGCAAATATTAATAGGAGTGTGTGTATACCACGGGTCATTTTGACCCTGTGTGGACTTGAGGAAATCCCAGCGAATTCAAACTTTGCACGCCAAATTTTTGCTTTGAAATTGTTAAAGTTGTATGTTCTTTAATCTTTCTGCTCTGGAAAAAATAATAATGATTTAAATAAATCATTTAGAAGCCCCAAAAATGAACACGACGTTCACTGTGAGTGGATGCAAACCTTTGACCACAACTGTATTTGACTTAAATATTTCAATTAGAATAATAAAGAAAAGGCTAAAATGATTGTCTCAAAAATAATTTAAAAAACATGATAATAAAAACAGAGTAGAACAAAACAGATGATATGTAACAAGACACTAAAACGCTCGTTTCATCAGCTTATTTGAGTGACGTGAGGCGGGAACTTTGATTGTGAGCACCTCGCGCATCAGCTTTCCCTTTTTAAAGTCCCTTATTTAAAACACGCCTGCAAAATCTAAAGTCCCTTAAGTGTTTTGCTTTATTTCTCTCAAAAAAAGTGCTTCACATATGTCCACCTGATCTCCTCCGTGGTGCCTCTAAATGTGCAATTTTGGCATTTGGATTTTTTTTTTTTTTTTTTTTTCTCCCCAGCTTTCCACCGTTAAGTGTTAAACAAAACTAAACGGCAAAATAAATACAAAAGCCGTGCGGAATTTCACGACAACACGCTCGGATCGCGGAAAATAAGAAAAGCGGGGAGTAAGGGTATGAGGTGGAGTGTGCACCGCGTGGTGCTGCTGGGGGGGCGGGGTCTATATGACCTGGCAGCAGCTGTGTGGGGACGGGGTGCAGAGCAGACCCTCCTTGGGGCCTCGGTGGATGTTCACAGACAGAGTCTTCTCGTTCAGGGGCATCTGCAGCGCGTGGTTCTTCATGTTCCTGTGGTTCTCCCTGGCCAGGTCCAGCTCCCCCAGCCTCAACGTTCCCGAGCAGGGGCCCTCCAGCAGCGGGTCTCCCAGAACGTCCCCCAGGGGGGGCTGGTGGTAGAGGTTCCCCCTCGGTGAGGGGCCGCCAAGGAGAGACACTTTGTCCAAACTGCCGGTGGAGCCGCCCATGCACATCCTCCACATGGGGCGGTCCTGAGGGTCCCCACCAACGCTGCCGCCGCC
>NC_051434.1:16705689-16707522 GCF_001649575.2 Kryptolebias marmoratus
CCCCTCCCCCTCCTCCCCCTGTCAGGTTGTGGAACTGAGAGCTCAGACACAGACTCATCAGCTTTAGGCTTTCCACGAGGCCGCTGGCTGCTTTGGCTGTGCCCTTACCTTGACCCGACCCTGACCCCGGGCTGGCACAGTTAGAGGGACTGTCCTGCTCTGTCCCCCGCGTGTCTCTGTCCTCCTTCCTCTCCGCGTTCTCGTCCTCTCGTTCGCCTACAGTTAGCGGGTCGGGCTTAAAGTGGCGTTCTCTCGGATCGTCACCAGTCTCTGAGCTGGGAGAGTCCAGTGCCGTTACGCTGCCGGTCTTGGGCGACAACATTAGTGTCGAAGGCGACGGTATTCTGGAGTTCAAGTTGAGGCTAAGACTCGGCTTCGGCGGACCGAGTCCACGCAACTCTCTCCTCTCCTCCTCTTCCTCATCCTCTTGGTCTTCCTCGTGGATCTGGTTAAGGATCGGCGCGCTCATGCGCGACGTCATGCGACTGCTCGAAGAAGACATCGTCGACGAGGAGCAGGAGGCTTTGCAGCGAAGCACCACTTGAGACGGCAGCGTGGAAGGGGGCAAACACTTGTCTTCCGCTCCTTCCTCTTCCTCGTCCTCCTCCACGCTGAAAAGACTCGGACTGCGTGGTTTGCAGGGTCCCACCGATGCCAAAGAGCCGAGCCTGAGAGGGTTGGCGTGAGGCTTCGCCAGAGGCCTCACGCCCCTCTCCTGGTCTTGTCGTACAGGCTGCTGCTGGCTGGAAGCCGGAGTGTTGCTCTCCTGCCGCTGGTTCAGGTCTAGCAGAGCCGTTTTGGGTCTGGGACCTTTGTGGAGGCTTTCGGCACTACGGGCAGGGGACTGTGGTCCCCCGGGATGGGATATGGAAGGTCCTCCTAACCCATCACTGACATCCTGGTGAACATCTACCCTGGTGGGCCAAGACTGCCTGTGAAGGGTTACACACATCTTTTTAGTGGTCAACACTACTTAATATATAAACTGTTTATAATGGTTCAAAAAATAATTAAAATCTTTTAACTCTTGTTACTTCAAGAATGTGTTTTTTTTTTTAAACAAACAATTAAATACAGTTGCAAGCTAAAATGCTAGTTAGCATAAAAATTTGCGGAAGAGGAAACGTCTCAGTTCTCTAAGGGTGAAAAATCCAGTCGTACAACTTCAGCTTATATTTTAAAGCACATTTTTATAATAATCTTTATAATATACACAGACTGCAAGTGAAAGACCAAACTGACCCGGGGCTTTTGTTTTGTAATTCTAGCCTCCTGACGAAGCTAAGCTAACTGTTTCTGACTCCAGTTCTTCACTTGTTTTCTTTAATTTATAGAAAGACAAGACTAAAAGTTTTAAAATTAGTAAAGTTCTGCCTCTGGTTTGATGATTTACTTTTAACAAGCAGAACCAGGCTAACCTCTGCTCTTCGTTCTTTTGAAAGACCAAGCTACGCTAGCTGGCGTTAGCTAAGCATTTACTGCGCAAACATGGCAGCCCTTAGCAAGAAAAGCTGCAAGGCCTGTTAATATTTTAAAAATTGGATTTTTTCCCAAATTTCCTCTTTTGACAAAAGTTAGGAAATTAAATAAACATTTTAAATTAAAATGCTACTAATTCATCCAGTTGTCAGGCGACATTTAGATCAACACATCACTGTTTAATTTGTTTTATTCAGCGTTTCAGGATTTTTTTGGGGGGTTATAACTGTTTGACAGTGTTCCTTCGCTGCTCGTCTAACTAAAAGTTTCTGTCTGTTCATCTTCTGCCAGACCTTTCTGAAAACTGACTTCATACAACACAGGAGGAGTGGCTTCCTGTCCGCCACAGGAAAC
>NC_051434.1:16707561-16745891 GCF_001649575.2 Kryptolebias marmoratus
GAACGTGTGCGGCGAGCTGGGGTTCCCCGTTTACCTGAACTGGGCTTTGCTGGGACTAGGCGACCGCGTCTGGTTGTGCTGCTCCTTCTCCTGTCTCTCCCTCAGCATCCTCTCCGCCAGCAGGAAGTAGGTGGCCGTGATGTGGTTGTACTGGTTTGACTCCAGAGCCCTGGGACAACGGTGTCAGAAAACGAGCTGAAATCTCACAGGCACGTCAGCTGCTGCTTTAGGTGACCGCTATATACCCTCTACGAGCAGTGACTAATGAATTCAGCTCAGGATCGACTACCATCTGGTTGGTAAACTGTCGATAACAGTCAATTAGGCTTTGGAGAAATGTGCGATCTGTGACAAATCTTTGGAAATTAAGCCAGAAAGCGTAGCTGCGTATTAACTCGTGTGTCTGCGTGAAAGGGGGACACATACTCGGTTATGGCGTCTCTGTCGGCGATGCCCCCCAGCACCATGCGCTGGATGATGGACCCGTGCTCCTCCTCGGACAGGCTGCGGTGAGACACTAGAGGGGTGGACAGCTTGGTGGCCGGGGAGGGGTCGACACCCTGAAGCCACTGGTGGCTCTCGATCTGCTCCAGCGTCGCTCGTTGCTTCGGGTCTCTCTGCAGCATGTGGCCTATCAGGCTGGAGGGAGTCACAGTGTCATTAATGAACTAAAGAAACATCTGGCTGTGGCTTTAGGAATACATAACACAGTTATATTACTGGTAATAACATAATTAGGAGGTGACAAAGTCCTGTAGCTGTAGGACCCTGCTGGCATATGTGTTTAATGCAAAGGGTTATAAAGCAGAGTGTGCATCAGCAACTTAACTAATTATTCACACAATATAAAAAAATACAAACAATGGCCATGACAAGCTTTTAAAAAATGCAACAAAGCATCATTATTATTTTGGCCCTGCTGTGCTCACACATAATTGGAATTTGGTTTGCCTCGATGCGGGGAAATTAATGATCTTTGCTGTAATCGCTGTCGGTAATCAGCTCGTGCAAGTGTGACTTCGGCGCCACGGTTTCTGTTTTAAAGGCCCAAACAAGAAAACTAACACCCGCGCTGTGTGAGTTTTTTCCCTGAAGTCTGAAGATTTTTTTGTTTTGTTTCTCTTTTTGTCAAATCAGAGCAAAAAAAGAAAAAAATGTTCGTCCTCTCAGCATCTTAGATGCCAAGTTGCTGTTATCAGCCCGGGGCCCATTTGCAGATGTTCTCTGTCTAAATCGTCCGCACAAACAGGAGGGGAGGGGAGGAGGAGGGGGGAGATGCTGTTTCCTCAGGCCCACATGGGAAAACAAACAACCCGTGAACCAGGACGTGGGCAAATATTTGAAGTATTGTGTTAAAACCAACATAAACTAGTGACGTTTTGGCTAAACACAATGTGCTCTCAGAGCTACAGCCATCTAAAAATACGTTCGGCGGACATTTGTTCCCGGGCTCTGGCGTGCAACGTTAAAGCCTCGCAGCGGTGAGGAAACAGGGCTGCACCTCGGCTGGGCCAGCTGACTGCGGCGCGGAGTGAAAGCAGGACGGCGGCGAGCGGGCAGGAGAGAGGCCGCGCCCCTTCGCTTGTTGCTCCCCTCTCCCCCCGCATCTGCGGGCATGAAATATGCAGCGCCTGCAGAGCGCTCGGTCCGTTCGGTGTGGGCGCGGGCGCACGGGCGGGCGTGTTACTCACTCTCTGCATGCATGGGAGACGTGCGGCGGCACCGTGTATCTGCAGTCCATGATCATGGTGAGGGTCTCGCTGTCGTTCGCCTCCTGGAACGGGGGCTGACCGCAGACCAGCATGAACAGGATCACGCCCAGGCTCCAGATATCTGCGCAGACACGGGAGAGAAGGCGGTCAGGAAGCAGCGAGGCGACTGTGCGACAAAGTGGACGGCGCGTGTCCTCGCTGCTCAGTGGCCTAGATTTGAAAAAAAAACACCACACGTATGAGCTGCCTCCTCCCCGAGCTCCAGTGAAGCGTGAAGCGCATTCGATCAGTCGTTCCCATAAAAGTGTGCGAGCTTAGGCTTAGGTTAGGGCTCGTCTGTCTCAGTAGAGATGAGGCTCTGCACGGCCGCCTGTAGCCATCTGCATGCTCACACACACACACACACACACACACACTCAAACACACCGCCTCAGCAAAGTGGGTTAACGTGTTCACCGCTCACAGCTTCATGCAAATGCTAATTTCATGCTACAGTTCTTTTGGTCTGATTATTTGAAAAGAGCAAGTTTTGTTTTGTTTTTTTTTGGCTCAGGGCTGTCACTGCTGCTGTGGTCAGCATGACGCTCCACTGACACACATTCTGCTCTCAGACACCGACTCCAACAAAAGCCCACAATCAGGGTCACATTAGTCAGCAGAATCCATCCGTTCCGCTTCGATAAACCAGTGTGACACAACCGGAGTTTCTCTACTAGTTCTTCCTAATATTATCAGCCTAAAAGGTAATTCGTGGCTAAAATACGGTGAATGAATTTCTGATGACTGGGAACGAGGTTTCGGCTGTTCCCGTTCTCTTCTGACTTTACGCACAGGTGAGAAAGCCTCGTTTGAAACGGAGAGTTTGCAATTTTTCTGTGGGAATCGAGCGTGAATGCTCGGAGCTGAATGATTTTGCTGACGCGGGTGAAGCTTGAGGCGTAGAAGCTGGAAGGAGCAGAACACGAGAGACGGAGCAAAACGTAAGCTGAGAAGCTAAAAGCTAAAAAAAAAAAAACTACAAAAGGCTAGCTAAATGCTAAAAGTTGCAAAGGGAATAGTCGGTTTGTGAACAGTAAAATATTGAAACAAAACAGAAATATAATTTTCTGCATGTTATACCGTATTAGATGCACCCCAGTTTCTATGCGTCAGAGGATATACCCTCCCCTGTTTCCCTTGTGATATGCCTAAAAGGATGTACCCTCCCCTGCTCCCCTGCTGACACGCCATCATGTTTCTTCACATCCCGTCAGCTTGCGGAGCAGAGAATCCGTTCCCTCGGCGTAAGCGCGCCGATTTACTGTGCGAGGTGAGTGTCTATCGCTCCGACTCTACCAGCCGGTGTTTCATTCTGCTGATGGAGGGAGCAAAATGCTGCTGCAGTCCCCACAACCACTTTACCCCCTTCGCCAACGTATCCTAGCAACCGCGACCCTGCTCCCTCATTACTTGCGTCAGCTTTCCGCCAAACTTCCTTCCTGGATAACTTTATTTATAAACCAGATGGTTGACACATCTCGGAGGATAACGCCGTTCGCTGCACAGCAGCTTCACTCGCATCGACAACAAAAGGCTATTTAGTGCTGACAGCTGCGCGTGGAAACGTCCCTCTGTGGACGCTGTATTTCAACACGATTGTTTCCTGGAGGAAACCGATAAACAGTCCCATTGTCAACCCTGCACCCGAGTGCTCCGCATCCTGTCCTGCTTCCCCAACGCGATTTTCTCAAAATAATAACACAATAATCTTCCCCTTTTTGTCCACTGTAAGCTGATACAGTTGAAATTATGCACGCACCCTGGATCTGTTCTACGTCGGCGCTCTTAGGTGAGTTATTATTTTTAAGCGCGACGTCTGGAAGCGGAGGAGGAGGAGGGAAGTCTATATTTAACTTTCCATTTGTTGACGACAAGAAAAAAAAAAAAAAAAAGGAAGGAGCCCACGCAGTGAAGAACACGAGGAGAGAGAGAGAGAGAGAGAAAAAAGAAAGCATTTATTATTTTGGTGTCATCTGCTCTGAGAAAAAAAGCTAAATTTGTGACTTTCTTTCAAACTCGCAAAAGTGTTTCGCGTCAGAATCCCTTTAATCCCACTTGTGATTTGTTGCCGCTAACGAGACGGATCGAGGACAAAATGTGAAACAGCAGGTTCGGATAACGGACAAGTCGAGGGTCAAAGATGGTTTATGATGTGGTACAACTAAAGCTAACCACACAATCGGTGGACAAACTAAAGGATGATGGAACATATTCCAAATCTTCTGACCGAATGGCCTGCCGAGGCTCTGTACACAACGTTTGCAGTCGATCATTAACCACAGATATATTATACTAGACTCTGCCTCTGACGTTAACGCTGTCAGGTCTCGTTCTGGCTTTGGCCATGTCGGTGGGGCATAACAAACCCGGTGTGACTCGGTGTACGGGAAAATAATTACGCTTTAAAAATGCCGTCAAATCAGGTCAAGATAAATGTTGTTACTGCTGAACGAGAAGGCCTGGATTTCAATAAACCCGAGGTGACGTTCACACAGAACGGTCCCGTTTTCAGTCAGGATGCTTGGTGCTTCGTTAAACGCCCACTCCTGGCTCGCTGAACGGATTGGAGCGACTCCAAGTTTTGCAATGTGTCACTGCCATTTTTTTATTTTTTCAAAACAAAACTAAAAGCAGTAACCATTGAAGTCGCCGACTGTGAGACTTTGAAGCTGTGACAGTGTAATCGCGAGGGAAACCGAGGCGCAAAACCTGAGACTAAACCTGAAAACCTGTTCGGCGACATTCTCAACAGAGGTGGCGTCACGAAGCTCCGCGGGTCAAAATAAAACGAGAACTTGTAAGAATTTGTTCCCTTGTTTAAAATAATAAATAAATAAATTCAGGCAAAGGATCAGTTCCCACAACTCGGTAATCCGCTCGCACAGATTTGCAGGAACCTTGGTGTCTGTGTGCAGCAGGTGTTGTGTTTAGTTTGGTTTCCGGTGTGGACGGGGAAACGGACTTGAACACAACACCCGAAGTGAAACTAGAGTTTAGGGCCCGTCTACCAATTGCCACATCCGGCTGTAATGTTCAATAGGATCAATAGTATTCCCTGCACATTGCAACCTAAATTAAAATATGTCAGACATCTACAAACAAGACACTTGGATCTCGTTTTAAAGTCGAGCCAAAACCGTTAAATTAGATTGAACTGTTGCAAAACCTTGCACAAGGAACGGATTCTTACGACCTCTTCCGTTGAGTGGTGGGTTAAATAATTGGTTCATCTTCATCTTTTGATAACCAGCACAAATTATTTTGAAGGGCAAGAATACTTGCAACTTTAAAGCCTTTGTTTCAGCACAAAGAGCGTTAAATTCTTAGGTTGAATTGGTTGTTTTTAAGCTTCTTTCAGCTGCCTGCTAAATGACTCCTGTGCACCACGAAGGCCTGATTCACTTCTCATTTTATCTCCAGCACTTCCTTACAAGAAAGTGCTTACAGGCCTGGCTCGATAAAGGGGAGTGCAGACAGCCTCTTTATCTCTGCAACAAACTGGGCTGGCCGCCACCTGGCACGTCATCACAAACACCTCTGAACCCGGCAGGCTGCCAGCGGAGTCATTCGTAAAGCCGGGCCAGGTAACCTCGAAGCCTCTCCGAATGTCAGGCAGGGCTGCTGGTTTCTCCCCGTTCAGGCCCCCCTCTGCGGCAGACCGCCGCCGCCGCTGATGCGACCGTGCGATATTACGTCCCGGCTGGGTGGATAATCCCAGCAATCAAAACATCATCATCTCAGCTGAATGAACAATAACACGGGAGCGACGCAGCTGCCGCTCGAGAGGACAGGACACACACCCAGACACCGAGAGATGTCCACCAAACAAGGCAGGCCTCACGCAATCGGACAGAGACGGCGCACGCCGCAGCCGAACAGGGAAATGATTCCTCCACTTTTGGGATATGGAAGCTGCTCGGCATGGAGGATAAAGAAAGAGAGAGAGAGAGAGAGGAGGACAGATGGAAATAGCCACTGCAAATCCACTCAGTCAGGAAAAAAAAAAAACAACAACTGAAAACGTTTCTCCCTCGCTGCTCCTTTTTCTTCCCCTCCCTCCTCCTGGTTCGCCTCTGACGCAGTGGCCTGTGGGTAGACAGAGGGACTGCTGATGCCTTTTCTCGCTCTGTCAATTTTTCCTTGTGTTTCTTACGCTCCTTCTCTTCTCGCTTTTGCTTCGATTCCCCCCCACCCATCCTCTCACCCATTACAATTTAATCCGGTATCTAAGTGCTGCTATCTCTGGAAGAGATGGTGGAAAGGACGCTGGTGATGCTGCTTCGGCTGTGTGTGTGTGTGCACGCTCCAGTTACGGAGGAAGAGGCTGCCGAGGAAACCAATTTCAGCCTGATCAGATATCAGATTTTACTGTACGCAGAAAGGCCACGACTGACAGGAAAATTAAACTGCAGACGAAAATAAACTGCAGGTGTAAGTACTGCAGTGCCGTAGATCTCTTTATTTCCAATCTAGCCGCGGCTATCTGACATATTTTGGACATTGAACAGCTCCACTCCTTTTATCAGCTGGCTGATAAAGCTGCCAGCAGGTCAAGTTGTCTGCAGAGTCCATAAATTAAACGGAGGGGGGCCGTGCAGTGAAGTTTAAAGCGATACACAATGCGCCACGCTTGGCTGCCGGGTTAAAACTAGACAGACTGAGCCCAGATCTGTCACACCGAGCAAAGAGAAACCGGCACGGACATCTTCCCGCTTGTTTCAGGTTTATTTTAAGACTTACCCACAGCGGGAGCGTCGTACTCGTCCCCCAGCAGTATTTCGGGAGCCGAGTACGCCAGCGAGCCGCAGGAGGTGTTTAGTGTTTTCCCGGGCTGAAAGCGGTTGCTGAAACCGAAATCGGTGAGCTTGACGACGCCCTGCTTCTCGAAGAACACCACGTTTTCGGGCTTCAGGTCCCTGTGCACCACGTGGAGCCGGTGGCAGTAGGAGATGGCGTGGACGATCTGGGCGAAGTAGCACTTGGCCACCTTGGAGAGGAAACACAGAAGCAGCATCAAGCAGCAGGAACTTTGCGTTGCAATATTCGGCTGTGCCAGTTTAATTTCACTGTTCAATCCAGTTCACTGTCAGTCAGTGAACTAGCTCTGATTAGCTGGTTAACCTGCTGCTGTCTGCTAGTTAACCTGGTGTTACTACTAGCAGTTATAAGGGCTGTGAACGGACAGTTCATGCAGTGAGAAAACAAAACAAAAAAAGAACACACTAAAATGGTTATAAGGATCAATTTCCCAGAACTCAATTTCTTCCATTCCAAGCTCTTCACCACCACAGGTAAACCTAAAAGCTGTCAAAGGACGTCACGGCTCAGGTAGTAGATCTGCACAAGCCTGGAATGGACCACAAGACCGTCAGCGAGAAGCTTGGTGGGAAGGCGACAACTGTTGGTACCGTTATTTGGAAATGAAAGAAATATAAAGTAACCAACGCGCGCACTCAGTCTGGAGCTCCATACGAGCTCTGACCTTATAAGGTGAAGATGATCCTGACCGCAGTCACCAAGAACACACTGGAAACACACAACGCCGTAATAAACTGAACTCTTCCCTGTGCCTGCAGGGTCCTCCTGCTCAATGAGGAACACGCTCAGGCACGTCGTCATTTTACCAGAGAACATCCGAATGATTCAGGGACGGTTCTGGAGAAAACGTTTCCGTCAAATGACACTGAATTTGAGCTCATGCATGAACTCAAACCTGTTCGTCTGGAGGGAGAGAAGTGCTGAGTATCGCCTGAAGAGCACCATGCCCACAGTGACGCACAGAAGCATCATGCTTTGGGGCTGTTTTTCTGCTCCTGCTGCCCCGGTAGACTTCACTGCATTGAAGACGCCAATGAGCAGGGTCATATACCAATAAAATCTTGAATGAGGACTTTCTTTCCTGAGCCTGATCACTGAAGATGGGTCCTAGAAGGGTCTTCCAACGCGACAATGACGCAAAGCGTGCCAACTCCACAGCAAAGCAGCGGCTAAACAAGGAAACATGAAGGTCATGGAGTGGCCGGGCCAGTCTCTAGACCTCAGTCCTACAGAAAATCTATGAAGGGATCTGTGGCCTTGACTTGCCAAGCAGCAGCCAAAAAACACAAAGGATTTTGAGCGATTATGTACAGAGGAGTGGTCCAAAACCTCTCCTGAGGATGTGTGACCAGCTACCAAAAAGGTCTTCTCGCTGCACTTGCTAACAAAGGATTTTTTTACAAATACTAAGTCATGTTTTGTGGATCAAATATGTATTTCACGCAATGACCTGCAAGTCTGTTTGAAACTTTTATGTCGAGTTATTGTTTTGGATTTCTAGTTGATATTTTGTCTCCGTCCATTAAAACGAAACTACCATAAATATCCGAGACTTCCTGGATAGTGAAGTCACAAAACCAAATAACTACTAGCTCGCTTTATTTTAGCCAGTTCCTCTTCTTTGCTTGAGTTTTTGCGCTACACAAAAGCTGTGGCCACTGGCAGCTTGTATGACCGCTTTTTGTAACGAAGCAGCTAACAACAGCTAGGTAGCTAAAAGCTGGAAAATCAAAACTGGGAACATCTCTCTCATTTTTACAAAGCTGGTTCAGTAGATATGAAAAAATAATAATCAAAAAGCTGAATTTTAGACTTGGAGTTGAACGGTTTTGCTCCAAGCGAAAGCTAAATTAGCGTGCTGCTATTACTAACAGAGAATATGTTGTGTTCACACCTTGTTGCCAATAAGCGGCTGGGAAATGTACTGGAAGGGGTCTAAATGGATTAGCCCATCTGGTTCAAAGGTAACGTTTGGAGAAAGTTTCAAACAACTTTGAAAATGTATGTAAATGTATTCGGTGTCTGCCGTCAGCAAGTTTCAGACCACTTTAATAACTAGGTTTCCAGGCATTTTTTTTTCCACCCATAGCGTCATGTCAAGCTGATATCAACTAATGGGAAAATTCTATATATGGTCACAGGCTTCAGGTACAACAAACCCACAAGGTATAGGGTGTACAGCAAACAGAGGTCTGTGTAATGTCAGAACAGACTCTTGGAAGTTCGCCAGCCAGACGAAAGTGGGCTCGGAAAGAGTGGGACTTGAAGGAGAGAGAAACTGAAAAGGATTGTTTTATAACGAACTTCGTTGGGGGGCCTGAGCGTCGAGACTTCCAGAAGGAAAACAAAAACTGGATCTTAAAATTAAAAAATAAAGCATTCTCAAAAATGGACAGAACTCGAGCCGGTATTTTTTTTTTTTTTTTTAACGAAAGAACCAGAGTTACTGTAAAACCTCAACGAGTAAATTAAAAAGTTCAACAGAAAGCCTATTAACACCAAGACTTTGAGAACATCTCATTTCCTTACCCCCCTCTTCAGTTGCACTTTAACGACTTTCAATGTCACACACTTTTACCCCCTGGTGCCTTTATTAACCTCAAAGTGTCTGTAGTTGCAACACACTGGTGGGTCCCCAACTACCATCGAACTGTCCTACAATATGTCCTCAAAACTGTATTTTTTCCCACTAGAAATAACAAATCAAATGGGTATTCTGTGCCCAAAAGGGTGACTCTCGCTATGTTTCACTATGACTTATTGATATCAGTTTTCTTAACTTTCTCTTGAGTCAAGTCCAAGGTCAGGTGCCATGCAGTGCTGCTGGTAATGTCCATATTTACCTCCTGACTGAAACCCTGACAGCTTTTCTTTTTTTTTTTGTGACAACCCAACATCAGGCCCACGTTTTCCCTACACCCCCTCTCACCTCTTCACTGAGGCCTCCGTCGTGCTTCATGATGCAGTCGTACATGTCCCCGCCGTCGCCCAGCTCCAGAATGAGGTAGAGCTTGGTGGCCGTGTCGATGACCTCGTACAGGCGCACCACGTTGGGGTGCTGCACCATTTTCATGCATCGCACCTCCTGGAAGAGGTGGCTCCTTGCCACCGGGTCCAGCTTAGTCTTGTCGATCACCTTCACGGCGACCTGGACGGGAGACGGAGAGGTCCGAGTTGGACAGTGTAGTGGTATCGTGCAAAAAACTTCAGAAAATCTTCAGTAAAGTCTGGATCTCCTCGAGCAACGGCATTAAGAGCATGAGATTTCCAAGTTTCTTCACAAAAGCCAGAATCAACACAGTCCGTTGGGAAATCAGCTTTCTCATGGCCGCTCACACGCGTCTCTACTTCTTTGATATTTCTGTTAAGAAGTTCTCAGTCAAACTGTATATTTGATCACGAACCCCTGCTGGGTCAGTACCAAAGCACTGCACTCGGATGCACAAACACGGACACGCTTACCTTTTCCCCAGTGAACACATGGCGAGCCAGCTTGACCACAGCAAAGTGACCCCGACCCAGCGTCTTGTCCAGATCGTACAGCCCCGCAATCTTCCCATCGTGATGACGTTTGAGCCCCGACATGGCTGCCGGAGGCGGCTCCGATCGGTGGCTTTTTTTTTTTTTTAGGTCGCCCGCTGGTCCTCGGCTGTCAGTTCACCATCTCCGGCTGAGTCGGTTCGACGGTGGGGTTTGGAGTCGCGTAAAGGAAGCAGGTTGTAGGATCTCCTGTCCGTTGTGGGAAACCGAGGTTTCGCTCAATTAGGCCCCATTTTGTCGTGATCTGAATAAAAAAAAAAAAGACGAACAGAATTCACATATTCATACTGAAACGCGTGTTTGTTTGTTTTTTAAAGAAATCTCGATAGATCTTTAGAGTCGTGATTTACTTAAATGAATTCTGAAATGAAGATCCTATTATTGTTTTATTTCTAACAAAGTGAAAGAGAACCAAATGTTCTGTCATGATGGATTTACAACCACAGCAACCAGGAACATTAGAGGTTATTTTTAGTACCTAGAACATTCTCCGCTCAAACCACAAAAGAATCTCCAAACATACTACTGTAGCTGCCCTGAGAGATCGTACGCCTATCAAATGAAATATTTTGCACCTGACAGATTTAGAGTTTTGCCATCGCCAGTGACTTACAAAGTTAAACCAAACAGAAACCAGTGGATAAAAGTTAATAACCTGACAAGGCTTGTATTACCGTATATGCTGATGACTCTGTGTTGTATGTGGCTATTTAGGGACTGTTGTTGGCATTTCATTATACTTCTGTTTGACTCAAGAGCCATATTACACAAAAAATGACAACATTAAAGAACCAAAGAATGTTTTTTTATATAGTTAAGGCTGTGGTGGCCCTTCTGTGCTTTGCGACTCCAGCTCAGTCAGAAAATTTGCGGGTATTAAAATGAAAGATCCCCACAACCGTTAACACGTTAGTTAATATCTCCGTGAAATGTGAAATAGTATTGGATTTTTGCAGGTCAAGATAATATCTTTAGCTGTGCTGATCATAGACAAACAGTGCAAAAACAAAACAAACAAACAAAAAAATTCCAGTTTATATAATAAAACGTTCCTCGCGAGGCGGCGAGGATGGCAACGTTTTAAACGTGGATCTTTAAAACACAGATGGGGATCTGTTAGGGCTCCTGGTATGAGTCGGGGTCGACTCTCAGCTCCGTGTCTGTAAAACCGACAGATTAATCGGCGCTTTTGCGTTCGCTAATGTCACGTTAGCTGTGGCGGCCATCTTAAATCAAGATGCCTCTGAAAGTTAATCAGCTGCAGATGTACATCCAGCGATTAATGTTTCATTAAAGAACATCCACAGGTTCATGAAATATTTTGCCAACAGACAAACAAATGAACAGCAGCGGCAGTTCCACGGGTGGCCCCCTTTCACGGCGGCGCGTGATAACGACGCTCAACAATCTTTTACACGTGGAGACCTGAAAGCAGCGGGTAAACGACTGAAGCGCTCAATCAAGATTTCCCAAATAAAAGGAACTGGGTGTGAGAGTTAATGACATGTGGCGGCGCTTTTTCAGCAGCCTCCCAAATATTTGGGATTTTTTTCGCCCCCCTCCATCCCTCAGCTCCCTGTTCTGCTTCATGTTTTCGGTTTGTCGATGAAGTCGATCCATCACCTGTATCATTTATTTTGCATTACCTAATAACGTGTTGCCTTGAAACTTTTTATTGAACGATCTCCACAATATTTGTCCTTCTCAGGGCTGTACAGTAGTGCCTAACTGTTTATCCTAACGTATTTTCGTAGCAGTGTTATACTTCATATTATCGACATTATTCCTGTAGATCTTGTCCAATGTTATTCACATACATTTTCTGTCTGCTGGCTTTCAGTGCATATCACCTCGGCTCTAGGATCTTGCTCACAGACCCGATCCCTCACCCTGTCCCACCCCGCGTTCCTTGCTTCACAGCGTGGATTGTGAAATGAGGCCTGCAGGCGCCGGATGCCGTTTGCCACTTCCAAGAATCTACCTGCGTGCCAGCGGTACAGCTCCGACGCAAAGCGTACTGTGTGTACTGGCGAGGAGCATTCCTGAGAGGTGATCCTCACCCGGGCGTGCCTCGCTCACCTGATTTTACAACACACAGAACTAAATAATGGCCGTCGGGTTGCCAAGGAGCACGCCCTGATGCGCGGGGAATGCACGCGGCGAGAGTGTGTTTTGAGTCCTCTTTGCTGCTTGCGGTTTACGCGAAACTATGAAGCCCGTTTCGGTTAGGAAGTCACGCTCCCGGACCCGGGCTAAAACCCCCAGCCGTGTCGACGCCCGCTGCGGCGGCGCCGACTCGGCCTCAGTCAAACCGGCTAATCAGCTGACCTGCCCGTCTAAATCTGGACTTCTTATTTCCCTAAACGGGGAGTGTTTAATCGCTTCATTGGTCTATGGCGGGCTACAGGTGAGGCCACAAGTTGAGAGTGAGGACTGCCGTCGTAACTCCGGTTCCTCTTTGCCTTTGCGCCTCGACTGCTGACAGAGAATTCATTAACAAGTCGCGAAGGCGCCGACGTCGATTGCATAACCGAGCCACGCAGCTGGCGGGGCACTGATTGACAAGGTAATTGGGGGCGTGCGTGCGTGCACCGAGATATGCAAGTGCCCAGCCTGGTGTCAAGGAACTGTTTTAACAGCCGCGCCGCTCTTATTAAGCTGGGATTGATTCGAGATAAGGAGTGATTGTTAAAAATCAGCTTCCTGGTGCAAACACTAAGACACACAGATTAGGAAACATCCCAGATTTGTTGCCTCAGGACTGAACACTTTAGCCAGACTGTAGCAGTAGCTCCCCTTTGTAGCTTTAGTAGAATCCCAGTACCTGAGAAAATTATTTCTACTCCCTTTGTATTACCTTTAAATTTGTGTTTACTTCAAGGATAATGAATACACCTGGATATAACATACGATGAATGATAAAGTATGATATGAAACACTATTATGATCATAAGCGTACAGTGTATTACAATTAGAGACCAGACAGGAAGCTGGAAGTTGAAGCCACAAAAGGACGAGCACCCCCTAGTGGCTGGCTGCGGTACAGTTTTTGAGTCCCGCTCCCTCCCATGTAACCAAATGGTACATTTGTCTACAGTTTTTTTCTCTTCATTTATTGATTTTTATCGATTCTCGTAGCTCCTGCCTTGCTGCTGTATGCTCAAATATGCATTTTTAAAGAAACAGTTTCAATAGTTTATTTGAAGCTTAAAAAAAAGTGTCACGTTATATCGACTGACAGCCCGTTAGGGAGTTGGGGGAGTGGGTGTAGGTGGGACTTTCGTATCTAGTCTAGCTATTATTAAATACTGTAGTACGCCCACATTTCCCTTACTCCTCACTGATCATCTAAACCAGATCGTGGCATCAAGGCCAGCGAACGTCCGCTGGGTTCACCAGAAAATATAATTAGCAGCAGAACATTTAGTGTATGGTACTTGAAATAAAATGTCCCGTGAGTCATTGCAGTCCTCTGTGATGACGATATATCGCCGATATACAATCCGCTGTGATCCTATGTGGTGCCAAGCAACGCAATACGCTGCATTGTGATATCAAACGATACAACATGCGATGCAAGGTTATTCCGTACAATAAAACATGAAACAAAGCAACTTAACATGACATCCCGCGATGATATGATGTGTCCCTACGTCCTGTTGTTGTTAAACACAAATCCTTGATTAAATATGCAAATATAAAAAGTGCTCAACTTCTTTTTTTTCCCTTCTTCTTTCAGGCCCATACCATAAAACTGCACCATTCTGTCTGCATGTTAGTGCAGGACACTAATGACACACACACAAACAACAACCAGGGGAGCAGTTGGATTCCATTGGGATGATGGGTATCTAACTTATCCGGGATAATCAGATCACCCAGTGATGTATGTTTTACTGAGGAGCAATGCGCGTTTGTCCATATGGGACCCCCTGTTAAAGCCCCCCCATCACCTCTCTGCTGTCAACATGCCTGCAGGCTGCATCCACAACAACATGACAGCAGCAGCAGCAGCAGCAGCAGCAGTAGCAGGCTGCGCCATCAGCAGCAGCTGAGATGCGTTCACGAGATCCAGTCCGTTTGAGCACAAAACGCGTCCGACGCCGACTTACCACAGGCGGAGAGGAGAAATCTGGAGCGTCCGGCGCGGTCCATTTCATGGTGCGGGAGCGCGCGCGCGGTGGTGGTGGTGGTGGTGTTGTTGGTGGTGTTGGTGAGGGCTCCGGGGCGGACTCGGCCGAGGCTCCCTATCCAGACCGCAGCTCAGCTCAGCTCGGGACACGGTGACTGCAGACCGGCTCCAGATTCAGCCCGAAAGATGACCCCCCTCCCCCCGCCGGAGGCCGAACCTGTCCCACTTGTCGCGCGCCTGTGTTTGTGCTCCTCGCTGTGGCGCTGTCAGCTGCGCCAAGTAAACACAGAGAGGGGCTGGAGCTGCGGCTCTGCGGCCTTTCAAAATAAGAGGCGCTTCCAGAAAAAAAAAAAAAAAACAACAACTCTCAATGAGCTGCTTTATTTGGTTTCCCACTCTAATTCACCACCAAACAATCTAAAATATGAACATTATCCTTAAAAACCTTAAACATGCAGTGGTCTATATTTATCAGCATGTCCTCAAAAATAATTTAAATTAAAACAGCATGACATGCATTTTATTGATTTAATGCACATTTTAAAGACAGCTACACGTGTAGAAAAGCTGAAATTTGTGATTTTAAAGGGCACTCATAGACTGGGAGTTCACTTAATTATTGCAATACAAGTTTTATCTTTAAAAATTAGAATAATTTGCTAATAATGGTTTGCAGTGAGCAGGTGGAGGAGAGTCCGAAGAGGTGGAGGGATGAGAGGCGAGGAGTGAGCGACGGGATGAAGGGGAGGCAGGTGGAGCGGGGATGCTGGAGGGTGGATGGGTTTTTTTTGTGGTTGATATTTGTGACAGAAGGAGCGCTGCAAGAGTGAAAGGATGGTGGTGCTGATAAAAAAAAGACAGGAGGCCTCAGGTTTTAGCTCTGCAGAGCTTTCAAAGCTTAAACGGGGTTAGGGGCTGGCAAAGGCCACCGATGACCCTCATGAGGGCAGGGAGTGGGATTAATCTGCATGTGAATGTAGCTCGCATAAACAGAGCATCCCGTGAGAGGGCAGAGGCAGATCGGTGGCCGGTGCTGCTGTCTCCTGACCCCGAGGCTGCAGGTTTGAGCCCAGATTGCGTCATAAAGAGTATCTGCCCATGGAGGGTAAAGCTTCCCAACCTTCCCAAGCTTCTTGGATGAGAAGCAAAACCTTAAGAAACTTTAAACTTTTAGGGCAGTTGTTTTTATTGAATTTGGACTGTTAGACCTGGCTGAATACGTCAACAGAATCATCTCACCAATACCTTCAAGCTTCCCTATTTAGGCTGGAAACTGTATTACTGGTGCTTTTATTTTGAACGCGCTCGTTCCAGCTTCCGGTTTGGCCTCCGCGAATGACAGCGCCGTGATCTGTGACGTCAGAGCCACGCTCAGCGCGTCTCTTCGGTGCCCGTGATGGCAGATAATCCGCCTTACCTTACCTGAGCCGTGCTGAAGAGGTGGAGAAGGCCGACGCGTCAAATTTAGCTCGAACTTATCAAATAATGTTTGTTTTTTGTTTTGCGTCATTTATGCCTGAGCTGTCGGCCATGTTGTGGAGCTGAAAGGCCAGGTTGGAGGTGGTGACAGTGTGTGTGTGTGTGTGTGTTGGCTCAGCGCTCTGTCCCTGTTCTCCACTTTGGATCTGCTGGGCAACGTTCAGGTGTGCTGTTACGTCACACTCAGCTCCTCTCTGAGGTTGGAGGTGCTGCAGGTGAAGGCTCTCAGCCTTGGAGGTCGGCTGAAAGTCCATCCTCCTTCCTTCCTTCTCTACAGACTTCTCGTCTTCACTCCATGGAGTCGAGATTCTCTCAAACCACGCTCCTTTTGTTCGGTGCTGCCACCTAGTGGGCGTTTTATGAACTTATTGTTGGGGTAAAATAAAGATCAGCAACTTTTACAGACAAAACCATTTCTGTCCCCTTTTTCCCACTAATTAGTTTATTCAGAGCAACAAAACATGCTTGAAAACTTAAAAAACTAGAATAATGCCACTCATGTTTTAGTTTTACATAAATACTTCAAAGAACCTAGTTTGTTACATTAAATAATTAAAAGAAGCTGTTATTTACCTGCATTGTTTTACATTTTAGGGCAAAGGAAAACCACATTTTTATTTTGTTTAAATGGTAAGATGTTATATGGTTATTATTTTTACGATGTCGTTACAGGTCTTACTTGTGCAATTATCTAAATAAAAGTAAATAAAGAGCGGAAAAACCTTATTTTGTACATCATCTTTGCTAAAATAAACAAAGCACTGAGTTACGTAAATTCCTTATCAGTGTTCCCTCTTTGAAAGTAATCAACCACATACTGTACTTGCATCCCAGTTAGCTGAATGAATGTTAAAAAGAGTATTTTCTGAAAGATAAGCCTTCTAGTTTTTATTCAGACTCACCAAATGTATGTAAAACAGCTGATTAGAGTAACTCAGAACAGTGACGTTATCAAACGTGCTCATTATTTTCCATCTGCAAGTTAAATAATGAAAAACCTATTAAACCAAGCGCACGTTTGCTTCTCGTCTTATTTGAAGTTTTAGCCTCATTGTAGAAAACCAGACAGCTGTGGTTCTAACTATAATCACTCGTTTTATTGTTTTTTAGCCATTGTTACCTTTTATTTGCCTAAACAGGCTCATTAAGTGTAAACAATGCGCTCGGACTGGAATTTTTTCCAGTCGTCTTCTAATTACGAGTTCGAGTTTTTCCAGGTGACGCTAAACGTGAGAAAGTCTCCAATGGAGCCGCCGTAAATTCTGCCGAATAAATGAAGACGGGACACAGGAGAACGATTTTAACAGGAAATTTATTTTGTGAAAAATGTTCATTTCTTTGCCGCCTCCTTCTGGAGCTTTTTCACCTCCAGCTTGATGATCTTGTTCCTCTGCACAAACAAAACGTGTGTCGATTAAAAACGTGTCCAACAAGTTTATTACCATAACCTGAACTCTGATAACTGCTAATCATAACGACCTGACTGAGGTGTACTCACCATCCTCTTGGCCTTCATCAGCTTGAAGCGGTCAAAGTCGGACATCTTGGCTCTCTGGAGAGATGAGATCAGTGCGGTGTAACATGACTGGTTTGCTTGATTTCTCTCAAACTCTGGACTCATTTTATAATCTAAAGGATCAACTGCAGCTGAATTCTCCATAACCACCATAA
Organism: Kryptolebias marmoratus; assembly: GCF_001649575.2. Lineage (NCBI taxonomy): Eukaryota > Metazoa > Chordata > Actinopteri > Cyprinodontiformes > Rivulidae > Kryptolebias > Kryptolebias marmoratus. Next base: position 16,724,953 of record NC_051434.1, read on the forward strand.
TTATTATGCAAAAAAGGTGGAGAAAGCTACTTCAATGAAGAGCAGTTCATTCAGTGAAGGCTTCACACAACATTTATCATAATTATCTTGTGTCGAACGTCGCGAGAGGATCATTTCAGCTCGTCTTGCAATAAAAAGTACTCCACATTTTGAAGTTGGGGGAAACGATGCATTTTAATTATGGCTCTAATAGATCTTGACATGTAAGCAGGTGCAAAAATGGAAATTTAAACATCGCTCTGTTCTTTTTAAAGTGCAGGCGATTAGTTTATTCATCCACACCAACTGCAGGCCTGTGACTTCACTTCCCCACTTTGTTACAAATCCTTCAACTCGGACCAGAATGAAATGCACTTCAAGTACTTGACCTGAGTTTTAATGCTTTTGCTCCCCTCTTTTCACCTAAACTAAAACTTTATGTGGTTGCTACAATAACAGTGGTGCTGAAGTTCTATTTTAGAAATCTACAACATCGTCTATGAAGAGAACATCCACAAACTGTAGCAGCAGCAGGAAAAAAAAAACTTCTGAATTGCTGGAAGCAGCCTTGTTACCTTCTGTCTCGCCTCGATCTTCTTGGCCCAGCTGCTCTGCGACCACTTCTCGTTGACTTGGGCCTTCTCCCAGGCTCGCTTCACAAACTTCTGACGGGCACTGTGGACCATCACACAGTTAGTACTGATCCGAACAGGCTGGCTAAAACCACCCGGGTCTCCGTTTCCTTTTCACAAACAAGGACAGGTGGCACTACAGTTGTATCCATGTAATAATCTGCACTGGAACATTGAGGGCATCTGGAACCTTGTGCTTCAATCAAAGGGAGGAGAACGAATGAGGTTTGGAGTTACAAGATGGAGACACTGCAGGTTAATGTCAAATGTGTTAAAACCTCGGAGCAATAAATGAACCCAGGTGGTGAAAACGCACACATTTCAAAAGACTGTGTACTGAAGCCTGGAGGGAGAGGACTCCATACCATCCTGATGTCAGACACTTAGTTGCTGGATGTAAAAAGCAGAGACTTGTAGCCACTCGGACCACAATCAGCTTCATTCACAACAGCTGGGTAAAACGAGCGTCACATTTCCACAATGATTTCCAGAATCTGACTGTTGGCTGGCTTATTTTCACTGGGGCGTAATAAAACACATTTCTGGCAACATTTCTGTTTTGTTGCAGTGCCTTTTTCACATATTGAGAGACGAGCCTGTGACCGGGAGGTCACGGGTTCGAATCCGCAGACAGACACAGACGTTAGCCCCAATGTGGGGCCCTTAACCTTCCAGCTGCTCCACAGGCAGCTCTACATGTGTGATGGGGAAAAATACGGAGGATTTGTTTCATCATTGGGAAATAATGGTACGATAACAAATACAATAAACTACAGCAATGAACAATTATTAAAAGTTTGCTGTACTTATCTAAAAGTCAATCATTTTCCAGACTTTTACTTTCCTGACAGCTCTATAATAAAAAAGATAATATTTAAAATCAGTCCACTATAGGTTGGAATGACAGGAATCTGGATAGATCATAAACAAGAAAAAAAAACTGACTTTCATTTGTCATCTAGTTCTATTCCTGTTGGAGAGCAGCAGGAATTTCCCAACAACCCCAGTTGGTTAGTTCCTGTTTTCAACTAATTATATTCCAAAAACATAACAATTTCATTTGGTAGCAATTCTGTTTTTATCCACCAGCAAAATGTGGAAATGGAAATGACTTTCTGTGATAAACTCATTTGGGGTTAATATGTGTTTGTTACTTGTTATGTAGTACAAATTAACTGTTTATTACTATTCTAACAACTAAAAACCCAACCATTAAAGAACACGAGCTGAAGGTTTTGTGGCGATCATCTCTAAAGATGTGTCGAAATTTCTCATACGGTTCAATGGAAACTTAGGACACTATCAAAATTCTTCAACCCATATGCATCATCTTGGTGTCATTCCGACAGTCTTTTGAAGCTCCTTCAATCGATTTGTACGGAACAGGCCTCATCGGCGTCTACGCTCACCTGTGGGGGACCTTGATGACGTAGTCGGTGAGCTGCATGCGCTTGAACGGCATGGCTTGCCTCTTCACTCCCGTGCAGGGGCCGTCAACGAGCGCCTGGGAAGCACAACACAGTGACTTATAAAAACCCAGCTTCAGTACGAACCCATTACACATCGGTTCAGGTTCCCCAAACGCTCACCCTGTTCTGGTCGATGACGTCTACGATGGCCACCAGCTTGCCTTCATAGGGTCCGAAGGAGATGTAGGCGACACGGCCGATCTCAACGAAGCGTTTGAACACCTGAGGGAAAAACAGAGAAGACAGGATGTGGAAAATTAGGAAGGTAACCATCTGAGCTGAGTACTAGCACTTACAGCATTTTATAATAACTCATACACTACATATCAATCCTGTGCATGAGCTGCTTTACTAACACTGAGAAGCTAACACCACCTAGCTAAGGTGTACACACCTGGAAACAGTAAGCACAAGTAAATATCAAAAACTGAGCGGAAAGCATGACTGCGTGTGCGCTTTATAAAGTCGCTGTTATCAGAACCTAAACCTAGACCTGGATTCGGTTCATCAGGCAGCTTACGGCCTCCACAACCTGTTAGACCACGTTGCGTTGCGGCGGGTAGCCGACAACACTTCATACGCTTTTCAATCCCGAAATACACGCACATTATTCAACATAACCTAACGTGAGTACGTATAAGAGTGTTAGGAACGCATGTTGTTTGTGTTGTTTCACAGAAACCCCCACCACGGACAAGAAATTCGAGTTAAAAATCGCCCGCTTCTCATGGCGAACTCACCATGATGGCAGTCCGGGAGCAGAAAGGACGTTACAGCTTCCGCCTGCCGCACATACGACTTCCGCTATCGCCCCGCACATGCGCAGTCAGCTTTGCTTTAAAACCTCAATAAAACCTTTGTAAGTGCATCTGCTGAAACCACTGCCTAAACATTAGAAGCTGCGCACAGATTATTGTTCATGCTATATCAAAAACCTGTGTAATATCCACTGGGAAAGCTTCATAAAACTTCTGCGTCATTCTTAGGTGTCGCCTTCATTGTCCTGTAAAATGTCGGGAATAAGCCAATCGAGTCAATCGCAAACGAAAACGTTCCAACACAAAATCTTGTTTTACTTGAATTGTAACTTTATCAACTAAGCAAAACGACCTTTTAAAGTGACAACTCATATACTGAAAAGTTACGTTGAAAAATACAGCACAGATCCCGATGTCACATGTATAAAAGTGAAGTGCTTTAAATTCCAACATTTTTCTCAGCACCTGAAAGCAGCATCTGGGAGTGGTGCCATCTATTTGTGCTCGTGAAGATTCGCCATTTTAGCACTCAGACGGAAAGCTACTGAAGTCTGAACACGGAAGTCAGTTTTTCAGACAACAGCTTAAGTTGAGGTAATTAAACTTCTATCTTCGATTTTTAAACAAATATTAGTCACAAAACGTTTTGTTTTGACTTTAAACTCATTTATTTTTATTTCAAGTGCGCGACGGTTTTGAAACTTGTAATTTATTTTTTGTAAAATGCTACACTCATGAAACTTTATTAAAATTTATTTTTTTAAAACGAACCTCTGAGTTAAAATGAGACGTTTCTGGCCACAATTGAGTTAATTTACTGAAAAACAAAAGCTAAAAACTGGAGGAGGAGGAGCTTCACGGGAAATGAAACTTAGGTTCTTGTTTACTGCTTTTGTTCCTCTTTATTTGAACAACATATTTTGTTGAGTTTATTTTTATTCATAAAAGTCATATCGATGTGAAAACTATAAATTATATAAAAATGTATGTAAGCATGTCATATCAGCTAAAAAAATGTCTTAAAATAACCCCGTTTCAACACAAATAAGAGAAGTTTTTAGAAATGAACAAGCTGAATTTAATGTAAAAAAAATAAATAAAATTGCTTTGAGCTACTTTAAATGCAAGTTTTTTACAAGTTATGCAGCCTGAGAGAAAACGTGAATATTCCATAAAAACTGTTAATATATTGTTTAATGTTCAATTTAATAATGTCTTATTTGGATGAAAAACATTGCTTTAAGTTTTTCTTTTGTTCAGCGCCACGTTTTTGTGCTCGTGAAGATTCGCCATTTTACCTCTCTGAACACGGAAACTAGTTTTCAGACATCCTTCATTCCTTAAAGTTTTATTTTTTTAACTGTTTAGTGCCGACTTGTTGTCAGAGGGACATAAAATGAGCTCCCATTAAGTTTGTATTGTGTATTTGGACCTTGTACTATAGTACAAATATCGTATTTGTTCAATTGTACATATTGAAGAAAAGTTATTAAGCTTGAAATTGTCACATGTTAGACATTTTTAACATTTTAGATAATGTTATTTATATATTTATAATGAATGCTTATTGTATTTTTTTTTCCTCTTATGGTTAACTTGCATTAAAGAGAAGACGTAATAAAAGTCCCCACCCTCACAAGCTGAAACCTGAAACCAACCCGACAGATTACTGTGACTCACATTTGAACAACTTCAGCTGGAAGTTCTCCTTTTACATAAGGTTAGTGCTTGTTTCTTTCTTTGTCACACTGGTGTGTTAAGAACCTGTCTTTCAGTGGTTTTAATAATTTATTTATTGTCTTTATTGACAGAAAGTCATCAGGATGGGGGGCTGTGACAAGTAAGTAGCAGTTTCCTGTTACACCCAGAGACATTTAAATTAGAAATATGTAAAAAAAAAAAAAAAAACTTTTTAAGCTTGTTTAGTTTTTAAGCTTCAGTTTGTGTTGAGTCTGAATCATGTGGCACTGCCGCGGTACATCAGGTTAGAGGCGTTTCCTTTGTTCTGCTAAAAGCCTGAGCGTTGTTTTAGAAGGCGTAAGATATGGGTAAGTATTTTAGTTCGTGCTCTAACGTTGTGCCACATGTATGAACCTGCGCGCTTCCTGTTCTTTCTTTAGAAAGTCAAACGTTTTCTTAAATTTGTCGCTAAACTGCTCGGCTCTTCCTCCTCCGTGGTAGTCTGTAACTCGCAGGGACTCGCCTCGGCCTCTGCAGCGTAAATCGTGTGATCCGATGGCATCTGCTTGCCGGCCGAAGGGGGAGACGGCGTGCGCTTGAGTGTCGCGTTAAAGAGGTGAATCATTTAATCTGGTTAATGAAGTCGTGAAGTCCCAACTGATGATTTCCTAGATGAATTTAGTAGAACGGCATCTTCGCCTGAAGTGGAGCGTTGCTGACTGGTTCTTACCCCTGCATTCAGAGGAGCTACAGGACAGCAAAGGTTTAGCTTGTCGCCTAAAGAAAGGACACAAGCTGCTGGAAAGACATTTTCCATTCAGGACTCGGCCTGAAAGTAGCTCTGAATTGCTGAGGAAACTCAAGATAAAGCGTCTGTTTCTGTACATTTAAGGAACTCAGTTGACGCGGTTCAAGCACCTTATATGGGTATCTGCTCGGCACCTTTCTGTGGAAGCGTTTTGGATGCGCCCATCCGGGAAGAAGCCCAGACCTGGGAAGTCCTCAGGATACCCTGGGAGGGTCTTGAAGGCATTGCTGAGGAAAATACCCTGCTTAACCCGTTGCAACTGGAACCTGACCACGGATAAACAAACGAGAAAAGGGATCTGAGGACCTCTTATTCCTTTCACTCTGTTCATGGCAGAACTGATGTGGACTTGTGTCATCTTGCTGCTCGCTTTATATGGCGTGGGGGCGGCATAAAGGAACGCTCTGCTCTTCACATCTGGAAGGTAAATACAAAGTACATATTAAAATAAATTAAACTGCAAAAAGAAAAAGGACATTTGTAGACAGAAGATGATCAGTGCCTATGGGCTGACAAGTTCTGGGTTGGATATGAATCACAAAACCTTCTGTTCACAAGGACTCAGAATGTTTGTAAAGTGAAGTGAAAGGTTTTATAGTGAAAATAAACAGCATTGTAACCAGCAATCTTCAGTCTGTACATGAATCATAGTTCAGCCTGTTCTGATTGGAGATCAGATTCATCAGATTACTATTGAAATTCACATGCCAACATGAACTTCTGCAATAAAATTTTTTGTTATCATTTCACATGTTCATGTTTGATTGTACATTATGCATATATATATATATGTGTGTGTGTGTATGCGTGCACATGCTTATCAGGCTCTCTACCTGACTGCAGTTTGTCATCGTACCCATCTCACAAGCGCAGACCACATGTAAACACAAGCCCAGAACCACCACGTCCAACATCTTCACCTCCAAGATCGCCTGAGACCAGCCACCCAGACAGCTGCTGCATAACCAAAGAACTTCTGCACAAGCTGTCAGAAACCTCAGGGAACCTCATCTGCGTTCTCATTGTCCTCATCAAGGTCTCCGCCTGACTGCAGTTCGTCATCAGAACAGACTTGAGGGCAAACGCTTGCATTCGATGACGTATGGCACGCTGGAGAGGTGAACTTCCCAGTTTTCACTATAAAGGGCAGATGGCGTTGCGTGGGTGAGCGGTCTGCTGATGTCTACGTTGTGAATCCAAAGTCTCGTGGTGGTATGAGCAGCCGTATGCTATGGACAGTGAACACAGGTGCATTTCGTTGATGTCACTTGAAATGCACCGATACCGTGACGAGATCCCGGGGCCCATTGTTGTGTCACTCATCCACGACCATCACCTCATGTTGCAGCATGATGGTGCACGGCCCCATGTTGCAAGGATCTGTGCGCAATTCCTGGAAGCCGGAAACATCCCTCTTCTTCCATGGCCAGCATACTCACGGACATGTCATCCATTGAGCATGTTTGGAAAGCTCTGGATCGGCGTATACGACAGCGTGTTCCAGTTCCTGACGGCATCCAGCAACTTGGCACATCCGTTGAAGAAGAGTGGACCAACATGCCACAGGCCATAATCAACAGCCTGATCAACTCTGTGTGAAGGAGATGTGTTGTGCTGCGTGAGGCAAATGGTGGTCACACCGGGTACTGACTGGTTTTCTGTCCCCCGCATCCCACAATACACTGCACGTTTTAGTGGCCTTTTATTGTGGCCAGCCTAAGGCACACCTGCGCAATGATCCTGCTGTCTAATCAGCATCTTGATACGCCACACCTGTGAGGTAGACAGATTATCTCGGCAAAGGAGAAGAGCTCACTAACACAGATTTACACAATGTTGTGAACAATAGTTGAGAGAAAAAGGCCTATTGTGTACATGGAAAAAGTCTTAGATATTTGAGTGCAGCTCATGAAAAATGGCAGCCAAAACAAAAGTGTTTATATTTTTGTTCAGTATATATTTATTTCAGGAGCTCAAAGGAATGTGTCTGTCAATTGCATTAAGATTATTTCTGTTTCTCAGATTGAGAGCAATAGATTTGACTTGTTTCCCACGCTGCAATGGAATACGTGGTAAGCTACACACACCTGGGCTTCATTTTTAAATGAGAATGTGTGAGGTGTTTTGTTTTTTTTAAGCCATTTCCTTGTATGCCGTGTTTTGAAGGTGAACCGTACCTGGCACAGGTGTCAAAGAAAGTGCTTGAACTCAGAGGCGAGAAGCGTCTCCTAAATAATCCAAATGGTGCCACATTGACGATATGCCCGCTGGAAGACACGGAGTACAAGGACAATCCTGGAGAGGTGAACGGGTGCAGCAAGTTCTATCTTCCTATGCCAAGAAAGATGGAGGTTATTGGTTATGTGGAGGGCACTCTATACCCATGTGATCAGCTTATCCTGATGATATGCGGGGACGGGAAGCTGTACAGCTACGATGGAGATGAGCTGCACGAGGTGGCTTCCAGCCTGCAACATCTACGTGAAGTGGGAATAGACTACCCTGCGTCCAAGAGCTTTTACTACGGGGAGGCCTTCAAAGATATGGTGAGTCATTGGCTGAGAAGATGTGGATGTTTATGGTCGATATCTTTAATGAGGGGTCACCTGACATTTGGTGTTGTCTGGTATGCTTAGACCCCAGAGGACTGGGACGAGGTGAGGAGGACAAGCTCTGTGGTGAAGAAGTTGGAAGAAGAGCATCGTGAAATGGTTGCTTCACACAAATCCAAAATGTCAGAGATTATCAGAAAGAGCAAACAGAAAAGGAGGTAGGTGTCCATATCTTTGGTGACGAGTTAAAATTAGATCTGTACTTTTTTTGCACATTTATAAGCTTATTGAACTACATCTGGAGGATCCTTAGCCAAAATAAAGCTGCCATTACAGTGAGTCCTTGTGTTACCCACCTGTTTAGAGTTGCTTATGGCTAAATTAGGGTTAGAGTGCGGGTTTTTGATGTTTGTCTCTTTCTTACTGTTTATTCATTGTCACATGCTGTTTTTATTTTGTTTTTTAATTATGTAAAGCACCTTGAAATGCCTTGCTGCTGAAATGTGCTATACAAATAAAATTTGATTGATTGATTGATTACTGTGGCTGCAGCAGTTCAGACCTGAACAATGTAAAACGCAACATGAACATCACTGAGACCAGCCGATTAACCCTTCTGTCTCCTGTCACCTCCAGGTTACGTCAGCAGCTGGCAGCTCCCACACTAGTTCAGTGACTTCCACTTCAACAAGAGCAACAAACCACACCTCAGGAGTGTTGCAGCTAAAATGTTGCACGTTAAAGAGGCACAAAACCCAGCAAAAGGGGCACTCATCACTCTGTGTGAGTGCACTGGTCTGGAGTGCGCCTGCTTGAGCTCTGACTTGAACTCTAACAGAGACTTGGAAATGACACCGGACTGAGCTTGAGAGGATTTGGGATGAAGAAAACGAGGGCAACGAATCTCCTGATCCAGGTGTGTGAAGCTTGTTGCATCAAACTCAACAAAACTGGAACTGCTGCCGGAGATGCTTCAGTTCAGGCTGAAGACGATGTTCTGATTACTCATTAAAATGTCATGTTTGCTTTTTTTTTTGTTTTTTTTTTCCTTAAATCATTTAAATTCCATGTTTGCTATGTCATTACCAAGTACTAAGAAGCAATCATTTGATTGAAGGGGATCTGAATAGTTTCACTCCCTTGGATGTTTTAATTTAACTCAAGAAAAGATAATTGAAAAGTAGAAGTCAGGGGATGGACACAGAAGGGTTTCCTAAACATCCCCAGGAGGTCTGTTTAAATTCATAATCAAGAAATGGAAGGAATATGGGACGTGTAAATCTACAAAGAGCAGGCCGTCCTCACAAACTGAGTGACCTTGAAGGAGGACAGTGAGAGAGACCACCAGGTCACCTGGGAGCTCTCTGAAGGAGCTTCAGAAGATGAGATGGAGAGACTGTACATATAACAGCTGTTGGGTTCTTCACCAGTCTGAGCTTTATGGGAGAGTGGCAAAGAGTAAGACTCTGTTGAAGAAAACTCAGATTAAATCTCAACTAAAGTTTGTTTAGAGACTAGTTAAGATTTAATGAGTTTTCTTTTCACGGTCACTCAGTTTGTGAGGACTGAGCTCTTGGTAGATTTACACACGTCCCATATTCCTTCATGATGGATTTAACAGACCTCCTGGGATGTTTAGGGCCTTCTGCGTCCATCCCCTGACTTATACTTTTCAGTATTCTTTTCTTTGAGTTGAATTAGGACAGTCACTTTAAAGAGGGTGTGAATTTATGCAATCACTTATTTTACATGAAACATTATTTTAACTGGTATTGCTCTGTAGAAATTTGGAGCTGCTCACAAACAGATGTGAAAAAGCAATTTGACTGAGCGATCAAATTTTCCGAGGTTGCTTAAGAGCAACTCTAATATCCCAATATGCAGGTGTAGGTCATCCAGGACTGGACTTCTATTCTGTAGAACTACAGAGTAGAAGTCCTGTTTTGGTTTTTATTTTTTTAAGCTATGACAGGACGATGACTGAAAGTTTGTGACTCTGCGGTGTTTGTATTGTAAGACAATAAATCTGTTCCAACTGCTTTTAACCATTAAAAAACCTTTTTGTATTATTATTATTTTTCATTTGGGTTGGACACAGTTGAGACAGCGAGTGAACTCTCAGCCGCCTGTGGGACCGGTCTGACTGGTCTGCAGAGCAGACGTCTGGTTTTATGTTGCCAGATTTTGTTTGAGCAGAAATGTGACACACATATGTTTTTGTACCCTTTAGTATGAAAACATTTTTTTATTCTCACTCATCTTAGTTCTGCCACGATCGGTGGAGAAGGAGGCAAACCCAGAGTGCAGACTCTTCTTAGAAAATAAAATAATTTATTTTAAAAAGAAAAGAAACAAAAGCAAAAGCCTGCCGAGGCAGCACAAATGGAACTAAATACAAAGACGTGGCAGACATGGGCAGGAGAGGAATTAGACAAACGAACCAGCGAGTACGTGGAGAAGATGACCGGGTTTTAAAAACAGGGTAATTAGGTAAAGTGGGCACAGGTGAGTGATAATGAGAAGCAGGTGGAGATGGGCGCGGCAGGAAAACAAGTGACTGACTGAGGAGAGGCGAACGATGACAGGAAACAAAGACACAAGGAACAAGAACTGAACTAAGACCAGGCTAAACAAAGATAACTAAATAAAATAAACTGAAACATGAATCAGAAACCCCAAATCCTGACAAGTTCACTTTATACTCGCCTATTAAGTTAAAGTTAAAGTACCACTAATTGTCACACACCTGAGTGTGCAAAATTCTCCGCATTTGACCCATCCCCTGAGGGAGCGGTGAGCAGCAGCTTGCCTCACTCGGGAATCATTTGGTGATCTAACCCCCCAATTCCAACCCTTAATGATGAGTGTCAAGCAGGGTGGCAATGGGTCCCATTTTTACAGTCTTTGGTATGACCTCCCAGTTTCAGGGCGGACACGCTACCACTAGGCCACTGAGCTGATTGCTCTGATAGAGCACACTTGAAACAAAGCAAATTTGGACCAGATTGTTGTTTTTAGCCTGTACCCAGCTCACACATTAACAGTACATGTATGTGTGTGTGTGTACATACATGTACTATATATATATGGCGGGCATAGTGTACAGAAACATCTGTGCAGAATATGGACTGGAAGCCCCGAGATCAAAGTGGGGAACACCCCCAAAGGTAGTGGAGAATGACCGAGCTAAGATCCTGTGGGACTTCCAGATCCAGACAGACAAAATGGTAATGGCGAACCAACCGGACATTGTGGTGGTGGATAAACAACAGAGGAAAGCAGTTGTGGTGGATGTAGCAACACCGAGTGATTGCAACATCAGGAAAAAGGAGCACGAGAAACTGGAGAAATACCAGGGCCTCAGAGAGGAACTGGAAAATGCCTGGAAGGTAAAGACCACAGTGGTGCCTGTGGTCATCGGGGCCCTAGGGGCAGTCACCCCAAAACTGGAGCAGTGGCTACAACAGATCCCAGGAACAACATCAGACATCTCAGTCCAGAAATGTGCAGTTCTAGGCACAGCCAAGATACTGCGCAGAACCCTCAAGCTCCCAGGCCTCTGGTAGAGGACCCGAGCTCAGAGGATGAAAAAGAGACCACCCACGAAGGGTGAGAAGGGAATTTTTTTTTTAATATATATATATATATATATATGTGTGTGTGTGTATGTGTATATACATATATACATTTATACATTATTTCAGCTCCCAATGACCAGAAAAGACAACTCAGTGGGCCAGAAGTGGCCCATGGCCCACCAATTGATCACAGTTCACATCTTGCAGCTCTGAATGCATTTAATTTAGTAAACAAATAGGCTGAAACAGCACTTTATATTGTGAAGCTTTCAGACCTCTGGTTTAGACAACTTCAACTTCTGAGCTCAGGAAGGCTACAGAATTATCATGGAAATTATTATTATTATTATTATTATTAACAGTAATAATAAGTTCAAAACAAGCTCTTTAGCCCAAGTAACAACGTGTAGAGACTGATCTGATCGTCAACACATTCTGGAGAAGCCTTAACTAATGAAAAAGGAAAAAGAAGTATTTGTGATACACCCCCTTTAATAAAAAAATAAACTATGAGGACTATATAAGTATATTGAAAGTATACCAGCAGAACTTGCATATTTCTTCACAAAGATAACAGCAAAGTAAAACAAAGAGTCGCTCTTCCCGAGCAGCCAGTCAGGTGATTGGTTCAGCACTTTTTCTGGATTTTACCAACTTGCTTGTCGTGATCTCACCGCCACGCCTCGCAGAAAAAGACAACCCTGCTACTCCCTGCTTTCGAGACTTTGCTGTGGCGCAGACCTCTCTCTGTTCTTCTGTAGTTCTGTTCCGGTATGCAAAACACATTTTGGGTTAACATTACATCCAGGAAGTTGTACAAGGGGGAGTAACTTGAGTTAAGGGGAAGGGCCTAACCTTTCCGTCAGTTTCATTTCGTCTGAATCTGCCATGGTGAGTAGTCCCAGCTTTCTGCTTTTCTTTTAAATCGATTTTCACGATTATTTCGGCGTTTCTCACTGTTCTGACTGTCTGTGAAGTGAGTAGTTTTAAAGCATATTAATCATATGTATTCAAATTGCAGGATGCCGACCAGAATAGGTAAGTCAACCCAGCTACAGAAACACAAGAGATCGATGACGATGAAGTCCAAACTTTTAAATGATCTGAAAGTGACTGATGTCTTCCTTTTATTTTAGAGAGGAGGATTTTAAGAAGGAACAAAAGGTTTTTAAAAACAATGCGTACATACTCATTGAGAAAATGGTGGAGATGGAAAGCGAGACCGAAGCAGACACTTCAGAATTAGTGGACGAGGTATAAAGATGATGATTGAACACACGACACTTCTTACCTTAATGAAGCAAATCACACACCTTTGTATTTTTTCACTTTTCAGCTCCTTCATGCCGTCTTCTTTTTGGGAAGGCTCATCTTTTCAGGTGTGCCTGAAAGCATTTTTGAAGGCAACGATGAACTTTTAGATTACTTGCAGTCCACCTACCCGGGGCCTTTTGAGCACTATTCCTCTCGTCTACCTCGACGGAGCCCCTTCTCATGTGTGCTGGACATGGTAAGACCTTAAATGACACAATTCAAAATGGCTGCCACAGTCAACTTATTTTAGAAACCACAAAAAATGGCTATAACTCAGTCGGTTTTATAGATACTGAGCTAAAATTTGATGTGGTAGTCGCTGTTACGTCTGTCTGTTAGCAAATGACCTCATGAACCGCAGCACAGATTTTAATGTGACTTTTAAAAGTAATACTGGGCTGTTTAAATTTGAAGTCAGTCAAAACTCTGGCATGAAAGCGGGCGACATGCATTCCTTTATAAAATGCCAGAGCTTTAATTTCAAGTCTTTGTTGGGAACTCCTCGTTAGGTGCACATCTGTTGACCCGGCAACTGTTTGGATGTATAAATATACGTTACTAAAAGTTTCCACTGTTTGCAGATTGTACACCTGATTGGACAAGAGAATGAAGACAAGATAAAAGATCAACTGAATGACCTCGATAAAGAGCTAAAGCAACACGAGAATTCCAAGATTTTGAAATCCACCATCGTCTGCGTTTCCCGTGTCAACATCGAATCTCAAACTCCAACGTCGGTGAGGTACTATGGGGTTTCGATGTCCACTCATCGTAGGCCTGCCAGGCAAATCCTCATTGCTGCGTGCTGTCTTAACTTCTGGGACGATTATGTGGCTGATGCAGTGATGAGCTACTACCCTCAGAAGAAGAAGAAGAAGTACTTCGATGGAACCATCCAACTCCCAGCAGATGTCAGGTGTGAGGCCTTTAACATCAAGGAGAGGAGGACGATGGCTCCTTGCCTCGCATGCAGGGATCTGTTTGGTTTAGAGACAACTGAAACAGAGAAGAAGTCGCCTTACGGCAACTGCGCTGAACCCGAGAGCCTGAGCAAAATGTTTAAAAGTAACGGAGACGTTAAAGAGCGAGTACGGCGACCTGGACATGGGAGCAACAACGGCTGGGAAAGAGCTAAACAGGATGTTTTAAGACAACTTAAGCAGGAACTGAATGATAACCGTTATTTTCAGTGGGATGGTTTTTTCTACACCCCACAAAGTGCTGGACCTGACGATGAAGCAGAAGATGTTACATTTGAATAAGATTTTACATGAATAAATTTTAATGGTAAAGTTAAATTAATGGTCTGACCACACAAACTCGCCTAATTATTCATACATATATATATATATATATATATTCATGGCAGCACAAGAGCAATAGAGGCCAGGGTCTATCCTACCAGACAGGACCCAAGATGCAGTCCAGCACATAATATGCAGGCGGGAAAAGCGTATATGGAACACCATAACCAAGGAGCTGGATTATTGAACAGGTACATCTGTTCCAAGTATGGACTGGAAGTCCCACAGTCAAAGTGGGAGACTCCACCTAAAGTGGTAGAGAACGGCAGGGCTAAGATACTGTGGGACTTCAGATCCAGACTGACAAACAGGTGATGGGTAACCAACTGGACATTGTGGTGATAGATAAGATCCAGAAGAAAGCAGTGGCGATAGATGTAGCAGTCCCAAGAGACTGTAACATCAGGAAGAAGGAGCACGAGAAGCTGGAGAAACACCAAGGACTGAAAGAGGAAACAGAGAAGTTGTGGAGAGTCAAGGCCTCAGTGGTACCAGAGGTCATCGGAGCACTCGGGGCTGTGACCCCCAAACTGGAAGAGTGGCTCCAACAGATCCCAGGAACAACCTCAGAGATCTCTGACCAGAAGAGAGCAGTCCTAGGAACAGTTTAAGGTACTGACAGAACCCTGAAGCTCCCAGGCCTCTGGTAGAGGACCTGAGCATGTGGAACAAACAGGACAAGATGGAAAGTTGTTTTTTTTATAGATGAATATTTAGGCTTGTTTGTTTGTGAGGTCAGACCATTATTTTTAAAAATGATTGCATAATCAGTACTTTGAACAATGTTTCTGAAATTTTGTGTGTTTATTTTCTGTTATCGTACTTCTTTATAGGAAATAAAACTCTGGTTGGGACTAAAGATTCGATCTGCTGCTCGGCTTCATTTTCACACAAATGCACTCGTCCAGAAACAGACTTATTTTATACAAGCCCTTAGCCCTGAGCTCTTTATTGAGCTGCTCTCACTCAGAATGTCCTAGTCCTTATTGTCAGAAAGCAAAAAGAGGAGAAAAGCTGACAGAAAAGTGTCCCAGAAAAGACAGAAAAGAGTTTTAATCGCAATTGCTACCAATGCATGACATTGTTGTTCAAATTTAACAAAATCCTGATTTTATTTAAGAAAATTCGGGGCGTTCAAATGAATCCAGCTTAATAAAGACAGCAGGTCAAATTTGAACAGAATTAAATACTTTGATGCAGAAAGCCAGTGTCCTCACATTAGAATGCAGGGTGTCAGGAGGTTATTTGCATATTTTTTACATATAAATATAGATTTAAAATGGGAGAGGACAAGTTTCAGCAAGGTGAGTTGTGACTGTGCTGTTCTTAATCTGTAATCTAAGCGACACAAGCTAAGCAGACATAAACCAGCAGGTGATTCTTTTACTCCCACATCTCAGTATTTTTCTAATAGCCTGTACTGTATGACAACAGCGATAAAAACAAAACATAAAAGACATTTTTTGTCATGGCTTTTAGCGTGCCTGTGACCCCCCAGATGGCTACCTTGGATGGAGACCATCAGAAGTCTGTGCAGGACAAACATATCTCCGCCAACCTAATGCCTTCCTGCTGCGGCTGAATCAACTCAAGAACATTTTTATTTGAAAAAAAAACCTTCCTAAGGTAAACAACTCTCCTAAGGAAGTAACCTTTGACTCTACACAGATCGAAACCGTCAGTTTCACTGTGGAGAGCTGCACTCAAGAAAAAAAAAAAGTGTTTTCTGCCCTCCATTTTGAAAAAAGAAAAAAAAAAGTGGAAACTTTGAGAAATGAGTCACACAGAAAGCCCCATCACACGAACATGTACGAACACAGACAGACAGGAAGGCTGATGGAAACATTTGTCTCTTTGCCCTTTTTAAAAGAATGACTTTGAACTTCACTTTAATACGCCTTATTATCAGTCTGACTCCTTCGAAGTCTGAAGCACAAACCTTCATTTTTGTCATCGGCCGAATAACAGGCAAAAAGAACGAAGGAAGGTGAGTTTAGATCCACCAGGTGAACGTATATCTGTGGGTAAGGTTGGACTCTTGAGAAGTGGGATGATGAAACAAGGGGATGGTCCGCCCTGGAGACGTGTGTCAGGAAAAACGTTTTACTCCACAGGGTTGGGCAACCATCCAGCGACATGTCTGAACATCTGATGGCACCAGAGAGAAGACATAATGTGATGAGAATCAACTGAAAAACACTCATTTTGGCTACCATCACAAACTAACACAGAGCCTGTTCAGTAGACTCACAGTGAACGACGTGTTTGCAGCAGTCTACTTCCTTTTCTTTGTGAGGAATCACATCAACACCAACACAAGAAGCTCACTTCTGGTTAAAGACTGTCGTCAGTGTATCATACATTTTGTGTATTTTGTTAAAATCGTGCCAAACTGCATTGTATTCGCTCACCCCAGTGTATTGTTAAGCTTCAGCACTATCTCTGGCTTCCTTCCTGTTCTCTGGTGTGAACAGGTCAAATCCTGCTTCAGCTGGTCTTAACTTCCTAATTCCGAACCTAGTTGTTTGTACTGCCAGCGTCACCACAGATCCCATACAGCAGCTCTGTTACACCAGGTTGAGTTTCAGGCAAATATATATATGATTTGCAAAGCTTCTTCATCTTCTCTGGTATGTTCTTAGTTGATTTGTTGTTGTGGTGTGGATTTATTGTAAACATGTTCCATAATCCACACTGTTAATGTCATATTAACACCTTGTGATTTTGGCCAAACTTCTTGATGTATTGAACTCTTATCTATTACTAAAGTGCTTCTGCTTTTACTTTTCTCTGGTGCCATCAGGTGTACAATCACACCAGCAGAGGGTAGCACAACCATGTTGAGTTAAATTAGCTCCCACTGAAGTGACTGTTGTCTGACATGAATCGTTCCCTTCAGCTTATCTCCAGAAGTTAAAAGACCAGTCCTCACCCTAGTGATACCACGGTTGGCCCTAAATAAGATCACTGCGGGGGATGGTTAATCCAGACAAAATTACGGTCTTCTTCCCTGAGATCCACCCTGCTTCCCCTAAAGAAATGCCGTTCCAGCAGCTGAGAACGTCAGTGATCCACAGGCCGTCCAAACCCCAACTTTGTGACCAAATCGCTGTTATAGTCAGTCTGTTTTTTTTTTGTTTTTTTTTCAAAATCTTGGAAAATAAGATTGCAGGGTGATATTTTAATAAATCATTGTGCTGAACCACATTTGCAAAACCTTCCAATATTTCCATGACTTTGTGATAATAGAGATTAAGTGACTCATGTGAACTCAGGGAAATTGACAAAAAAATCCATCACAGAATATTGTCTTTCTATGCTTTCGTGGTTTGAAGGCAAAACAGACACCCTGCTCCACAGGACTGGTTCTTTGTAACATTATTTTATTGTTGTGTTGAAAAATTTTCCTGCTTTTTGTTTCAATAAGGGAACTGTAATTGTAATATTTTATTTGTCTTAGGTGACAAAGCGTGGCAGCAGCTACATTCTGCAGGGGTTTGTGTACCCTTCATTTTATTCCCCCCTTATTAAATGTTCTAAATGTGTAAACAATTAACTGTTATGGTCTTTTTTACTTTGTCTTCTTTCCTTCAGCTGCTCCCTCCTGGACGGCTCAACGTCCAGCTCCAGTGTAAATGTGGGTTTACTGTAAGTCACATGACCTCCTATTTTCAGTTTCATTTTGACCCTGCAGTAATGGTGAGCAGCTCTCCCACTTCTCTGTCATTGTTCTGTGTTCAGAATTACAGCTTTAAGTCAAACCTTGTTGAAATGTTCTCCTCTTTTCTCCCCCCTGTCTTCACTGATTTTGCCAGGACGAAGAAACGAAGAGGTGAGTCACGGCAACAAAAACACGCTGCCTGCGCTGTGATAAATTTGCTGCAACCGAAATGTCTCCGTTCTTAACTGCAGGAGAGAGGAGTTTCTGAGGTCTCAAGAGGGTTTCAGAACAAACGCCTGGGAGATCATTAACAAGATGTTAGATTGGTGCAACACGACTGTAGGGAGTAAACACTTGGTGGATGAGGTGGGTTAAAGTTTGAAGAGTAAACTCTGTTATCTAATTTCTGAGAAGCTAAAATGTTTTTTTTTCCCTCCCTCTAACTCAACAGATTCTGCACAGCATCTTCTTTCTGGGGAGAATCAACAAAGTGCCATATTCTCCAGAAGATATTATCTCTGATCAGGAGGTGTTTAAGGCCTTAAAGAAGAAGTATAGCAGGCCTTTTGAGTACTTCCTGACTCAGCTTCCCAGACGGAGTCCGTTCTCCTGCGTCCTGGACATGGTAAGGAACCATTTTTCTGCAGGAGGCTTGCCTGCACGCCAGTAAACGGGAACGCAGATATCTCTAATAAAATATAAGCAACTTATAGCCACTTACTTTCTGAAAGTTTCAATACATCTGTCCAGAGTCCATGAGGTATTTTGGAAGCAGACACACACACTCACACACTCACACACTCACACACTTACACACGCTGTAGGGATCTGGAGTTTTAGCCCCGCCTTGGGGCGGCTCCTCCAGTTTTCTTACTTTCACAGGTGATCCAGATTCGGGTTAATGAGGACTGCCAGTACTTAAGCCTCCAGTTGAGACCAGACCTTCGCTGGAGCATCGAACCTCCTGGGTTAGATTCGCAGCCACCGTTTCTAACCAAGTTCTGGTTAACTATTGACTACGTTTTCTATGTACCTTGTTCTAGATACCTTGCCACGTCACGGAGCTTTGGACTCACAGATACCTACCTTGGTTTTCGGAATACTCACCTGGACGGGATTACTGGTTTGCCGACTCCTGGATCACCTGAACGCCTCCACCTCTTTCCTCCTCGCCGCTGGACACCTTCTGGATCTGTAAGACCAAGGAACAAACAATTCAGTCATTCGTGCAGTGCTCAGCTGATTACAGGATTGGTACCCGAGACTCACCCTGTCCTCTTTCCTTCCAGATCCAACCACGGCACGCGCACTGTACATAGACTCCACCTTGTAAATAAAAACACTTTCCTTCAGCTGTTGTCTCAGTGTCTGGTTTTGGTCTCGCTCACTGGACACCTTACCCTGCGTCCTTGTCAGTAAAAAGCCTAAAAGTATGTGAAAGTATGCTACTCTAGCTAGTATTAAACTTCTTTACTTTTGCATGACCCCTGTGTTACTACATGAAGGTACTGTGTGTGTGCTGGACCTTACTGACCTTAGCCAATACAAAAATGGCTTAAATGCAGTCAGTTTTACAGATACTAGGTTAAAATTTGGCATGGCAGTTGCTGAGAGTCATTCCCATCACATTTCAAGTGTAACATATTATGTAACCCAAAAATATTCAAAAGCTGTTCTAAAAGTTTTATCATTTAAAAAAGCTGTATTGAAATGCCAGTAGACACTCCGTATACAAACCCTTTTAATAAATACAGAACAACAAACCAGACAATGATCAGAAAAACCAACAGGAATTATTTGACAATTTTTAAATATATTCAAATGGTGTTTGAATGAATATATATGATCCAATCTTGCCAAGGATACAAAATTGTCTTTAGAATGACTCCATGTATACTGTCTCTGATTCCTGTTGAAAACTCTCCACACATCCGAAATACCAGAGGCTGCAGTCAGCTATCTGAGTCTTCGAGAGGATTCAGCATGAGGCTCTAAATGGTTTCTATATAGTAACAGATTCTCAGTGCTATTAAAATCTCCACACAAAAACAAATAATCTTTATGATTGCAATCCTTTATTGTGTCACATAAAATATTCAATAGAATCATTCTATCTGTCCCTTTAGTTGGAGCATACACATTAAGAAAAACTACATTCACATTTTCATATTTGGCTTTAACTTTTAGTAAACAACCTTCAGTTATTTCTTCTGCTTCACAAGAAAGAGGCAAACAATTCCTACAGAACACAATCCCCACACCTCCACTACAATTAGACTTATAGCCAAAAAAGACCTCCACCCCACCTTCCTTCTTCCAATCACTCTCATTATCAGCAGTGCTGTGTTTCTTGAACTAACATTATATCAATTTTCTTTAAAGTCATGAGTCTAAAAAACTCAGCTCTTTTTATTTCATCTCTGGCACCATTTAAATTTAATGTGCCTATTTTAAAGTCACACATAGAAATGAAGAAAAAAAAAACGAAACAGAGAAATGTGGAATATTTGTCTAATCATCCTCATCTTCGTCGGCTGACTTTCAAAATCAGCTTCTTTAAGTGTTAAATTTCTTGATCTGTTAACAGGTCATCAACAAAATTTCCAGTTTTTTTTGTTAAAACCTGAGAGGATTCAACAAACAGCTTTAAGTTTGGAAAGTATTCTTCTACTTTAATCAGCCTGAGCCCTTTGGTTTTTTGTAAAACCTTCTTAATTTCAGCAGGAGGATACAGACTCTGCTGATCCTGACTTAAAGACAGGCCACTCTCAGACTCCAAACTTTTTTCTCCTGCTATATTTGTCTTCTTAGCTCTTAAAGCTTTAGTGCTGTTATTAGCAGGTTCAGAACTTTTCCTTTTTCTGAAGCAGTTTCAAAAAATCCTCATCATGCATGCTGTCATCCTTGTAAAGGCTTTCACAAAAAGCTTTGTCAGTTCTTTTTGCCCCTGAATCTATATCAAACCTACTCACAGATTGATCATTTTTCATCTCACTGTCTGTGCTATCAACTTTTCTTAAATTATAATTTTAATTGGAACGGTCACAATTTATAGTAGATTGCATCTCAGGTTGTTCCTCTGCGATTACAACAGAATGATCACTAGGGCCCCTGGCCCCAGCAGCTCCAAGATCCGCACCACCCACACCAGAACCGCAGCCCGCCTCAGCGGATCCGCTGCTTGCACTCACCGCAGCGGGGCGG